>NC_053389.1:601538614-601839768 GCF_905171765.1 Bufo bufo | reverse complement strand
TTCTCAGTGAGCAGGACAAAGAAATAAGAAAAAGAAACAGCAGGTGGTGCTATACAGTTAGATTTTATTCAAAAAGTCTGGCTATACAAAATGTGTAATTACATGCAATTACAAAAGTTTTAAGATGCAGGTGCTGGTTTGAAAATTGTAGAATATTTTTTGTGATTACACACATATGGCATTACTGAAATGTACACTGCTCAAAAAAATAAAGGGAATACAAAAATAACACATCCTAGATCTGAATTAATTAAATATTTTTCTGAAATACTTTGTTCTTTACATAGTTGAATGTGCTGACAACAAAATCACACAAAAAAAAAAAAATGGAAATCAAATTTTTTAACCCATGGAGGTCTGGATTTGGAGTCACACTCAAAATTAAAGTGGAAAAACACACTACAGGCTGATCCAACTTTGATGTAATGTCCTTAAAACAAGTCAAAATGAGGCTCCACGTGCCTGTATGACCTCCCTACAACGCCTGTGCATGCTCCTGATGAGGTGGCGGATGGTCTCCTGAGGGATCTCCTCCCAGACCTGGACTAAAGCATCTGCCAACTCCTGGACAGTCTGTGGTGCAACGTGACGTTGGTGGATAGAGCGAGACATGATTTCCCAGATGTGCTCAATTGGATTCAGGTCTGGGGAACGGGCGGGCCAGTCCATAGCATCAATGTCTTCGTCTTGCAGGAACTGCTGACAAACTCCAGCCACATGAGGTCTAGCATTGCCTTGCATTAGGAGGAACCGAGGGCCAACCGCACCAGCATATGGTCTCACAAGGGGTCTGAGGATCTCATCTCGGTACCTAATGGCAGTCAGGCTACCTCTGGCGAGCACATGGAGGGCTGTGCGGCCCTCCAAAGAAATGCCACCCCACGCCATTACTGACCCAATGCCAAACCGGTCATGCTGGAGGATGTTTCAGGCAGCAGAACGTTCTCCACAGCGCCTCCAGACTCTGTCACATCTGTCACATGTGCTCAGTGTGAACCTGCTTTCATCTGTGAAGAGCACAGGGCGCCAGTGGCGAATTTGCCAATCTTGGTGTTCTCTGGTAAATGCCAAACGTCCTGCATGGTGTTGGGCTGTAAGCACAACTCCCACCTGTGGACGTCGGGCCCTCATATCACCCTCATGGAGTCTGTTTCTGACCGTTTGAGCAGACACATGCACATTTGTGGCCTGCTGGAGGTCATTTTGCAGGGCTCTGGCAGTGCTCCTCCTGTTCCTCCTTGCACAAAGGCGGAGGTAGCGGTCCTGCTGCTGGGTTGTTGCCCTCCTACGGCCTCCTCCACGTCTCCTGATGTACTGGCCTGTCTCCTGGTAGCGCCTCCATGCTCTGGACACTACGCTGACAAACACAGCAAACCTTCTTTCCACAGCTCGCATTGATGTGCCATCCTTTTTTTAAATCAGATATTTTTATTTGATTTTCACAAACATATTAAGAACAGCAATACCCCATACTGCCCTCCCACATCCCACCCCTCCCCTTCCCAGAGTCTTGTGACCATTTGAGTCCAAAGTCCACGGATTGTGCAAGAAGTCCAACATTAGGTCCTCATACGTATGCCATACATATATCTTTCCCCATATTCCAGGTCATACATCACATGCCTTCCTCATACTCATGTATATCTCGACAGAATTTATCATCCAAACACATCCTACTTATATCATCCTTACTGTTAATATCTAAGGAATATCTAGACAATAGCCAACCTATGGGCCAAATATCACACTGTAATGCTGCATCCAGGAAAACCATAACGTCTCAAACCTTTTAATGGACCCTCTCTTCTGATAGACGTACTTCTCCATCCGAACCAAATTATGTACCCTAGCCTCCAGTTCCCTCACAGTCGGTGGCAGTATATCTATCCAGTGAAAAGCTATGCTTTTTCTAGCTTGATATAGAACCCGTCCAATAGCCAGCTTCTTTTTTGCCATGCCTGGTAATATCTCAAAGTACCCCAATACACGTATCAAGGGTGTAACGTCAAGGTGTACCTCAAACACAGTGTTTATTGTTTCAATGACCCCTGTCCAATACCGCCTCAGTCTTGGACAATTCCACATGAGGTGGATTAAGTCTGCATTGGATATGTCACATCTTGGGCAATGGTCATTGTCCCTATATCCCATCTTTTTCAAGACCACTGGCGTTCTGTAAACCCTATGTAGTAAGTACAATTGGGAGACTCTTTGTGCTTCACTAACAGCTAGCGATGGGCAATCCTCTAACACTTTTTCCCACTGTTCCTCAGTGAGGTCCGATATGTCCGACTTCCATTTGGCAAATAATTGTAAAGGTGTATTTTTAATTTGCATATCAATAAATGCACTGTAGTGAAGTGAGATAACACCATTAGTGGTACCACTTGTCGCTGTGAGGTCTATAATGCTGTGCCTTTGAGCAGGGGCAACCTTTTCAGACTTGTCTTGCGTTTTAATGGCGTGTCGGAGCTGCAGGTATAAATAAAAGAACTTCTTAGGGATATTAAATTCCTGTTGTAACTGTGCGAATTCTTTCAAAATACCTTCCGAATACAACTGGGTCATTCTATTCAGATTATATGGATTCCACACCCGTAATTCCGCAAGTTTGTCTAGCTCTTTATACATATAGTTAGGCCAGATTGGGGTATATGCCGTATATCCAGTGACCTTTTTAACCTCCCTGGCTTTCCACCACACTTTGTGAATGGTGCTCAGTACTCCAAATCGTTCCCCTTTAATACGAAAGGTACCATCCTCTAGTGCAGACATCAGACATGTACGCCCTACAAGAAATCTCACCACCTTTCCTACCGTATTCACTTTCTCTATATCTCCCCATCCCCTAACATGTTGTAACTGACTCGCCAAATAATATAACCACGGGTCTGGTAGGGCTAGACCTCCATTTGTCTTTGGTCCCTGTAAAGTGTCTAGTTTAATACGGGGAACCCCTTTCTTCCAAATTAATTCCCTAAACAGGGCATTTACTTTATAGAAAAAACAAATCGGAACCCAGCAGGGAGCATTATGTAGGAGATACAATAACTGGGGCATCAAGATCATTTTTATAAGGTTGGTTCTTCCTACCATGGATTGATGTGCCATCCTGGATAAGCTGCACTACCTGAGCCACTTGTGTGGGTTCTAGACTCTGTCTCATGCTACCACTAGAGTGAAAGCACCGCCAGCATTCAAAAGTGACCAAAACATCAGCCAGGAAGCATAGGAACTGAGAAGTGGTCTGTGGTCACCACCTGCAGAACCACTCCTTTATTGGGGGTATCTTGCTAATTGCCTATAATTTCCACCTGTTGTCTATCCCATTTGCACAACAGCATGTGAAATTGATTGTCACTCAGTGTTGCTTCCTAAGTGGACAGTTTGATTTCACAGAAGTGTGATTGACTTGGAGTTACATTGTGTTGTTTAAGTGTTCCCTTTATTTTTTGAGCAGTGTATATACAAACCCCTTTAATTTCCTGCTCTAATAAGACCGGTTATGCATTGTTTATTTGGCTGTCATGGCTTCCATTTTTACAGGATCGATTGCAAATTTCTTGTGATCTGTCTCTATCCCTCATGGTCCATTTTCTTATACTGAAAAGATGTCATTAGATGAGTGCTGTCTGGACTGTATAAAATGCTTATAGAGTTGTGCTCCAAAATGTGTTTTTCCAGGATGAAATTGAAGTAGAAGAGAGATCGGCCCTGGAATTGGCAGCTGAGCAATGTCGTCTATGGCCTACACTTCCGCGTGAGAAACAGTTAGAACTTATCCAGAAAGAGGAGAGCACCGTATTTAGCCAGGCTATCCACTATGCCAGTCGTTTGAGCTACCTTCTTTTGCCATTGGACACCTCTAAAAACCGCCTTCTGCGAGGGGGAGCTGGATTAGGAGATACAGAAAGCGTGACTAACAGCTTCATCACCAACAGGTTATTGACGGGATCTCTGTCATCAACTTTCATTCTTTTTTTTTTTTTTTGCCAGCCTTTGCATTATTCGTTCAACTAACACTTTTTCCCCTCCAAAATAATTCAGCATGGCGGGCAGCGTAGCAGAAAGTGCAGATACAGAAAGCGGTTTTGAAGATTCTGAAGTCTCGGATGTAGCTCATTGCGTTGTCCGATTTATCACCCGTTTTGTGGACAAAGTGTGTACAGAGAGTGGGGTTACATCGGATCACCTCAAAGGCCTGCACACAATGATCCCAGGTGCAGTATAGCTCAAAGGTTATGTGTCATTTAACGTGGGCTTTTTTGTAAGTGTTAGTGCTATGGGTATAGCAAGATTTAAAATGGAAAAAACAAAAACAAACTAAACTAAAAAGTTGACCACTGCGTTTCCTGATGTTCGATCGGCTTCGCTGACCTCCGTGTGATGCAGGTAAAATCACAATAAACCAGTCTTTGTAAAAAAAGGTGGTCGCGCTGCCAGGTATACGTCCCAGTTCACAAGCTCTAGAGAAGCGGCAATCTTCTTTGACACAACCAGCACACCTAAATCCCGTGGGTAGTAGCCTTTCCTCAAAGCAACCTTCAATAAAACCGTGATAAAAATGCCTTATAAAATTATTATACAATCAGGTCCATTAAATCCAATGCCCGACCTAGGTTTTGCCGACAAGGCTTCCTCAGGGGCGATCGAGTGCTATGGGTACTGTTGCCTTCTTGACAGAAGTAAAGTTCAATAATTCATTATGAATTGCGTTATGTTGTGCTAAGGAAAGTAGAAAGTGTTTGAATAAAATTCTGGAAGTTTTGTTGGGAGAAACCTTTGCATTGTGTTCAGCGGTATTTGAAGCTACTAAATGTTAATAGTTAGTGGATTAATGTTTTTGTCCACAGCGCATTCTGTGATCTCTTCTTAGTTGGCACATCATGTTTTTGTTCCATATGTAAGATATATGATGGGAAAAAAGGAGTCCTGCAAAAAAAATAAAAAAAATTATGTTAACGGATGCAATTATTATTATTATTATTTTTTTTTACAATGGAACCCTATAGTGACGGACACCACTGTATGACACGCACTTGGGGCATCCGTTTAACATATACGTCAATGTAAATATGAAACACAAACGTGATGTCAATACATCCTTATGTGGGAGAGCATTAGCTTTAGTGTCTACAGAAAGAAAGCAGGGTAATTTACTTGCATCTTCCCATGCTGTCCATAAAATCCAAAAGAGAGCCAACTGCAGTCCCAACCACACCTTTCAGCCGATTCAGCCACTTGGCATTGAGAAAGTTTTGATGATTCCCATTCTCTTCATGAGTGGGGGTGGGGGGGGTGCTACAAATGCTTGTGCTAGAAGTACCCCTTCACACAGGATTGTTTAATTGTTTGTGGGTGTATCAGATATGACTATGCTACTGTTGGATTTCTACAAAGGCAAATGTCTTAGGGGAGTACCCAACATAGAAAGGAAGTATAGGAAGGGTTAACATGGATAGCTCTGAGCGTTACTGGTTGTTATCAATCTGCAGCTTTCAGTAGCTCCCACGCAATGTGCGGGTAAAAGAACTTAACTGGCATCAAATGTATCTGTCAGGATTTCCAAGTGATGCCACTGTATCAAATCAGTACTTCAATAAGCAACAGTATCGCTCTCTGGTATAATTCTAATAAAACAGAACATTCTGTATTTAGTATAGCTAGATGAGCTTGGTAAAAATCCAATAAATTGTGTGTGTACAGGTGAAACTCGAAAAATTAGAATATCGTGCAAAGTTAATTTATGGATTGCAGGATAAAACTTACCAGGAAAGATTAAAGGACCTTAACATGTATAGCTTGGAAGAAAGACGAGACAGAGGGGATATGATAGAAACTTTTAAATACATAAAGGGAATCAACAAGGTAAAAGAGGAGAGAATGTTTAAAAGAAGAAAAACTGCTACAAGAGGACATAGTTTTACATTAGAGGGGCAAAGGTTTAAAAGTAATATCAGGAAGTATTACTTTACTGAGAGAGTAGTGGATGCATGGAATAGCCTTCCTGCAGAAGTGGTAGCTGCAAATACAGTGAAGGAGTTTAAGCATGCATGGGATAGGCATAAGGCTATCCTTCATATAAGATCATGAGTACAATGCACTAATAATAAAAACACAATTGCCCCAAAGTGTGTACATAGCCTTTAAGCTACTCGTGCAGCTGCAGAACATATTATATATATATATATATATATATATATATATATATATATATATATATATATATATATAGTGAGTTTTACTAAAACATTAGGCAGGTTTACTAAGACTGTGACAGACAATTTTAAAGGGGTTGCGAAAGAATGGGTGGGGTTCAAACATCGTTAGTGTATATCATAAAATGGATGCTCCAGAATTATGATTACATGGGGAATGCATGTAGTCACTAAAACAGTCAGGTCCTCATTAAATACTGCAGATTTTATATTATTATTAAAGTAGTACCCAGAGGTTAGCTGTAAATGAACATTTGCTCTTTATCATACATGGTGTATTTATACATTTTGCTGAGTAAGGATTACTGTACTGTATATCCTAGCTAGTGAGTACATCTGGCTACATGATATGATTCTTGTAATTTTCTTTTCCTTATGTAGACATTGTTCAGATGCATATAGAGACTTTGGATGCTGTTCACAGAGAAAGTAAGAGGCTGCCTCCAATCCAGAAGGTTAGTATGTGGATTAATCAGTTACACAAAGAATATGAAGTCGCCTTGATATTTACAGCATTTGTGTCCAATATTCCAAATGTCTTTTAAATTGTACTTACCCCTTGTTCTTGGTTTCTATCTTCTGTAGCCAAAATTATTGCGACCCACGTTGTTAGTAGGGGAGGATTTGGTAATGGAAGGGCTTCGAGTATATCTTCTACCAGATGGACGAGAGGAAGCTTCAGGTGGTAGTCTTGGAGGTCCACCCCTACTTCCTGCTGAAGGGGCGCTTTTCCTCACCACTTATCGATGCATCTTCAAGGGCACTCCAGTAGACCCATTAGGTGAGCTTTTTTTAAAATATTTTTCTTGAATGAATCTGAATTATTTGATGTTGGGTGCGTCACCCGCAGTGTCCCATGTGAAGTTTTACAGCCTGTATTTAAAGAGTTTAACCATGACTAATGTAAAAAATGAAAATTGGACATCATGTAGTACACAATCTCTTTCTAAGTGTCCATTCAGACGTCCGTAGTGTTCTGCGGACTGCAAAACACCACCGCCGCACATTGCCGGCACTTAATAGAGGATTCCTATTCTTGTCCGCGGTCAAGAATAGGACATGCTCTATTTTTTTGCGGAGCCGTGGACCTGAAATGCGGCTGTGGACAGCACACTGTGTGCTGTCCACATCTTTTCCACCCCTATAGAAAATGAATGGGTCCGCACCTGTTCCGCATAATTGCGGAACGGATCCGGACCTATTCTACGGACATGAGGTGAATGGACCTTTACAAAGCTAAACAGCCCTGTACCTCACATGGAGCCAGAGATCTCCACATTCATTGCTCCAATTGCTCTGTTAGATTTATATCAAGCTGGCAAGTGCCCATTCTCAGGGGGCGTGTCTTTCCTCTGTAGCTCTCTCTCTATCACAGCTTAGAAGGCAGTCGAAGGATGAAACTGAGCATGTGCGGCCTTCTCATTGAGCCGGACAAAGAAATAAGAAAAAACAAAAACATCAGGTGGCACTATACAGATAACATGTTATTGAATAACTCAGTAGCTTTACTAACTATTTAATTACATGCAATTATTAGTATTCGGATTCAGTTGCTGGTTTGAAAACTACAATATTTTTCATGGGACAACCCCTTTAAGTATTGCATTTTTTGAATTGTGTGTACATTTTTTTTATTAGACACTTTAGCATATGTTTGTTTTTCACTGTTGCTTTTCGAGGGTAGTGATTGTACACATTCCTGTGTATAATCTATAGAAATGCTCCGGCAGCTGTGGAGGCAAAATGGAGCCTATGTAAACATTATTACTTAAAAGTTCTAGGTGTTTAATTGTATTTAAATAAATGAAATAACATTGCAAGTAGTTCTTATTAAAGGCATCATACGGTTTTGTGTTTTTTGTGTCCCCCTGGTTAAAGACTACAAGCATATTCTGTGTAGTCTGAGTCTGCAGTCCATCTCATCTGTTCACACTTATTGCTAATGTGCTGAATGTATGTAAAGAAGTAGGGGACAGATGAAATAAAGTTTGACTGCAGTATTGGACAGAGAATAGTCCAGGATTTTTAATTGCTATTTGCAATTTTGCTTCATTTTTAAAGGGGTTGTCCGGGTTCAGCTCTGAACCCGGACAACCCCTTTAAAAATGAAGCAAAATGCCCATAATTTCACCCAGGCAGCCCCCTGCGCAGGGCAAGGGCTCTTTTATTTACTATAACACACTGCAGGTCGGAGGCTTCCGCCCAGCAGTGTGTTCGGTGACGTCACCGGCTCTGATGGGCTGGCTAGCGCTGCTCTTGTCGTTTTACAGGCTAGGGCAGCGCTAAAGCCCGCCCATCAGTGCCGGTGACGTCACCGGGCTCACTGCTGGGCGGAAGCCTCCGCCTGGCAGCCCTAAGGAGAGCCTGGTACGTCACCGGAACTCCAGAAAATGCTCCGATGCTCAAGTCAGGGGGGCTGCCTGGGTGAAAATATGGGTATGTCCAGGTTCAGCTCTGAACCTGGACAACCCCTTTTAAAAAATGGAAATGTTTGCAAAGGTGGACATGCCATTTAACACACTATATTTTAGGCTATCCTTTCTTAAATCTAACTATAACTACATATACATCGTGGCTCGAAGGAGATAAATAGGCGACCAAAGTTTGCGCACTGGAAATTTGACTTGCCATATATTCTTTTTGATGTAGTGGCTGAACAAGCTGTAATGCGGTCCTTCCCCATTGCATCTTTGACGAAGGAGAAGAAAATCAGTGTTCCAGCTCATCTAGACCAGTATGTTCAAGAAGGACTTCAATTGCGCTCTTGTACTTTCCAGGTGAATATTTTTTTTATTTTTTTATTCTTAAGGTCCCTTTACACAGGAAGATATTACAGCAGATTGTCTTTAAGGAAGCGTTCCTTCCCGACAATCTGCTGATCGCTAGTGGATGAGACCGTTGTTTTAACATGCACCTATCTTCTCCAGAGTAAGGGGAGGAGCAATCGCTAATGTCATTGCTCTTCCCCGTAAGGACTCGCCGTTTGCTGGCAGGAGATCGTGTTTACACGGCACAATCTGCTGCTGGTAAACAATCACTTTTGCATGCGCACAAATGATCGACAGTACATTTACACCGCCCGATAATTGCTAACAAGCGTTCGTATGAATGCTCGTTAGTGATAATCTGTGCAATTCTCGGCCCGTGTAACGGGCTGCAGCTTCATCTTCAACTGTGCAATATTTGTCCTATAGAACTGTCAGGATACTTGTAGTTGTTCAATATGCTATATATATATAAACATCCCACTATACTGAACTTAACTAGGGATATTTGTCCATTCAGCTACAGAAGGATTAGGAAGACCTGACTGAACCATCCGTCAGTGACTGCTTCACAGTTCAAATGTTCTTTATGCATCCTGCCGCTTGGCTTCTCACTCTTTGCTCATGTCTCTTACATATTTTGGTTTCAGCTTTTGAGGGTGGCATTTGATGAGGAAGTCCCTTCTGAGATCTCTGAAGGTTTCCGCAAGCAGCTGCACAAGCTGAGGTACCCTCAAGATGTGCTTGGGACTTTTCCTTTCAGCGTTGGTCTCTCCCTACAACATACTACTCAGCCAAGACCAAAGGACAAGAATCCCTCCATCAAGTGAGTAAGATCACTTTGTGTTAAAGGCGCAGTTTTCCCATTGTTATGAGTACACAACATCCTCCAAATTATCTTCCATGTATAAGTGTTCAAGAAAAGTGGTTTAGTGAATAGGATTATTATTCATCTGCATCCCCTAATGTCTGCTCTGCTCTTTTGGATCCCATTTAGAAATATTTTTGATTTTAGAATATCTTGGTTCTAGTCATACCCGCAAACAAGGTCATATAAATTCAGTGATAAAAGTAACAAAGGCCAGACCATGACAGCGACTTTTTTTGTTGTTGTCAAAGCTCATCATGGATCCTATGAACATCAAATCAAAATATAAAATTACTAATGACTGCACTTATAACATTAAAAAAATCACTGCACTTTTTTTGGGCTACTTTCACTCTAGCGTTTTGGCTTTCCTTTTGTGAGATCCGTTCAGGGTTCTCACAAGCGGTCCAAAACGGATCAGTTTTGCCCTAATGCATTCTGAATGGAAAAGGATCCGCTCAGAATGCATCAGTTTGCCTCCGATCAGTCACCATTCCACTCTTGAGGCAGACATTAAAACGCTGCCTGCAGCGTTTTGCTGTCCGCCTGACAAAGCGGAGCCAAACAGACACAATATAAAACGGATCCGTCCCCCATTGACTTTCAATGGTGCTCAAGATGGATCCGTCATGACTATAGAAGACATAAGACAACCGGATCCGTTCATGACGGATGCATGCTGCTGTATTATTGTAACGGAAGCAAAAAAACGCTAGAGTGAAAGTAGCTTAAGTTGTAAATTACAGTAAAATTTTTACTTGGATGCAATGTCAGGACTAAGAACACAACACTGTTGTCATGGCACTACTATTTAATGAGGAATTTTCATCTGTTGGGAATGTGTAACCTGGCGTGTTTTATTTTTATTCTTTCTAGCCCTAGGCTTTTTGGAATTGGTTCCATTGTAAGGAAGGAACCTTAAATAAAATATAAGATTCGTGACTCCATCATAACAGAGCTGTTTGTGAATACATTTCTACCTTCCCTGTGCCCCCGCTGGTCTGGGTGGAATTATGATGTCTCTTCTTATGCTTTATCCTTCCTTATACTTTATTTCATTGTGTATTTCTTGTTGTTCCTACTCATAGTTTAACTATTTAATGTACTACCTCCCATTTGTCTAGTGACCCCCTATATCTTTCTCTGTAGCCCCCTGCATGTCAATGACGTGTTCCAAGGCCATCTGGCACTGGGTTTATCACTTGGCAGCTTCTATTCACAAACGTAAGACCCAACATCTATGCCCAACTGGTCATGGTTTCATGGTGACGAGCCATACTTCCTGGGTGTTAAGCTGCTTCCTGCTGCCTAATTTTACACTCTAAAAGAAGAACTGTCTTTGCTGCCTATAGCAAGCTTTCATTTCTTGTACTGCTCTTAAAAAAATGAAAGAACAGCATTGCTGGTGGATATCTTAGAAAATTGAGGGATTATATTCATATGATTAGCAGTCCTGACTTTAGTGGTCAATATATTAAATTTGTAATTTATTCTCCATTTGCATGTAGCAACAGCACTATGCCCAGAATATATGTACTTTATCTGGGACGGTGTTGGTGATCAAAATCTAGTCGTCTTTTCCGAGACATGCATAATTGCTAGGATTGATTTTATACAAAACCAGTTAAGGGTTTTTGCACATCACGTTAGGGAGATCTGATCACTTGTATGTCTTTATCAAAAAGTGGATCTGGTCTGGCCACAAGGTAGAGGGAAATGGTCCCTAATATTCCCCTTGTGGCAAGATCTGTTCTCCATGCAGTTTATATATAGTATTCATTTATTGGTAGTTCACAGTTTGGGCCACGTATATGGAGACCATGTCAGGTATAGGAATAAAACAACCTGCAGCCACCAGGAGAGTTAGGCTATGTTGACATGCAGCAGAGATGTTTGTGGCAGTCCCATTCATCTGACTAGGCTTGCAGAAATTAATGCACATGCTGCAAAAACAACCCTGTTCACATGCAGGCACAGATTTTCAGTCACAGACATTTCTGCAACAAATCTACTAAATGTTATTACCCTTAGGGCTGTGGCTACACTAGTCTTGACTGTGACAACCATTATGCAAGAAAAATTTGCTGCGTAGAAGTGCAGCCATTGAACTCAATGGGGTTTTCAGCATAACTCGCAAGTTGCCATGTTCAAGACCCCAGAATTGCAAATGCTTCCAGACTGCTGTGCGATTTTAGGGCCTCGGCAATATGTAAGTTGATCTGCAAATCTGTTCGGGTCATTGGTTGCATTCTACATGGCAGTCTTTGGTCGTGTGATGGGTGTCGTGGATCAAATACAGATTCATTGTTTGTGAGAAAACACAGGACAATCTGCTGCTGGCAAATGATGGTTTTAATGTGGCGCATGAAACATGAGATCGCTGATAAATGAGCGATTGCTAGTTTGTCACTTAATTGACACCACCATTGACACAGGGAAATTATCAGGAACAAGTGTTTGTATGAACGCTCATTCCCAACAATTGCTGCGATCCTCTGCTTGTGTAAAATCTGATCTAAATAATAGAGCTTTGTAATTTTTTAAAGGGGTTGTCCAAGTTATTTTTATTGATGACCTATGCTTAGTATAGGACATAGATATCAGATTGGCAGGCGTCCGACATCCGGCACCCTTACCGATCCGCTGCACCATGCCAGCGCTTCCTTCCCTTTTATTGTTTACCTGCTTGCTTCATTCCCTTTTATTGTTTACCTGCTCACCTGGTGAGCAGGTGTAGTTACTAGGGATGAGCGAATTTCCTATTTTGAACTTCGAGTTCGTGTTGTGGTATTTACTGAATTGCGTTATGGATTCCGTTACCACGGACCATAACACAATTCCCTTGCACAGCTCCTTTAATATCAGGAGTCCAGAAAACCCCTTTAAGTTCCTAGAGCTCATAAAACTGGTACTTCCTGCCTTCCCGGAGCCATAACTTTTTATTTTTATTTTCCCAAAGCCATATGAGGATTTGTTTTTTGTGGGACAGTTGTACGTTCTAATGGCGCCATTTTCTTTAGCATACAATATAGTGGGAAGCTGGAAAAAATTCCAATTGCGGTGGAATTTATTCTCTGGATTAGTACAATTACAGTGATACCACATTTATATAATTATATATTATTATGACCCATCTGCGGATCTGTGTTAGAGCTCACTTTTGCGGGGCGATCTGTACTTTTCAATTATACCCTTTTGGAGTTTGACTTTTAGATCACTTTTTATTCAATTTTTTCATTTTTTTTGGGGTCGGTGAAATGAACCAGCCATTTCTTTTCTCCGTTACGGTAGGATTGAGCGATATACCGGTCTTGGCGGTATTCCGCAGTATTAAGAAACAGCGATATGGTGATATCAATGTTTTCTAATAACCGTGGTATTTTGGGACATCATAGAAGCGGTCATGTGCGCATCCGTGTATACTAGTAAATTACTAGCATCGGCCGGCCTGGCTCCTCTGAGATGCCATAATGAAGTCTCCACCTACTGACGTCAGAATCAAATAACGAGCGAGCACAGGAGCGATGAGGCGGGTAAAGTCTCACTCTGACCCCCACAGAGTTTGCCTGCAAGTGATGGAGGAAGAGGAGGGTGAGAGACCCAACGGTCTTAAATAAAGGTGTTATGTCTGTCTATGACCATGTATGTTATACTGAGGAGAGGGGCCTTGTAACTGCCCCAGTGCCCCATACAGTATAATGTCTTTGTGGCTGCCCCAGTGCCCCATACAGTATAATGTCACCTTGTGGCTGCCCCAGTGCCCCATACAGTATAATGTCACCTTGTGACTGCCCCAGTGCCCCATACAGTGTAACGTCTCCTTGTGACTGCCCCAGTGCCCCATACAGTGTAACGTCTCCTTGTGAATGCCCCAGTGCCCCATACAGTATAACATCTCCTTGTAACTGCCCCAGTGCCCCACACAGTATAATGTCTTTGTGGCTGCCCCAGTGCCCCATACAGTATAATGTCACCTTGTGACTGCCCCAAGTGCCCCATACAGTATAACATCTCCTTGTGACTGCCCCAATGCCCCATACAGTATAATGTCCTTGTGGCTGCCCCAGTGCCCCATACAGTATAACGTCACCTTGTGGCTGCCCCAGTGCCCCATACAGTATAACGTCACCTTGTGGCTGCCCCAGTGCCCCATACAGTATAATGTCACCTTGTCTCTGCCCCAGTGCCCCATACAGTGTAACGGCTCCTTGTGACTGCCCCAGTGCTTCATACAGTGTAACGGCTCCTTGTGACTGCCCCAGTGCCCCATACAGTATAACATCTCCTTGTGACTGCCCCAGTGCCCCATACAGTATAACGTCTCCTTGTGACTGCCCCAGTGCCCCATACAGTATAACGTCTCCTTGTGACTGCCCCAGTGCCCCATACAGTATAACGTCACCTTGTCTCAGCCCCAGTGCCCCATACAGTATAACGTCACCTTGTCTCAGCCCCAGTGCCCCATACAGTATAACGTCACCTTGTCTCTGCCCCAGTGCCCCATACCGTATAAGGTCTCCTTGTGACTGCCTCAGTGCCCCATACAATATAACGTCTCCTTGTGGTTGCCCCAGTGCCCCATACAGTATAACGTCTCCTTGTGACTGCCCCAGTGACCCATACAGTGTAACATCTCCTTGTGAGTGCCCCATACAGTATAACATCTCCTTGTAACTGCCCCAGTGCCCCACACAGTATAACGTCTTTGTGGCTGCCCCAGTGCCCCATACAGTATAATGTCACCTTGTGACTGCCCCAAGTGCCCCATACAGTGTAACATCTCCTTGTGACTGCCCAGGTGCCCCATACAGTATAACATCTGCTTGTGACTGCCCCAATGCCCCATACAGTATAATGTCACCTTGTGACTGCCCCAAGTGCCCCATACAGTGTAACATCTCCTTGTGACTGCCCAGGTGCCCCATACAGTATAACATCTGCTTGTGACTGCCCCAATGCCCCATACAGTATAATGTCCTTGTGGCTGCCCCAGTGCCCCATACAGTATAATGTCACCTTGTGGCTGCCCCAGTGCCCCATACAGTATAACGTCTCCTTGTGACTGCCCCAGTGCCCCATACAGTATAATGTCTTTGTGGCTGCCCCAGTGCCCCATACAGTATAATGTCACCTTGTGACTGCCCCAGTGCCCCATACAGTGTAACGTCTCCTTGTGACTGCCCCAGTGCCCCATACAGTGTAACGTCTCCTTGTGACTGCCCCAGTGCCCCATACAGTGTAACGTCTCCTTGTGACTGCCCCAGTGCCCCATACAGTGTAACGTCTTTGTGGCTGCCCCAGTGCCCCATACAGTATAACGTCACCTTGTCTCTGCCCCAGTGCCCCATACAGTATAACGTCACCTTGTCTCTGCCCCAGTGCCCCATACCGTATAAGGTCTCCTTGTGACTGCCTCAGTGCCCCATACAGTATAACGTCTCCTTGTGGTTGCCCCAGTGCCCCATACAGTATAACGTCTCCTTGTGACTGCCCCAGTGACCCATACAGTGTAACATCTCCTTGTGAGTGCCCCATACAGTATAACATCTCCTTGTAACTGCCCCAGTGCCCCACACAGTATAACGTCTTTGTGGCTGCCCCAGTGCCCCATACAGTATAATGTCACCTTGTGACTGCCCCAAGTGCCCCATACAGTGTAACATCTCCTTGTGACTGCCCAGGTGCCCCATACAGTATAACGTCTCCTTGTGGCTGCCCCAGTGCCCCATACAGTATAATGTCACCTTGTGACTGCCCCAAGTGCCCCATACAGTGTAACATCTCCTTGTGACTGCCCAGGTGCCCCATACAGTATAACATCTGCTTGTGACTGCCCCAATGCCCCATACAGTATAATGTCCTTGTGGCTGCCCCAGTGCCCCATACAGTATAATGTCACCTTGTGGCTGCCCCAGTGCCCCATACAGTATAATGTCACCTTGTCTCTGCCCCAGTGCCCCATACAGTGTAACGTCTCCTTGTGACTGCCCCAGTGCCCCATACAGTATAATGTCACCTTGTGACTGCCCCAGTGCCCCATACAGTGTAACGTCTCCTTGTGACTGCCCCAGTGCCCCATACAGTATAACGTCTCCTTGTGGCACCAAGTGTTTTTTTTCTTCTAAATGGGCATTTATCGTGATTATATATCGTTATCGCGATAAATTTCTTTAATATCGTTATCATGGGAATATTTTTGATATCGCCCAACCCTACGTTACAGCATTTACCATACATGCATTTATATTATACCATACCATAAATGCATTTATATTTTTATAGTTCAGGTGTTTTGGGATGCGGCAATGTCCATGATGTTTATTTTTTATTACATGAGTTGAATTTCTATTTATGTATTTTTTTTTATAGTTTTTATAATTTTGTAAACTTTTTTTTCACTCTTTTATTAGTTACCCATAGGGGGCCTTAATGTTTAATCTTTAGATCGCTTTTCCCATACACTACTGTGATTTAGCACAGTAGTGTACGGGAAATTCAGTATATTCCTGTGGAGCACTGCCACCTGCAGGGCTCAATAGGAACTACCGCTCTATTAGCCTGGAACTCTTCAGCCAATACAAATGGCTTCCCCTATCTCCGTGCGGGAAAGAGAATCAGGCCCCATTATCGCCGATTGCAGACATAAGTCCCGGGTGTCTGCTGTTTAAAATGGCAGAAACCCTGAAGCTATGGCACCCACTGCACTCCCGAACGGCACCCTCTTTAAACATGTATTGCGGTGCAGCTCCTATAGATTCCAGTGATGTTTTGCATATACTGCTATGTCGATTTCTAAATCTAGATTGCTAATTCTTTTCTGTATGCTCTGTGGTTCTTTTGTTGTGGTTCTTAGTTTTTTCTTATTCTCTGAATAATTTTTTGCTTTGTGGCGGACCCCTCTTATCCTGCACTTGAATAGTTACTTGCTTGTATAAATAGTTACCTCCCTGCAATGTGACACACTTATGTTTCTGTTTGATTGTACTGGTACCGTCATTTATACATTTCTGTCCTATGTCATATGCAAATTATTTCTCCAAGAACCATCTCTAAGAATCTTGTGAAGAATGCCAAGAAGACAATAGGCCGCCAATATGTTACACGCAGGAAGTATAGCCCGCCATCCTGGGATCTCCGAGGGAGCCACAGTTCTCTGGAACAGCAGGGTGATGACATTTCAGGTAGGTGTTCAATTCTGTATCCTGTTTAGAGAAGGAAGACTTCAAAACCAGAGCGCGATACAGTGTGCTACAGATTCATCAGCAGGTGGCAGTTGATCTGCTATTGTTTTTGACACTAATAAACCATATGCCGTATATTTTTGTGTACTCACGGCAGAACATACAGGATTTCTTTTCTTTTTTTCTTTTTATTTACTTAGGGTCCTGGAAAACAGGGCACTTTACATTGGCCGATGCAATCTGTATAGGTGGTGAGGAGTCATTAAAAGGGTATTCCCTCCTCTCTAATTACTCTTCTTTGGCTCTACACACAGAGAAATTGTTTAACCCTGAATGCTCAGCCAGTCACTGGCCACAGCAGTCACCTGTCTCTGCCACTGGTTGTCTAAGCAGGCAGGCCAAGCTGTTTTTATTGTGTCAAGCTGGAGAAGAGGAAGTGGAGAGGAATGGGGGCTGGAGCTTTGGTTGAACAGCTGCAGGGGATCGGTAAAATGAGTACTTACTGTTTCTTATTTTTGCCCTCTCTGACCCCAATTTTATTTTTTAAATGTCGTCCCTGGAATACCCCTTTAATACAATCATTTGTTGCTAGCACACTCCCTGTTAACATGAGAAGATACCCTGCTGACAAATGATTATTTTTATGCTAACATAAAAGGTATGATCAGTTGTGGTGTTTAGACTGGCTGATAATCAGCCGAATGTACGTTTGGGCCTCATCATTAGCGCCTGTAAAAGGGCCTTTAGTTATCATAACTTTTGGTTTCGCTAAAGAAAATATTTCCAAATGATTTCATTTTGTTCATAATTTTTTTCTTAAAGGCTATGTGCATCTTCACAAACATTTTTTTTTTCATTGTAGGAAGGCATGTAAGCAGTGCATCTGTACCCTTCTTATAGCTCACCTGCTGAATGTATGTTAACAAAAAGTAGGGGTCAAATAGAAAGTATCACCGATTACACTGGTTTATAACCTGTTACCATGCGAAACATAAGTCTGCATAGGAGGTGTAGAAATCAAATTATAGGATTTTTTTTTTCCATTTGGATTCATAGGTAAAATTAAAATGGTTGTCCCATCTGGGACATTTATGGCATGTGTATCGATAGGATTTGCCACAAATGTCTTATAGGTGAGGGTCCCACCTCTAAGTCGTGCTTCAGTGTTAAGAATGGGGCCCCACCGTGAATAAAGAGCACGACATGCATGCACGGCTTCCTTCATGCACTGTTTACAGACTTGCAAGCTTGTTTCCTCTGCTATTTTCAGAAGTCCCAGTGCAGTGAAATAGAGAGGATGCAGTGGCAAGTTGTATTCCTTAAAGGAGTTTTCTCACTTCAGCAAATGGCATTTATCATGTAGACAAAGTTACTACAAGGCACTTACTAATGTATTGTGATTGTCCATATTGTCTCCTTTTCTGGCTGGATAAATTTTTTCATCACATTATACACTTCTTGTTTCCATGGTTACGACCACCCTGCAATCCATCAGCGGTGGCCGTGCTTGTACACTGTAGGAAAAAGTGCTTTTTCCATTATTGTGCAACCACGGGTGCCACTGCTGGATTACAGGCTGGTTTTGACCATGGAAACAAGCAGTGTATAATGTGATGAAAAAATAAATGCAGCCAGCAAAGGAGACAATATGGACAATCACAATACATTAGTAAGTGCCTTGTATTAACTTTCTCTACATGATAAATGCCATTTGCTGAAGTGACACAACCCCTTTAATGTCACCATTTTGGTGTAAATCAGATGAATTGTTTAACTTTTTTTAAAAACAAATTTGGGTCAACTGTGTGGAAAAAAAATAAGTTCCACTATAGTCTTTGGGGCTTCCTTTTTACTGTGTTCACTGCGTGGTAATAATTTTATTACTTTACTTTATTCTAAGGGTCAAAAGCAGTCATAGACAAACCAAATGTATGTTTTTTTTTTTGTTATGTTGTACTAGTTTTAGAAAACGAAAAATCGCTTAGAAAAGATTGCCTTGTTTCTTTATCTTCTGACACCTATAACTCTTGTTTCTCGCCCAATTTCCTTGGGGGACACAGAAGACCTTGGGTATAGCTCATCTCCCTAGGAGGCGTGACACTAAGTGAAGACTGTTAAGCCCCTCCTCCACAGCTATACCCTCAGCCTGGAGAGAGAGACTGCCAGTTTTTGCTTAGTGTCCAAGGAGGCAAGACACTCCCTGCTCTGCAGGGCTGGTTTCTCCTTGTTTCAATTTTAGATTTTTACTTTGTTTTATTTTCTTTTTGTTCCAGATCATCAGGGATAACAGAGACGCACTAGACCTCTCTGTTCTCCCGGGGTTGAGCTGCGCCAGTGCCGGTCAACCGCACTGCTGCCTCCCCCACAGAAGGCAAGGTGGACCAGGGCAGCCCAGCTCCCCTGCATCCCGCCAGCGCAAGGGTCGCCCGCACGCCAAGTCCCTCCCCCGGCGTCCTGCCACTACGGTGCCAGTAGCTGAAGGGGCGACCCTGCTGGAACGGACCGAGGGTAAAGACGGCTATGGTGAGAGATTGGCTTCTCCAGCCCTACGTCCCCCCCCCCCCCCCCCCCCCCCCTCGGTCTCCTGCGTGCCTGACCCTTACCTGGGCCTATGGACCCTTCTGTCCCTGCTAGACCTAGGCTGGCCCTGGGCTGCCGCAGGTCGACATCTGCTCCCTCTCTCCTGGCCTCCAGGACATTGGCACCCTTGTTCCTACAAGAGGAATGCCTTGGGAGCTGCGGAGGTCCGCACCTAGCTGCCCCTGACGGAGGGGTCATGCAGGCGTCCCACCCTCACAGACCCGGTCTCAGGGTCCCCCTCCCTCTTACCGGCCACTACTTCAGGGCCAGAGGGCCCGCGCCTTGCTGCCACTGACCCTCCCTGCTCTCACGGGCACCGGTCCAGGGGAAAGGTAGTTGTAGCTGCCGGCAGGGGTGAAATCACATGGAGCGCTGTTCTAGGCCAAGGGCCCGCTCCAGGGGTAAAATGGCTGCCGGGTGCAGGGTCCTGACTTCCGGACACCTGGGTGGGCACCGCGGCCTGCAAAGGAGCGCTTCAACAGCCCCGGCCGACCGTCGGAACCTTCCGGTCGGCCGGGCGCCGAAGTCTTGTGTTCCACTTCAAGACGATCCCGCTCTATCCGGGTCCCCGGCTCGCGGGGTGGGCACCCGCGGCCGGTATGTGCCGCTCCGTAGGCCCGGCTGGTACTTTAAGTACTTGCGGCCCCGGTCAGCCGGGCGCCGCTAAAAATTTAGGCCCCGGCTCTTCCGGCCCGCGGGGTGGGCACCCGCGGCCGGTATGTGCCGCTCCGTAGGCCCGGCCGCTGCTTTAAATACTGTGCGGCCCCGGTTCGCCGGGCGCCGCCAAAAATTTAGGCCCCAGCTTCACGGCCTACTAGGCCGCAAAAATTCAGGCCTCTGTTGGAGGGGGCTGGAACTTCTCCAGGCGCGAATTTTTCCCGCCTGGAGGTTCCCCCGCCCACAGAGGATGGGCCTGTATGGGTGGATCTGTGCCCTGTAGGTGGCATCTGCCTCAGTGAGGCTGTGTGTTTAAAAAAAAAAAAAAAAAAATATTTATTATATATATGACTTGTGGGCTGCGCAGGACGCTGCAGCCTCATCTCAGAGTGCTGCCTGTATACATGCCCCCCTTCCATAGGCGGCATGGTGTCGCGCTCCCCGGCTGCGGCGCTGCCAGGTTCTTTTTTCCCCTTCTGGGGTTTTTTTTGCCCTCTCCGCGCTACGGCGCTGGTCAAGGTGCATGCTTTTTCTGTAGGCAACATTCGTCACCCTCTCCAGTTATGGTGCCTGCCATGTGCAGGACCCCCCTCCTGGGCGGGATACTGCACTCTCCCTAACTGCGGGTTGGCCTTGTGCATGATCCCCCTTTCTTTGGCGGCCTACTGCAGTTTCTCCGGATACAATGCTGGCCATGTGCACGACCCCCTTACATAGGTGGAACACGGCACTCTCACTGGATTCGCTGCTGGCCATGTGCGTGCCCCCCTTCCATAGGCGGAACGCTACACTCTCACTGGATTCGTTGCCGATCATGTGCATGACCCCCTTTTTTAGGCGGAATACTGCACTTTCACCGGATACGGTGCTGGCCATGTGCACGACCCCCTTCCTTAGGCGGAACTCTGCACTCTCACTGGATTAGCTGCCGGCCATGTGCGTGCCCCCCTTCCATAGGCGGAACGCTACACTCTCACTGGATTCGTTGCCGATCATGTGCGTGACCCCCCTTTTTTAGGCGGAATACTGCATTTTCACCGGATACGGTGCTGGCCATGTGGCCATGTGCACGACCCCCTTCCTTAGGCGGAACGCTGCACTCTCTCTGGATTCGCTGCCTGCCATAGGCATGACTCCCTTCTGTGGACGGCATTCGGCACTCTCACTGGATTCACTGCCAGCCATGTGCATGACCACCTTCCATAGGCGATATGATGTATTCTCATTGGATTCACTACCGGCCTTGGGCATGCCTTCTTCCCGGGTGGCGGCATACATACACTCCCTCGGTCGGTGGTTGTTCTCTCGCCTGTACATTGTTGGCCATGTGCATGACCCCTATACATGCACTCTCTCTGGATCCACCGTCGGCCACATCATGACCCCCCTTCCGTGGGCGGTGTACGCACTCTCACTGGATCCGCTGCCGGCCATGGGCATGCCTCCTTCAGGTGGCATACACACATTCTCACCGACTGCTCGCATTCTCCCTGAATGCGATGCTGGCCTTGTGCATGATCCCCCCCCCCCCCTTCCTTTTTTGGGCGGCATACTACGCTCACCAGATACGTTGCTGGCCTTGAGCATGGCCTCTAACATGGGCGAAACGCTTGCGCTCCCCTTGGATACGGTGCTGGCCTTGTGCGTGACCACCCCTCATTCCATGGGTGGAATTTTGCACGCTCACAAGATTCAAGGCTGTCCTTGTATGTGCTGTACTGGACTTGCACATGTTCCCCTTCATTGGCGGAGTAGTTACACTCTCACGAAATTTCGGTGTTGGGTGAATTGTTGCACACTCACTTAATGCTAGGATAGCCCTATGCATGTCCCCCTTTTCCCTAGGTGGACCTCCTGCGTTTCCGCTGGATACTGTGTGGCCATGTGCATGGCGCCTTTCTGGGCGAAGTATGGTATGCCCTACTTCTCTGACGTAGGTCCGGCCTTGGGCATCTCCCCCTTTTTGGGGCAGGCCTTTGCATTCTTGCCCACTGCAGTTTGCCAGGTACATTTCCTCCCTTTCGGGGCGGTCAGTTTGCGTTCCATCGCATTCCATATTAGTCTTGTGCATAACTCCTTTCAGTTTGCACTCCCGTAGATACTGTGGCACTCTGTGGCTGGCCCTCTTCGCGGTGTTATATTTTTGCAGTGAGCGGACGTTCTTGTGCGTTGTTTGGGCCGTGTATGCCTTCTCGTCCTGTAGGTGGGTTGGCCTTCTCACTGCTTACGGGGCTACTCGTACGTAGCCTCCTTCCTCCTGCGACATTCTTTTTCTCTTGGGATACGATGATTGCCGCAAGCCTTGCACTATTCTCTAAGGAGATCATTCTGGTGCAGTGTGGTATGATTCTTTCCGGATTGGCGCCCTCGGTGCTTCAGTCTGATCTGCTACCAGGTTCGGGCCGCTCTTCTTGGGAAGGTCACCCAACTTCTCTTGGGTGCTCGCTTATACAGGTCCGGGGGACCTCCACCTTGGGTTATTCAGGGTATTCGCCTTCTGCGTGGCGGTGAACCGGGCGTCTCTGTGTAGCGGTGTTCTGCTTTTGAGCTGTCCTATGGCCTCTCTGTTGCCCACTCCCCCTTTTTTGGTTGGAGGGTGTTATACCGGCCTCTGTCTCGCCTGCCTTTTCTCGCCGGCTCTGTTTGACTCCCACTCGGTACAGATCATTCCGATGTGGCGTCTGTTCCGGCCACGCTTCAGAGGCTGTTCCTTCACTGCCCTTCCCTCTGGGGAGAGCATGTTTGTTCATTTGGATGGTTATGGTGTTCCTTTTCAGTCTCCCTTGTCCACACTGGCTGTACTAGCTGTGTGCCTAGTTACCGGGTCTACCGCTTTCTGTCCTCCCGCTGGGTGCAGATTGCGTTTTTTCCATTCTAGGCAATGTTTCGGCTTTGGATTCACCTTCTCGGTAACTTGGGAGGACTACCATTTGGTCAGGATTGTCTTTTGATCTCCCACACCGGAACTGTAGTCTGTCTTCCTGTGGTGGCTACATTGGCTTCGGCTTTAGCCTGTCTTGTCCTGGCGGTTGCTGGGCGGACCCTTCGGTTCCTGTCCGTTTGTCCTTCTGCTTCCCCACTCTGGGGGGATACGGGACAACCTTGCTCGGGGGCCGACGGGACCAGTTCTACCGACTGTTCTACCCGTGTTACTGGTCCGCGCCTGATCATTGGGTTTTCACCCGCTTGCCCAGGCGACTCTAGTGGGCTCGCTAGTGTTCGCTTCTAGCCGAGTTTTCGTCCAGGATCTGTGGTAGGGCTTAGGGCTTTACCTGGGGTTCTGTGGGAAGCTGGGCGTTCCCCCACTCTGCCTTTCTCCATGGTTCTGTCTTTCTCCAGTCCGGCCTGGACCTGGGGCTGGGACTCTGTTGCTTGAAGTATCAAGTGTCATTCCTGTCCTTCCTCTTTCAGCATTCCCCGTCCCTCTGGGCCTGTCAGGAACTTCTTCCATGGAGCGGCTCTTGGGTTCCTTTGTACTGCCCTCCGGTACCGTCCTGGGAACTACATACTGGGCTCTTGGCGCTCCAATTTTTCCTTGGAGCTGTTACAGAAGTTCTCTCTACTCCTTCTGTCCTGTACGGTTGGGTTTCTGTAGCCATCGTGTCTCTGACGGGTGCCTGAGTGGCGGCCCTTCTTGTTCCGAGCCTTCTGTCTTCCCCCAGGACAGGACTGTTCTCCATTCCGTCTCTTCCTTCCTTCTGAAGGTGGTATTTGTCCTTCATTTCATTGAGGCAGTCGTCCTCCCCTTCCCCCCCCCCCCCCCCCCCCCCCCCCCGGGAACGGACACTTCACCGATTTGGACGTTGTTTGGGCCTTGCAGTTTTTACTTGGAGATCTCCGACTCTTGTCGAGTTCGGTCTCTTATGTTTCCAGGAGGTCCGAGCAAAGGGTTGACGGCCTCCAGGGTGGCTTTCTTCCGCTTTCTCAGAGTGGCTCTTGTTGTGGTAGCCGCACCAAGGGCAGGGTCCTGCTTTTGGTGTCACCATTCATTTGGCCAGGGCCGTCGGTTTTTTCCTGGGCCGGAGGCTTTAGGCTTCGGCCATCCATTTGTGCAAGGCGGTCACTGGTCTTCCTTGCACACCTTACCGAGTTCTACAGGGTGCATACGCGGGCTTCGGCGTATGCTGCCTTGGGCCGCCTGGTCTGCAGGCGCCGGTTTTTTTTGATGCCTTCGGGTGCTTCGCCTTGGTGCTGTGGTCCCTCCCCCTTTGGACTGCTTTTGAACGTCCCAAGGTCTTCTGTGTCCCCCAAGGAAATTGGGCGAGAAAACGAGATTTTTGTATAACTTACCAGTAAAATCTCTTTCTCGCTCTTTCCTTGGGGGACACAGCACCCACCCATTCTTTGTTCTTCTTTGACTGTTTCCGAGTTTGTTTTACCCTTAGGGTAGTTGGCTTGTTGGTTCCAATTTTTTGGACTTTGCCTTTTCTCACTACTTGGACACGCAACTGGCAGTCTCTCTCTCCAGGCTGAGGGTATAGCTGTGGAGGAGGGGCTTAACAGTCTTCACTTAGTGTCACGCCTCCTAGGGAGATGAGCTATACCCAAGGTCTTCTGTGTCCCCCAAGGAAAGAGCGAGAAAGAGATTTTACTGGTAAGTTATACAAAAATCTCGTTTTTTCTACTATCAGAGCTGTTGAGGGCTCATTTTTTGCAGAATGAGCTATAGGTATAAGTGGTACCATTTTTGGATACATGGGACCTTTTGATGATTTTTTTAAATAAAATTTTTGGGGTTGGTGACATAACCAAAAATTGAGAAATAAGCTTTTTAATGTTTTTATTCAACTTTATTTTGCACTTTTTTTAGTCCCCCTAGGGAACTTGAAACTGCAATTATTTTATTGCTTATCAAAATCCCAAAGAACCCCTTTAGAAAAAAAAAGTTCAGATTCTCATTACAATTCTGATTGTAATCTTACAGTGTCTGAAGATTTGGACAGAAGCACATTAACCATCTCTACCTTAAAGGCCTCTGACAAGCAGACAGGAGGCAATATGGCAGAACGAGCATGTTGTCGTGACTACCAAAGAATGGGACTTGGTACTTTGAGTAATAGCCTGACCCGTGCTAAAAATGAACCTTTCCGGATCTCAACAGTGAACCGCATGTATGCTGTTTGTAACAGGTAAGTACTAGTTTTTTGTCACCTTTCCTGACTTGTCTGTTTTAGTAACTACTTGTATTCACCAATTCTGGAAGCATCTTTTCTTATGCTATATCTCCGAGTTGTGCCATTCCTTTATTATTCCTGTTGTTAGTGTATTAACAAATTGACAGCTGGGCGTTATTAGTGAGATATGGGTTCCCCTGCTCAGTCTGACACTGTCCAACCAGTGCTAACAGTGGCAGACCTGCAGGGACACCTCCACTAGTAACATCCAGTTGTAGATTTATTCATAAACTTCTAGAAGGAATAGTAGAGTAATGACATAACATAAGAATGAGAATAGATGCTCCAGAATTGCTATTGCATGTGGTATACAAATGTCTACTGAAACAGACATGTCAGAAATGGGGACAGGTCCTCTTTAAAAGTTTTTTCCAGCTATTTTAATAATTTTCTTCCATGCTATGCTTGCATAGCTATCCAGGGTTGCTGATTGTTCCTCAGAGCATTCAGGACAACACTTTACAGAAGATCTCTCGCTGCTATAGACAAAACCGGTTTCCTGTGGTGTGTTGGCGCAGCCCACGTACCAAAGCTGTTTTGTTGCGGTCAGGTGGACTTCATGGCAAAGGTGTGGTTGGACTCTTTAAATCTCCTAACACAGCTGGCACAGGTTAGTAGCCCTCTTATCAATATCATTTTTATGTGAGGAAACATAGTTGCTGTATGGCTGCTGGGAGATCAGTGAATGCTGACGCACAGTTTACCCTCTGTTGCTATTTTTATATGTAATTTTTATTTTATTTTTTTGTATATAATCTTGAGAAATCTTGGTTATTGTCTAAATACTGCCAGAAATAAACATAAATGAACAGTTTTTTTTTTGTTCATTGTACATTGTTCCAGTATGGCCCATTAACTGAGATTTTAGGGGCTCTTTTTGGACCTAATATGTGTGTGTTTACGATCACAGCAGTTATAGATGCCCTGTGGAGGCAGAATTGGTCCATGATGTAGCTTATAGGGGTTATCCCATGGTTGATGTAGACAATGAAAATCAGACATCATAAAGTATAGGACATTCTTTTTCTTACAAAGCTAGAACTTCACATGGATCCAGAAATCTCCCCATTCATTCTTCCAATTGTTCTGCAAGTTTTATTTTAGGCTGGCAGCTCAAGGGGCGTGTCCTTTCTTCTGCAACGCTCTCCCTATCACAGCTCAGGGCCTGTGT
Source organism: Bufo bufo (assembly GCF_905171765.1). Taxonomy (NCBI): domain Eukaryota; kingdom Metazoa; phylum Chordata; class Amphibia; order Anura; family Bufonidae; genus Bufo; species Bufo bufo. The sequence goes on along the minus strand of NC_053389.1, from coordinate 601,813,154 downwards.
CCTTTCTGCTTTAGCTCTCTCTCTCTGTGTAACTGACAGCTTCTAACAGAAGAAATGGCTGGTGGCAGTTGAAGATTTAAACTGAGCGTATGCGACCACCTCAGTGAGGTGGATAGAGAAATAAGGAAAACAGGTGGCCCTATACAGATACATTTTATTGAATACCTCAGTGACTATGTAAAATTTTTAATCACATGCAACTACAAATTTATTCAGATCCAGGTGCTGGTTAGAAGAATGTAGAATATTTTTCTTGGGAGAACCTCTTTAAAGATGACGTATTGCATTAATAAACAGATGTGCTTTGTTAAACCGTTCTGTCCCTCCATTTCCAATTGTGGGTCATAAACCACAGCAGCATCTTTGGCCAGAGTGGAACTCCTGCCCGCTCTCCCTCTCTCACCCCAAGTAGTCATTATGTCAGTTTTTACAGTAGCTGGCGTAGTATGGTACAGTAGCAATGCAGTGTATTAAGTGAGCAATTATAAGCTCATGTGTTTGTCTCCTACTGAGAAATAAAGGTAAAAAAATGTTTGAAAAAAATAGAAAAAGTAATAAAAAAAACATATTTTTTTTTTTTTTAGTTTCACACACTTTATCAGAAAAAATAAATAAATGCTACCACTGTGTCCATTATAACCAAATTACAATGCAAAATAGAGTTATGTCATTTATAATGCATGGTGAACATATTAAAAACAGTGCCCAAAAAGAATGGTGGAGTTGCTGTGTTTTTCACTCCATCACCTCCAAACAATTTAGAAATGTTATGCAATACATTAGCTGTCCCCTAAAATGATGCCATTAAAAATGCAACTTGTTCTGGAAAAAACAGGCCCTCATTTGGTTATGTTGAAAGAAAATGTAAAAAGTTACAGCTTTTGAAATGCAGTGATCAAAACAAAAACAGTTATATTCAGAAGCATTGAAAAAATGATCTCTGGTTTATCTCTTATTTTCCTCTTGACGTTTGACCTGTATTCTGAGAAGTAGTGCTTATCCATTCTCTATCCCCAGGACCATCACAGACAGATTCCACATCGCTGGAGCAGGAAAAATACCTCCAGGCGATCGTGAACTCGATGCCTCGTTACGCAGAAATGAGTGGGAGAAACACACTCAGTGCTTTTCCTTCTGCTCATCTCTATGGTGAGCCGGCTTCCTGTTATAGAGGGAAACAATGTGTTGGCAACAGTTGGAAATTAAAAGTATCTGTTACCGTATGAGCAACTGTGGCGAGGTTCATGTTAAGTGGGTTGGATTTATTAAGGGGGGGGGGGGTATGCAAATTAATTATAAATTTGGCCTAAGCCACCTAATGCTGTGAAATAAGAAATGATTATATAACTCTCCGTTGTCTCCTGCACTGCCACTTTTTTTTTTTTTTACAGCACTAGATGGCATGGGCCAAATTTATAATTAAATTTAACATTCCCTTTTAAAAGGGTTTTCTAAAAAAAATTTAACTGATGACCTATCCTCAGGATAGGTCATCAGTATCTGATTGGTGGGGGTTCTACAACCGGGACGCCCTGATCAGCTGTTTGAAAAGGCACTGGCAGTAGCGCTGCAGCCTTCTCGCAACTTGGCCTCAGCAATATGACGTCACGTTTATCGTACACATGGCCTAGGTGCAGCTCAGCTCGATTGAAGGGAATAGGACTGAACTGTTATACCAAGCACTGCCACTACGGCGCTGTACTTTGTGAGCTGGGAGAAGGCGGTGGCAGTGCCTTTTCAAACAGCTGATCGGTGGGGTTCCTGGATGTCGGACCCCCACCAATCAGATACTGAGGATCCAGAGGATAGGTCATCATTTAAAAAATCTCAGAAAACCCCTTTAATAAGATCACGTTTTTAAATTGATTGCTATCGGTTGGTTTTGTGGTTGTGGCCTTCCTCCTCTGGTTATACAATTTTTATTTTGTTCAGTTTTCATGATAAAAATAGGATTTTATTTGCTGCCTTAGGCCTTTTTAATATTCCTTTCATACCTTTTCCATTTCACACTCAACCCTATACCAGTTATCACTGCTATTCCATTCTCAGCTACTCATTGAAGAATGGTGAGGTAATGGTTGTGTGTACACGTGGCCATAGGCTCGTCTGCCCTTCTTAAAGGGGACCTGTCCTCTCTCTGGACAAGTTTGCTTTAGTAAACAATTGTATTCCCATGAAATAACAATTCTGGAGCATTTTTCTTAACCCTGTACCAATCCTGTTATTCCTCCTAGAAATGTGTGAATAAATTGACAACTGACCAATCAGTGCTGCCAGTGACAGACTGTGTGGACAAATACCCCTCTGACAATTTTTTACATTTCTTAGAGGAATAACAGAGGAACAGCACACAGCAGAGCATTAAGGAAAGATGATCCAGATTTTTTTTTTTTTTTTTTTTTTTTTTTTTTTTTTTACTAAAGCAGACTTGTCAGAAGGGTGGACCGATCCGCTTTAATATGCAAGTTCAGAGATAGGCGGTTTGAGTGTGCCAATGTGCAGTATTGTTGGACATATACACTTAAATATACTACCTCCTCTTGAGGATTTGAATTTAGTGCTTAGTTGACTGAATATACAGTTACACACCTCATTGGACAACACCTCCAGTTTAATTTAGTTTCTATTAAAGGGGTTATGCCATGATTGATAAAAATCAGACAAGCTATATTACATGACAATTTCTATCTAGCAAAGCTACCAGCCCTGTAACTCGTATACATCCAGAGATCTCCCCATTCATTGCGCCAATTGTTCTGCTTGATTCTTTTCAGGCAGCTCAGGGGTGGGTGTCCTTTCTCAGTGGGGGGGATTTTCTACTATAGCTCTTTCTGTAACTGCCAAAGCTTCTAGCAGAAGATATGGCTGTTGCCAGTTGAAAATTTAAACGTGCGACCACCTCGGTGACATTTCTTGTCTGTCCTACCACTGCCATAGTTTTTGCATGATAAGCCACATATGTATTTCTTAGCTCCCTGGCCCCTTATCTGCCACCAGCTCAGTGCTAATGCTACATTAAAAGCCCGTCCAAGCTTATTTTATTTTAGAACAAAAGATGCTCAGCTAATAATAATACTTTGAAATGAGAATTTTATAACGCCTGCAAGGTTGGGATATAATAGGTGGGTTTCAAATGGTTTTGGCTGATATTTCAGGACCCTTCATATGGGTTGAGGACCACTGGTTTAAATTAGATTGAACAGTCAGCCTAGAATCTCTAAGGAGGCCATGACATTAGAGATTGAAGATCTCTATTGAGATGTGCAAATCGTTTATATAAGCTGGTATTTCTGCCGCAGATTCTCCAGACAAACGTCAACCCAAGTTGGGTTCATTGATGAAGCAGGTGATGGGAGGGAAGGATGACATTCGAGGAGGTAGGATTCCCAACGTGTCTGAATGTCATAGGTTTACGCAAAAGATATTTGTCTGTTGTGTGTATGTGTGTATTCTGTTTGATTTAATGACTTTGGATGGGTTTTATTAGCTGTTGTGCTGTATGTCACCACTCATCATTAACAAATTTAATTAAGTACTCATTTACTTTACTTGCTTCTCATTCAGTTTCATAAAACGTCCCCAAGTTCAGTAGCTTCAGGCCTTTTTATATTTATAGAGGTTCTTGCGTTTCATTTGTTTTCTGCTCTTGTGTATGGTTTGCTTTTTTTAATCACACAAAAATGTCTAAACATTGAGCTTGACTCATATTTAATATCGGATCCTTGAAGATTGCAGCTTTCTTGTCGTGTGCTGATCTAACAGTGTTCTGCCTGGCCTCTAATTATGTCCCTTTCGGCCCCAAAAGTTGGTTCTTTCCTCTTGATACAGTTGCCCCTCTCTTCTTAAACCAGGTCATTCAACTCGGGGTATTAAGCACCCCGCAGTGAGACGAGGCTATGCTGAACAAGGTCAGTACAGATATTTTACTGCTATTCCTAGCTTGTTGCCCTGGCCAGTATAGTTGTCCTACTTCCAGAATTTAACCTGTTCATGCCCTTTGTATGAGTGATCAACAAGTCTTGTAATATACCTATCATATCTAATGCCTTTGCATTTCCTCCCATTTCTTGTCAATCTTAGTATACGGCCGCATGGTGCAGCTGTGCTGCACTTGAGACATGGTCGCCAAGAACCGTGTGACTACAAACCGCAGCAGGATTGTATTAACTGATTAGAATGGAATTGTATATTGAGTATCCATTTTTCTCGCTCATATCATTGGGGACTAGGAAGCGACACTAGGCTAGAAAGTGATAGCTCCTCCCCTGCCAGCTATACCCTCCCCAGCCAGGAGAGCGCATATCAGTTTTTAGCTTAGTGTCATAGGAGGCAGACCTCCCTGCATATTGCAGGGTGACTTTTTATTTAATTCTCTTAATTTTTTTTCTTTCTCCTTAGGATGGAAACAGAGTCGCCTAGCCTCTCTGTTTTCCCGGTGTGTGTGTGTATAGCCGGTGTCTGATTCCCTCACCGACCACCCTCCCCCTAAGAAGCCAACGTGGACCAGGGCAGCCTCGCTCCACTGCTTCCCCCCAGCCTAAGAGTCACCCATATCTCCAAGCCCTCTGTTCCAGCTTCCTGTCACCTAGGTGCCAGTGGCTGAAGGGGTGACCCTGCTGGTTCTGCTGGATGGAAGAGGAAGTGGACAGCATCAAGTGGATGAGTATACCTCCTGCCCCCCAACCCCCGGTCCTCAGTGTGCATATCGTGATCCCTCTCACTCTCTGGCACTGTACCTTTTTATTAATACTCCCCGGGGGGCAAGGCTATGTTTATTACACATGGGCCGCCCGCCTATATGTCCGGCGGGCAGCCGCTCTTGCGTGCGCTCCGATGAGTGCTCCATCCCTAATGCTGAAAATAGGGTCTGCTGCGGGCGTCAGCGACTCCGGCCCCGGTCCTACTTCTTCCGGCAGCCGACCGTCATACTCAGCGGTCAGCCGCGGCTCAAATTTAGGCCCCAGCTTCACAGCCGGACAGGCCGCATGCGGTACTTCCTTCTGAGAGGGAAGCGCGGGGCTTCGCTTGGTTGATAAGTCCACTTAGGAGCAGGTCGTCACAGAAGCAGACCAGAGCAGGATGTCATTCCTCCTCTGACGTCTCTGCTTCTCCACCCCCCCTTGAGTCACGCTCGGACATATCCTCCATTCCTGGGGAAGTCCTGTCCGAAGGGGAGATCTGACATGGATTCGGAACAATCTTCTAAGATTGCTTCCATGGTAGATAGCCTAGTAATGGCAGTACGGGACACTTTCCAGGTGCAAGACGACCCTCCCCCCACTAGCCAGGGAGTGTCCCTTCTCCGCTCCAGGCAAACTCCAAAAGTGTTTCCCTTGCATGACGACTTTTCTGTTGTCATTGCCAAGGACTAGGACCACCCAGACGGTCGCTTTGCCCTGTCTAAGCGACTGGATTTACTATATCCCTTCCCGGCTGAGTCCGTGACTAAGGCTTCCCCTCCCAAGGTGGATCCTCCGGTTGCACGTCTAGCCAAAAACACTGCCATTCCTGTAGCCGACTGCTCCTCCCTCCAGGATCCAGTAGACCGTCTGCGTCCCATTTTCGCCTCCACTTGGGTAGCTAAGATGGTCTCTGAATGGGCTCTCAGTTTGCATCAGGGTCTGGCGATGGACCTCCCCCTAGTGGAGCTCCAGTCCCAAGCTCTGCAGATTGCTCAGGCAGGGAAGTACCTTTTGTGAGGCTTCCGGTTTCTCCGGGTTCAACACTTCCGGATGGAGTCCCTTTGATCCGTCCTCGCTTCACTGGACCAGGGAGAATTCCTTTCCTCCATAGACATTCAGGACGTGTACCTACACGTCCCCATCGCCCCGGCACACCAGCGCTTTCTCCGTTTCGCTTTAGGGCCCCATCACTTCTAGTTTGTCGGCCTCCACTTTGGGCTGGCAACAGCACAGCGAGTCTTCACGAAGGTCCTCACTCCCCTACTTGCCCTGCTTCGTTCCAGGGGCATCACCTTGATTCCCTACCTGGACGACATTCTGGTGAAGGCGGCAACCTTGGCTCAGAACGAGGCCATTCTTCGTATCACCTTGGATACCCTCACTCAGTTCGTTTGGCAGGTGAATTTCCAGAAGTCCTCTCTGGGCCCTGCCAGATGACTCGCGTTCCTGGGGAGGACCCTGGACACGGAGGAGGAGGTGATCCGCCTCCCTGTGGACAAACAGCTGGCACTCCAACGGTCAGTTCGTCTGCTTCTTCATCGCAAACGCCCATCTATCTGTTGCTGTATGCAAGTCTTGGGAGCTATGGTCGCTTCCTTCGAGGCTATTCCATTTGCACAATTTCGATCCCGTCCGCTCCAACTGGCGATCCTGGCTTGTTGGGACAAATCTCCAGAGTCCCTGGACCGTCACATTGTTCTGCCCACACGGGTGCATCTAGCTCTCAGGTGGTGGCTCCGGACCCCGACTTTGCAGTCGGGGAAGTCTTTTCTCCCGGTCTTGTGGACGATCATTACCACCGATGCCAGCCTTCAAGGATGGGGAGGAGTCTTCCCTCCCAGGATGGTCCAGGTCTCAATCGGAGTCCAAACTGCCAATCAACATCTTGGAACTCCAGGCCATTCGTCTCTATTGGGCCCCTCTCCTGAGGGGCCAGCCAATATGGATTCAATCAGACAATGCCACGGCTGTGGCTTATATCAACCACCAGGGGGGTACCCGCAGCTCTGCGTTGATGAGGGAGTCGGCAAAAATCCTGAGGAGGGCGGAGTTACATGTCCCAGCTCTTTCAGCACTGTTCATTCCGGGAGTGGAGAACTGGGCGGCGGATTTCCTCAGCCGGACGACTCGACCCGGGAGAATGGTCCCTGCCCCGGAGGTGTTCGAACAGATCTGTCTCCGGTGGGGTCATCCAGAGGTGGACTTGATGGCGTCCAGCTTCAACCACAAACTTCCCACCGTCTTCTCTCGCACAAGAGATCCCAAGGCGTGCGCCGCAGACGCTCTGGTAGCGCCGTGGGACGGGTTTTCTCTAGCGTATGTGTTCCCGCCTCTCCCTCTCCTGCCTCGTGTTCTACGCAGGATCAGGACGGAGGGCGTCCAGGTGATCCTAATCGCCCTGGACTGGCTCCGTCGGGCGTGGTACTCCGACGTCCTCCTCCTCCTAGAGGACGCACCGTGGCCCCTTCCACTCAGGGCCGATCTGCTCTCTCAGGGACCTGCATGCCTTCCACCAGCATTTAGAGTCGCTACGTTTTGACGGCGTGGCTGTTGAAACCACCATTTTAAAACAGCGAGGTTTCCCTGATAGGGTTATTCACACCATGATCAGAGCCAGGAAACCAGCCTCTTCCAAAATTTACTACAGGACTTGGAGGTCCTATCTAGGCTTCTGTGTGAAGCGTAATCTCCCTCCACTACGCATCTCTCTTTCCACTATGCAGAAAAGAGAGAAATATGGTTTGGAATTAAGACTTGCCCTTAGCTCCTTAAAGGGTCAAGTGTCGGCGCTGTCAGTTTTACTTCAGCGCCCTCTGGCTTTAAAAGGCCCGGTTAAAACCTTCCTCCAAGGGGAGGCTCATATTATTCCCCCCTATCGGCCCCCTTGCCTTCTTGGGATCTGAACCTCGTGCTGGGTTCACTCCAATCGGCTCCGTTTGAACCGTTATGCACAGTGTCCCTCCGCTATCTTTCCTGGAAGGATGCATTCCTGGTGGCTATCGCGTCCATCAGGCGTGTCTCAGAGTTGGCAGCACTTTCCTGTAGGGAACCTTTTTTTTAATCCTTCTTCAGGATAAGGCGGTGCTCCGTCCCATACCTGCCTTTCAACCGAACATAGTCTCAGCCTTCCATGTTAACAAGGACATTGTCCTCCCTTCCTTTTGCCCAGCTCCCTCACATCCTAGGGAGCATTTTCTTCACAAGCTTGACGTGGTTCGAACTCTGAGAATCTATCTGTCAATCTCTAGCTCTTTCCGCCGCACGGATGCGTTATTCGTGCTTCCTGACAGTCCTCGTAAGGGATGCGCCGCTTCTAAGGTGACGATTGCCAGGTGGATACGCTTAACAATCACCGTGGCATACCGTTTCTTGGGGCAGGACTCCGCCCCCTGGAATCACGGCCCACTTAACCAGAGCGGTTGGCGCTTCCTGGGCTCGCTTCCATCATGCGTCCAGTTGTGTAAGGCGGCAACGTGGTCTTCCTTACACACGTTCACAAAATTCTACCAGGTGCACTCCCTGGCGTCGGCAGATGCTGCCCTGGGCCGTAAAGTCTTGCAGGCAGCTGTGTCCTGAGCGTCCGCAAGGGCAGTTTTTCCATGGGCGAGTATTGTTTCTTTCCCCGTGGACTGCTTTGGGACGTCCCATGGTCCTGTGTCCCCCAATGATACGAGCGAGAAAAGGAGATTTTTGTGGACTCACCTGTAAAATCTCTTTCTCGCTGAGTTCATTGGGGGACACAGCGCCCACCCATTGTTTTGTCCATTGTTACCGCACATAGTGGTGGTTGGTTATCGGTTGGGGTTCAGTTTTTGTTCGTACCTACTGACGTAGGCGGTGTTCTAACTGGGTTGTCGGTTCTTTTCTGCTACTCCTTCTGATTGGGCACAAACTGATATGCGCTCTCCTGGCTGGGGTGGGTATAGCTGGCAGGGGAGCTATCACTTTCTAGCCTAGTGTCGCCTCCTCGTGGCAGCAAGCAGCTATACCCATGGTCCTGTGTCCACAAAAATCTCCTTTTAAGGGCCATGATCTTTTTGCAGGTTATCACGCGGCTGTTATCAATGCACAAAATACAGAATTCCATTTTAATCCTTGTGCCACTAACGCGTCGTGTCGCTGTACCCTTAGATTTTACAAAAAAATTATTATAAAATTATAATAATTGTCTCCAGGTAAGAAAGATACTGTAAGCTTTATTATTTGCCTTCCTCATCAGCTTCAATGTTCCTGCAGGCAAATGGGGAAGCATGCGTGGCAGTGGAAGACTTAGCTCCTATGGCATGAACTCAGATGTAGGAACTAGACTTGCAGCTAGAGAACTTCTAACTCCTCATCAAAATGGAGGCCCCTCAGAAAGTGCGCTGACCCCCCGCAGAGCTGCTCTGTACATCATTGGTGACAAGTCACAGCTGAAAGTGAGTCTTAGTTTTACTGCACCGTCTGCTTTTTAAGCTAATATATGTGGAATATTCCATGACACATTAATAAAAATCACTCACGTTTTTAGGGGGTGAAGCAGGACCCATTGCAGCAGTGGGAGCTAGTCCCTATTGAACTGTTTGACGTCAGACAAGTTAAAGCTAGTTTCAAAAAACTGATGAAGGCCTGTGTGCCCAGTGCTCCCTCCACAGACCCCAACCTGTCATACCTGCGCACCCTTGAGGAATCTGAGTGGCTTCTACAGGTAAGCCTGATGCACACCATTGTTTTTCTTTCTACTAATGGAGCTTTTTACGTCCTTGTGACCTGCTTTCTTCCTCCGTTTGCTTAGTCTTGTACTTTACACACTTTAGAGGCCACTTGCTTTATCACTAGCTTCACTTACTTTATATATTTTTAGCTACACAAGCTACTGCAAGTCTCTGCGCTGGTTGTAGAGCTGTTGGACAGCGGTTCATCTGTCCTGGTTGGACTTGAGGATGGATGGGATCTTACCACACAGGTAATGAAATGTACAATGTTCATATTTGCATCCAGTTGGTATTGACAATGCTTAGTTCATACATGTGGTGCCTAAACCAAATACTATAATTCCTGCTTAAAATCAGGTGGTGTCTCTGGTTCAGCTCTTGTCTGACCCGTATTATCGAACTATTGAGGGATTTCGACTACTCATCGAAAAGGAATGGCTCTCGTTTGGTCACAGGTTTAGCCATCGTGGTGCACATACAGCCGCCAGCCAGAGTAATGGTATTACTCCTATTTTCCTACAATTTTTGGACTGTGTGCATCAGGTCAGTAAAAATCTACATTTAAGTTATTATGATATATACCATATTTGTTATTTTAGAATATATTGTCAGCACCTCCACCCCCCCCCCCCTCCTATATTTTTCAAAATTTTTATTTAAGGTATTGCTATTCACAGTGCGCCGTGAAACTCGCAATCTGCATACACAAGCAAAGGGAAAAATGACTTTCATTTTACCTGTTCATTCCAGATCCATCTGCAGTTCCCATCTGAGTTTGAATTCAGCCAGTATTACCTGAAGTTTGTGGCTTATCACTATGTGTCGAACCGATTCCGCACCTTCTTACTGGACTCAGATTATGAGAGGATTGAGAAAGGTGAATTATTTAACTCTTTAAAGAAAATCTCTTACCATGACCGTGTAGTGTAATCTGCAGGCAGCGTGTTATAGAGCATGAGGAGCTGAGCAGATTAATATATTGTTTTGTGGGAAAAGATTCAGTAAAACTTTTTAATATTCATTTAAATCTCAGCTTTTTCTGAGCTCAGTAGTCATGTGGGCAGTCCTATCAGTGATTGACAACAATCTACATATACACCTTATGCTGTGAAGGCTCTCAATCACTGATAAGACTGCCCACGTGACTAGTGAGCTAAGAGAGCAGAAATGTAAATGAATAAAGTTTTGCTAAATTATTTCCGATAAAACTGCTGCTGCCCTGACCTGACCTGACAGGTTCTCTTTTAAAGATACAGCTTATTTTGGGCCCTAAGAAGAATTTTTTTTACACTTTGCTTTCATTTTTCTGTCACTGTAGATGTATGAGGGTTTGTTTGTTTTATTTTTTTTGCAGAATGAGTTGTATTATAGCACAGTTTTTTGGGTACATATATATGTTTTAAAAGGGTGAAGGGTAAAAAATATAGCAAATCGGTTGTTTTTAGAGTTTTTTTTACTGCTTACACAGTGGTATACGGTACATGACACTTTATTCTGGGGTCTTTACGATTATGGCAGTAACTAACTTGACAGCTTTTTAATGTTTTACTGCTTTGCATAATAAAAAGTTGAATTTTTTTTTTATGTGTCACCGTATTTCAAGAGCCTTAACTTTTTTACATTTTTAATTGATGTAGCCTTATGAAGCTTGATATTTGTGGGACAAGTTTATCAATTAACTTTAATATTTTAGTGAAGGATGACATGAAACCATTTTTCCATTACAATTGCATTAATAGCTATTACATATTTCTAAAGGTTATACACGTGTTATTGATCTATTTTAAAAAAAAATTTTTTTTTTTTTAAAGAGACCATGTTTCAAAAGAAAAGTAAGTCTTTTCCTTCTCTGTGAGAGTGTTCAGCCAGTCCATTTTAAACTGAAAAAAATATCTTAGTTAAAATTAGGGAAAGAGATGGTAAAACTAGGTTAATCCAATGATACTAATACTTTTCTTCGTAGCTGCAGCCCAAATAAATAACATCGATTTGACAGTCCTAGGAAGGGAAAAGTGAGAGTCTAATAATAAATTAAAAGTAGCCCACTCGGAGGTCAATGGGAAAATAATGTATGTGCTCTGGATGTGTGATTGATTGTATATTTTTTTCCATAAGGGTACTTTCACACTTGCGTTTTTCTTTTCCGGCACTGAGTTACGTCCTAGGGGCTATATACCGGAAAAGAACTGATCAGTTTCATCCCCATGCATTCTGAATGGAGAGAAATCCATTCAGGATGCATCAGGATGTCTTCAGTTCAGTCACTGAACTGCGTTTTGGACGGAGGAAATACCGCAGCATGCTATTAAAAATACCGCAATGTCGGATCCGTCCTTCCGGTCTGCACATCCTTGGTTAGCTAGGTTTTTGTAAATCATTGCAGCCATCTGCAGGCCTGTATTGGAATATAGCAGTGATGGGTATCAAGGATAATCTGTATCAAGCAGGCTCCTGGCTGTCACGGTAAGGTAACAGCTTACCCGATCTAACCCAGGGAAGGCTGTTATGGCCGATCACAGACACATTAGCACCAGGCCTCTGCTGTGTGAAAACCGGCGGCTATGGCGGTTGTCATCTTTAAAGGGAACCTGTCACCTGGATATAGAGCTGAGGAAATGGGCTTCTAGATCGCCGCTAGCACATCCGCAATATACAGTCCCCATAGCTCTCTGTGCTTTTATTGTCAAAAAAACGATTTGATAGATATGTAAATTAACCTTAGATGAGTCCAGCGTGTTCTGACTGAGCCCAGCACCCTCCCTCATCCTCCGAATCTCCTCCTTGCTCCCCAACGTCACAAAGCTAGAGCGCCGTAATCACATGATGCGCGAGCTAGCGCATGCACAGTTCGTTTCCTAAAGCTGATGCCAGCACAGGGAAGGAACGCTATGCCGACACTGCGCATGCGCTAGTTCGCGCATCGTGAGATTACGGCGCTCTAGCTTTGTGACGTCTGGGAGCAAGGAGGAGATTCGGAGTATGTGGTGCGGTGCTGGGCTCTGGAAACATTAGTAGCCTCTTTTACTTTTATATATATATATATATATAAAAAAAAAATGTGATAGAGCACAGAGAGCTATGGGGACTGGGTATTGCGGATGTGCTAGCGGCGATCTAGCAGCCCATGTCCTCAGCTCTATACCCAAAATCCAGATGACAGGTTCGCTTTAAAGTGATGACTTTCACCGTACATGTACGGCAGAGTTCGTCAAGAGATTAAAATGACAGAAGCCCATGAAAGATAAAGTGAAGTTTTGCCAATAGTTGCTAAGCTGTATGATGGATGAAATGATTGGTCTAAGATTTAGTCTGTAGAGGGAGGAAGGGTAAGTGAGTCCGTCTGCCCGTGAAGCCATACTAAATGCCTAGCCATGTGGAGTATCAGCAATGCTTCAGATTTATCTAAATTAAAATCCTCAAATGGAGCCAAACCCCACCCTGGGCTTTTTGACAATAGTTTTCCCTGCTGCACAATTACTTTAAATGGGGTGGTGACTGTGTCAACAGAGAGACAGGTTGCAGAAGTCCAAGGCTAGGTAAGTATTTTTAATGGTTTCCATTTATTATTATTGGGGAGCGACAATGGCTTAACATTCACTTTAACATATATATTTGATATATATCAGCTAATTGATCACATTTTCATTGCAGGGGTCCTGTATGAGGAAAAGGGAGATCGACGTAGCCCTCAGATCTGCCGCTCTGTATGGGAGTATATGGAGCGGATACATAAGAAGAATCCAATGTTCTACAACTACATGTTCTGCCCTGAGGATGGAGAGGTAAGTTATAACACAGCAAAGTGCATTTTATAATGTGTTATTGAGGACAATACTAGATGTGTTTCTTTTGTTACCTCTCTAGGTGCTACGCCCATACAGTTCAGTATGGGGTCTTCGTGTGTGGGATTATTACACCCATGAAGCTCTGAGTGAAGGTCCTTCTTATGACTGGGAGCTTGTTCAGGCACACCGGCATGAGGAACCTGAGAAAAATGACAGCTCTGCCCCCCAGACAAAACGGAAGATCGTTTGGCCATCCTATCATGCACCACAGCGGATACAGCCAGATGCCCTCACCTGCTTGTTAGAGGTGAATTCTTCATTTACCCAGTTATTTTATACACACATTCTGGCTCACATTTACTTATACTGACTAAAAGTAAGACCATTGCACCATTATCACAGCTAACTATTCCTACTTTCCCACTCACTTTTCATAGCCCGAGTGAGTGGTGTAAAAATGTTTGCAAGTTAGCTCTCTTTCCAAAAAGAAAAGAAAGCGGAGACTCTAGTTTTACCAGATGTGAGGTAGGTATCCTTTTAAACAGCCCTTGAGAGAGAATTTAGGATTATAGCGGGGCCAACCATCTGCTGAAAGTTGTTTCGGGGTGAATGCAGAGAAATGGCTTAAAGGGAACTGGACATCTCCATAATGTCCCCCAGACGTCTTCAGTACCTTTTAAATGGGGTTGTGCAACCTGCCTCCCCACTTGGCCAGACCTATAAAATCACATCACTCACCTTTCCCCAAAATGAACATCATAGGCATCATTGCATCCAAAAATGCCCATGCTACTAAGATATAAAAATATGTATCCCATACAGCGAATGGCTTAGCTTATGAGGGTCAGAATATGGCAATGCAAATGAAAAAAAAAATAATAATAATTTTCAGTTATTTTTACTTTTTTTTTTTAAGTACTAAAACACAAACTACATAAATGTGGCATCATTGTAATTGACTAGGAGAAGATAACAGGTCAGTTGTTGTTTTTTTGGGGGGGGAGGACCAAAAACCATAAAAAGGAAACCCTTAAAACTGTGGCAGCATTGTTTTGTTTTTCAGTTTCTTCCCATTTGGAATTTTTTCCAGCTTACCACTGCATTATATGCAATATTCAGTGGTTCTATTACAAAGTACAATTTAGGCTACTTTCACACTCGCGTTTTGTGCGGCTCAGTCATGGACGGATACGTTCAGATAATACAACCGTCTGCATCTGTTCAGAACGGATCCTTTTGTATTATCTTTAATATAGCCAAGACTGATCCGTCTTGAACACCATTGAAAGTCAGTGGAGGACGGAAGCGTTTTCTATTGTGCCCAGATTGTGTCAGTGAAAACGGATCCGTCCTCATTGGCTTACATTGTGTACCAAGACGGATCCATTTGGCTCAGTTTCATCAGACGGACACCAAAACGCTGCAATATATCAGGGGGAGAAAAACAGAACATTAGTGTACATTTTGATCAAATGGCATAAGCCCACTCACCACGTCAAGGCCGCCCCTCAGAGTGGGACACACTCTGAGAATTAAGCGCAGCACCGTGCGGTGACAACGTGGCACTGCCCTAGTAGGTGGCAAGACCCAGGAGTCAAACGGCAACCCTGCTACAGTCATGTGAAAAAATTAGGACACCCTTTGAAAGCATGTGGTTTTTTGTAACATTTTTAATAAATGGTTATTTCATCTCCGTTTCAACAATACAGAGAGATTAAAGTAATCCAACTAAACAAAGAAAACTGAAGAAAAGTCTTTTCAAGATCTTCTGTAAATGTCATTCTACAAAAATGCCTATTCTAACTGAGGAAAAAGATAGGACACCCTCACATGTATTCCCTCTTAAATTGGCTCAGATCTCACACAGGTATATCACACCAGGTGCACATAATTAGTAGATCGTTACTCTGCATGTTGAATGAGGCTTGCCCTATTTAAACCTCAGACATTTAGTTTGGTGTGCTCCTGACTGTTGAAGTGAGAGTGAGCACCATGGTGAGAGCAAAAGAGCTGTCAGAGGACTTCAGAAAAAAGATTGTAGCAGCCTATGAGTCTGGGAAGGGATTTAAAAAGATCTCAAAAGATTTTGAAATCAGCCATTCCACTGTCCGGAAGATAGTCTACAAGTGGAGGGCTTTCAAAACAACTGCCAACATGCCCAGGACTGGTCGCCCCAGCAAGTTCACCCCAAGAGCAGACCGCAAGATGCTAAAAGAGGTATCCAAAAACCCTAAAGTGTCATCTCGAGAACTACAGCAGGCTCTGGCTACTGTTGATGTAGAAGTACATGCCTCTACAATCAGAAAGAGACTGTACAAGTTTAACTTGCATGGGAGGTGTGCAAGGAGGAAACCTTTGCTTTCCAAGAGAAACATCGAGGCCAGACTGACATTTGCCAGCGATAAAGTTGACAAAGACCAGGACTTCTGGAATAATGTTCTTTGGACAGATGAGTCCAAAATTGAATTATTTAGACACAACAGCAGAGGACATGTTTGGCGTAAACCAAACACAGCATTCCAAGAAAAGAACCTCATACCAACTGTGAAGCATGGAGGTGGAAGTGTCATGGTTTGGGGCTGCTTTGCTGCAGCAGGACCTGGTCAGCTCACCATCATAGAATCCACGATGAATTCTACTGTGTATCAGAAGGTGCTTGAAGAACATGTGAGACCATCAGTTAGAAAATTAAAGCTGAAGCGGAACTGGACCATGCAACATGACAATGACCCAAAACATACTAGTAAATCAACCAAAGATTGGCTGAAAAAGAAGAAATGGAGAGTCCTGGAATGGCCAAGTCAAAGTCCAGATTTGAATCCCATTGAGATGCTGTGGGGTGACTTGAAAAGGGCTGTACGTGCAAGAAACCCCTCAAACATCTCACAGCTGAAAAAGTTCTGCATTGAGGAGTGGGGTAAAATTTCCTCAGACCGATGTCGAAGACTGGTAGATGGCTACAAGAACCGTCTCACTGCAGTTATTTCAGCCAAAGGAGGTAACGCTCGCTATTAGGGGCAAGGGTGTCCTATCTTTTTCCTCAGTTAGAATAGGCATTTTTGTAGAATGACATTTACAGAAGATCTTGAAAAGACTTTTCTTCCGTTTTCTTTGTTTAGTCGGATTACTTTAATCTCTCTGTATTGTTGAAACGGAGATGAAATAACCATTTATTAAAAATGTTACAAAAAACCACATGCTTTCAAAGGGTGTCCTAATTTTTTCACAAGACTGTATATGACAATGCCACCCACGGCAGCGTTTTGGTGTCAGTCTCCAAAGCGGAATGGAGACTGAACTGATGCAAACTGACGCATTCTGAGCGGATCCTTTTCTATTCAGAATGCATTAGAATGCAAACTGATCCGTTTTGGAGCCCTGAACGAATCTCGCAAACGGAAAGCCAAAACGCTAGTGTGAAGATAGTCTTATCCTGCAAAAAGACAAGCGCTCATGTGGCTATGTGAGTGAAAAAATAAAAGTTACAGTTCAGTAAAAGGCAGGGAGTGAAAAACAAAAATGGAAAATTGTTTGGTAATGCAGTGGTTAACCATAATGCTGTACATTTTCTTTATTCACTTTGGAGGAGATTTATCAAACTGGTCTAAAGTAGAATTCCACCCTTTATTTTTGACAGCTCCTTTGGAAAACGAAAGCAGGAATCTGATTGGTTGCTATGGGCAACTAAGCCAGTTCTACTTTACACCAGTTTGATAAATCTCCCCCTTTGTGTTTCCTTATATATGTGTCTTTTGGTCATGGTATCAGTGCAGCAGACCAAGGAAAAAAATATTACCATTACTTTCATAGGAGTTACAAAATCTAGAGATGGATTTGCGACCTGTTCCTGAAAGATGGAAGGAATCATGGGATAAAGTAAAGGCTGTCCACAGGACAGAGGTCCGCCATGAGAGTCGGGTGAGTCTGTACTATGATTTTTTTTCTTTTTTTCCCCTCTTATCTGCAAATTAAAGTGTCATCTTTAGGGGTATATGATGCAGTTTATTTTGTGCTTGTTATAATAGAGACTTAAGCTAAAGTTATTCAATTGGTTACCTGCTTGTATGTAATAAAATTCCTTTCATCTAAAGTTTAACTTTATCCTACAGAAATCCAGTGCTTTGCTGATGTCATCAAGTGTATCCTCGCAGCGGCAATCATTGGGCATTTACCTGCAGGAGAGTGGTGTAGGGTCTACACTAAATTTGAGCCTGGAGAGTGGTCCTAGCACAACAAGCACTCCCACTGGTGCCGGGAAACTTGGAGCACGAAACAGCACTAGTACCTTATATAATCAGTTCAACACTGCAGAAAGAGAAAACCGGTAACAGTACACCTTTGTGTAGTCCTGTAGCATCTTAAAGCATAACCCTGCTTTTAACAAAGTTTCACACAGCAGTCTGCTGAAAAAGTGGAGTAACTACAAATCCTTTGCTCCACTATTTTACTAAGGCTATATTCATGCTACATTAACACCCACTTTCTCAATGATGCCTTTGTGAAAAATGGCCGTCTTCAATTAAATGAGGGCTGTTGTGCCATGAAAACGGCCAAAATAGGACATGTCCTATTTTTTGATGTCCGTTATTCATGGCCCATTGAAACAGCTGTGTGAACTGTGAATAGAACCATAGACTGCAATGGTTCTATTCTATAAAACCGACGTTTTTCACTGGAGTGTGAATTTGAGTTTGTTAAAGGGAACCTGTCATCAACTTTATGCTGACTTCACTGAGGGCAACATAAAATAATGTGACATATAATAATTCATGAATAACCATGACTCTTCTAATGTAGATTTGACTCTTTTTCCAGGCCTAGTCTGCAATGTTTTTTATGTTGGTTCTCGGCAACCACTTACTTTTAACTTCTAAATGACAGACCGCTGAAATCAACTCACCTGTCTGTACTTTATGCTGCCGTTAGTATGTTTTCTCTCTTTAGGGATACTTTTAGCTAGCTGCACCTCTGTATTACCAAGTTACATGACATTTTATGTTAATGTTAAAATTTAAATGTTTGTAAATTGTTGGTAACAAAAAAGGTATTTTTGTTTACCTAGCTGAATGTGATTGAGATGTCGGAAGAGAGCACCAGTTGGGACTTTTACCATTTGGTAGAAAAAAGAAGCAATGACACTATAATCCTTAGCAAAATGCTGAGTAATGTTGTTTAGTCGCCACAGCTGTATTGCTAAAATCTTGTAATGAACAGCTCCAGTGCATCGCGTTGAGCCCTGATATTCAGAAGCTCATTGCTCTCCTGGCCCACTTACCACTGATTGCAGTAGGAAATAAAACTATCAATCAGCAGCAGGAGAGCCAGGAGCTTATGAGTAATAGGACTCCTTGTCATGCAATCGAGCCGTTAGAACCTAGCAGCATAAAACTGGTGACAGATTCCCTTTAATGTGATGGGCATCCAAGCAGAAAATGTTAAGCTCCTATGCACTTCATTCAAATATTACCATATTTTTCGCCCAATAAGACACCTGCCCATAAAACGCACCTAGGTTTTAGAGAAGGAAAGTAAAAATAGAAATGTATTTTTCATTAGACCATAGATCACAGCCCCAATGTTAATAAGACCCTAATCAGACTTCATATCGGACCCCCAATGTTTATAAGAACCACAGTCACACCTCAGATCAGACACCCCCCATGTGAAAAAGACCCCATTTAGACCATACCTCAGACCTTCAATGTGAATGACCCCCAATCAGACCCCCAATGTGAATGACCTCCATTCAGACAAAAAAACAAAACTTGCCTCTCCTGCTCCAGATGCGCTACCGCCACTCCTAACATCCAGTGCTCTTCCTACTGGACTGTGCTGCGACCCGACATTGCACAGCACGAGGTCACGGAGCGCAGACATCCTCACACTGTTTGCAGGTCACAGCACAGCGTGAGGAGCCTGCAGGAGAAGACTAGGAAGCGGTGAATACAGAGCCCGGAGGGCGCACAATTCACCACTTCCTGGTCCTACTGTACTAATGAGTGCTTCCATAAAGGAAGCACTCATTAGTATTCACCCGACTTTGGGGGAAAAAAGTGTCTTAGGATGAAAAATACCATACATATATCACAGAAAACACATTTTTTTTTAATTATTTAAAAATATTTTTCTCTGTCTCAATATTGCTGCTACATCTTTTGTTTAGGTGTTCTTTTATTTTTTTAATTTTTTTTTAGGTTAAGTGGGTATTCTAAAATCAAATCAATTCTACAGCAGGGGGCGCCGTAACAAGCATATCACAGTAATATTGAGACACAGAATCTATTTCAAAATTGAAACATTGTTTTGGATCTAACAGAGAAATGTAATTCTTACATGTGAGGCAGTCCCTTTAGGAAATTGATGCACTGTTTGTGGGTTTTTATTGCTGAGGCCATGCAATACAGAGATGCTGCCCTCATCAGCCGGTTGATGACGTTCTTAAAGGGGTTCTCCGGGAATAATGAAAATAATTAAATATTACTTTATTATAAATATATTCCCAAATACCTTTCATTAGTTATGTCTCGTTTTGTCTGCGGAGCTATCATTAGGAAAAATAAAACAGCTGCTGTCCTATTAGTACACACAAAACCTGACCTGTCCTAATCATACAGCAGGACAAGGTACTTCAGGACACTGAACTAAAGAGCTGCCTCATCCTCCTCTCTGCTTGTCAGGGATTATGATCCTGAATACAGTTTAATATGATCTTCAGTTGAATCTCTGTAGGAATGGAGGAAACATGAAGTACAGAGAAGAAGGTGGGGGGGGGGGGGGGGGTATAATGAGCAGCAGCTTTTGTATGCAGTCTCCATTACCACAGTCTGTGCTGTTCGTCCTCTACGTACTTTGTCTCCTCATGAACTCCATTCCTACAGAGATTCAGCTGAAGGTCATATTAAACTGTATTCAGGATCATAATCCCTGACAAGCAGAGCAGAGAGGAGGATGAGGCAGCTCTTTACCTCAGTGTTCTGAAATTACTTGTCCTCCTGTGTGATTAGGACGGCGGCCATTTTATTTCTCCTAATGATTGCTCCTCAGGCATAACAAGTCACTATAACTAATGAAAGGTATTTGGAAATATATTTATAATAAAATAATATTTGAAAGTATTTTAAAAAAATTTTTTATTCCCGGAGAACCCTTATAAATTAGACCCTCCCCTATTAACTTTAGAATGCCCCTTACAAGATATTTGAAATGGGTTTTCTAACCAGACCACCCATTTTTCTGTATCACGTTTATTCTGATGTCATTTCCTTGGAAACAAGTGGGACTATACCATGTAAAGTACCGTACGTTATAGTCTAACTGATATTGTGAACCCTCGGTTTAAGAGGTTCAGAAATCTCCATATTCAGATTATGGGGCATGTCGCTCCATAAATATCAGTGTGAACACATACTTTAAAGATGCAAAAATCTTACATTAAGCCATATGGCCACAGCCCTTTACCTTCCTCTGTTGGTCCCAATTTGCAGACCACCACCAGTCCTGTCTTCTGACATGTCCCAATAAAATCTAAAGATCTTTAAAAGTGAACCCATGATGTAATTGTTTCCAATATTGAACAGTTATAGGTTAGCACTGTAGAATTGTTGCATGCAGACTTTCTTATAAAATGACCACAGTGACTTAATCTTTGTCTTGAATTGAGGTTTAGCAAATATGGTGGATGCAGATTATTTTCGGATGATTTTATTAATACCTTTTTAGTCATAAATTAGGCTGTGATGTGAACATATTTTACTATATTGTTTCAGATCATACGAGGGAATTTTGTTTAAGAAAGGTGCATTTATGAAACCCTGGAAACCTCGCTGGTTTGTGTTGGACAAGACTAAGCATCAGGTAACAGGTTTATATCCATATCAAAGGACTTTATTTGGCTGCACTTTGCTTTACTTAAAATAATTTTTCTCCTTATTAGTTAAGGTATTATGAGAGCCGTACTGACACTGAATGTAAAGGGGTGATTGACCTGGCAGAGGTAGAGTCCATATCTGCTGGTACACCAACAATGGGTGCTCCCAAGAATGTGGATGAAAGAGCATTTTTTGATGTAAGTATTGACTTGTTTTCTCTCACATGACTTAAGTAAATGTCCACTTTTAGTACAGTTTCATTTTTAGGTCTAAAATGTATTTCTTTTTAATACAGTATATTGGATTCAACGTTCAGTTCTCCTGGTGCAGGGTGCTATATTCCCTCTTACTTTCTTCACATAACTATAGTGTTAAAGTATACCCAACATTTAGAACAAGTTTATTAAAAACTATTAAAAATTCCACATCATTTTTGTAATACTTTTTTTTTTTTTTTTTTACCAAGAGTTGTCTGTAGTTCTTTGGAATCCGTGCACTCGTACACCTCTGATATGTTAGTGGTATACAGATTCCACTGTACTGCAGTTATAGAGGCTGCAGTGAATGCTGTACTGGCAGGAGCACACATTGCTGCACCTGCTTGTACCAGCTCTGCTCAAGGGGCTTTAGCGGAGTGGGCACTGGCAGGAGCAATGATGTACTATGCAGAGTTCCTGCCTGCACCCACTCGCCCCGCTAAAAGTTCTGCATAGCACGTTGTTGCAGGAGACCCTGTACCAAGTATGCACAGGGCAGGAGGAAGTGTAAGGCCTCATGCACACGACCGTTGTGTGTATCCGTGGCCGTTGTGCCGTTTTCATTTTTTTTTCGCAGACCCGTTGACTTTCAATGGGTCCGTGGAAAAATCGGAAAATGCACCGTTTTGCAGCCGCATCCGTGATCCGTGTCCGTCAAAAAAATATGACCTGTCCTATTTTTTTGACGGACAACGGTTCACGGACCCATTCAAGTCAATGGGTCCGTGAAAGAACACGGATGCACACAAGATTGGCATCTGCGTCCGTGCTCTGTAGGTTACTTTCATACAGACGGATCCGAAGATCCGTCTGCATAAAAGCTTTTTTAGAGCTGAGTTTTCACTTCGTGAAAACTCAGAACCGACAGTATATTCTAACACAGAGGCGTTCCCATAGTGATTGGGACGCTTCTAGTTAGAATATACTACGAACTGTGTACATGACTGCTGCCTGGCAGCACCCGATCTCTTACAGGGGGCTGTGATCCGCACAATTAACCCCTCAGGTGCTGCACCTGAGGGGTTAATTGTGCATATCATAGCCCCCTATAAGAGATCAGGGGCTGCCAGGCAGGAGGGGGCAGACCCCCCTCCCTCCCCAGTTTTAATTTCATTGGTGGCCAGTGCAGCCCACCCCCCCTCCCTCTATTGTATTAATTTCATTGGTGGCCAGTGTGCGGCCCCCCCTCCGTCCCTCTATTGTATTATCATTGGTGGCCAGTGTGCGCCCCCGGCCCCCCCTCTATTGTTTTAATATCATTGGTGGCCAGTGTGCGCCCCCCCTCTATTTTTTTTTATATCATTGGTGGCCAGTGTGCGGCCTCCCCTCTTCCCCCCCCCCCCCCCCCCGATCATTGGTGTCAGCGGAGAGTTCCGATATCGGAGTCCCAGTTTAATCACTGGGGCTCTGATCGGTAACCATGGCAACCAGGACACTACTGTAGTCCTGGTTGACATGGTTACTTAGCAATATTAGAAGCATCATCCTTACCTGCTGCGCTGTCTGTGACCGGCCGGGAGCTCCTCCTACTGGTAAGTGACAGATCATTAAGCAATGCGCCGCACAGACCTGTCACTTACCAGTAGGAGGAGCTCCCTGCCACCAATGATCGGAGGGGAGGCCGCACACTGGCCACCAATGATATTAAAACAATAGAGGTGGGGGCGCATACTGGCCACCAATGATAATACAATAGAGGGAGGTGGGGGCGCACACTGGCCACCAATGATAATACAATAGAGGGAGGGGGGGCGCACACTGGCCACCAATGATATTCAAACTGGGGAGGGAGGGGGGTCTGCTGCCTGGCAGCCCCTGATCTCTTACAGGGGGCTATGATGAGCACAATTAACCCCTTCAGGTGCGGCACCTGAGGGGTTAATTGTGCTGATCACAGCCCCCTGTAAGAGATCAGGGGCTGCCAGGCAGCAGGGGGCAGTCATGTACACAGTTCGTAGGATATTCTAACTTGAAGCGTCCCCATCACCATGGGAACGCCTCTGTGTTAGAATATACTGTCGGATATGAGTTTCACGATCTAACTCAAATCCGATGGTATATTCTAACATAGAGGCGTTCCCATGGTGATGGGGACGCTTCAAGTTAAAATATACCATCGGATTGGAGAAAACTCAGATCCTATGGTATATTAACTCCTGACTTTACATTGAAAGTCAATGGGGGACGGATCCGTTTGCAATTGCACCATATTGTGTCAACGTCAAATGGATCCGTCCCCATTGACTTGCATTGTAAGTCAGGACGGATCTGTTTGGCTCTGCACGGCCAGGCGGACACCAAAACGACTTTTTTTTTCATGTCCGTGGATCCTCCAAAAATCAAGGAAGACCCACGGACGAAAAAACGGTCACGGATCACGGACCAACGGAACCCCGTTTTGCGGACCGTGAAAAAATACTGTCGTGTGCATGAGGCCTAATCCGTACACCACCAAGTGGGAGTGTACAAATTACATTCTAAGTAATCCAGTAGAAAAAAATTAATTCTGTAGTTTAGTTTAGAAAAGTTTTTTAATAAGTTTCTAAAAGATTTATGAAAGCAAAATTCTGGCTGCCTGCAGCAGTCCCTATTGGGAGCTTATCAAAGAAAAAATTATTCTTGAGGTTAGACCGCTTTTAGCAGTGTGCCCCCTTTAGTGGGGCTGTGGGTAGTCAGAATCTTATCCTATAAATCGAAGACTGTGTTAAGGGAAGCAAAGATAAATTCTGACTGCGCAGAGAATTTTGGACCTACTGTATGTTGATTAAGTAGTGTTCAGAGGTGGACATTCACTTTAAATGATCCAAATTCCAACCTAGATAAGTCTTCATACTATTTGTAACTTTTCTCCTTTTCAGCTGAAGACAACTCGCCGAGTATATAACTTCTGTGCCCAAGACACTTCACAGGCTCAGCAGTGGATTGACCGAATCCAGAGCTGCCTGTCTGACGCATGAAACTTCAGGGATGGTGTTAAAAAAAACTGCACCACTGAACAAACTGTAACATGGGGGTACCACATGGCAGCCTACAGCTAAATCCTGTTAAACCCACAACAAGCTGTTTCTTTCCAGACTTTTCTGGAAGCTAAAGCACCTTAGCTTTTTGTTCTTCTTTGATTAGTAATGCTCGTTGATTATGCAGTTATGGTCTGTGAACCCTACTACATGCTGCTCACTGGGAACCAATGAAAATGAGAACAACTAGTTGTGGACCTTCAGAAGCTGCGCTGAACATATAAAATGTTATGATCTGGCGTTTTTAAGAGAAGCTGTGGACTCGGCCTCATGAGTTGCAGGCAGGTTTTTACGTGGCTGGGTGGCTTCATGTCATTCATGAAGCTCTGCTAAACTGATCTCTGGGAAGGTTTTGCACCTGTTTGGTATTTTAAATGCTTACTTGTGAGTTGTCATTCAGTTGAATTGTCATATTTTAAATTATTTTATAAAGGTGAGGAGCTTGGCAATGGGACCTAGGAGTCCTAGAAAGATGTGAATGCGGAAAGTAACCAGATCCAACAGTAAGAGTTGAAGCCGTGAGATTACATAATGAAAACTTCAACGTAGTTCACATTAAACATGAATGTCCTGTTTTACATACATCACAGCCATTTTATCATACTCTTTAGCTGTAAGTGGGCTCCACAATGGTGTATGTCCAGACTATGGGCTCTGGCTGAAGAATTTAGAAGAGCAGGTTAAAACCACTAAGGATTCTACTACTACTTCAGTGTCATAGGATTTTGCTTGTTTAACACTCCATTGTATATACTGTAGTGAGAAGGGAGAAGACCCTTGTAAAAAACAATGTTCCTGAGTAATATAAATTTACACAGTCCAAAACGTTTGAAAATGAGCCACAAGGAATTCTGGACCACACAAGAAATAAGGAACCAATTGGCTTCAGCAGCTGGTTGGTCTGTGTGCACTTTGGAGGAGAGGAGCGCACCTTGTGCTCATAGTCTGTACCATTTGGAGTAACAGGAGAATTTGTTAAAATTTGCTAATGGTATTTTAACTGTGATTATTGTACGCCACTTAATTATTATTATTGTATATTATTGTATATAGAAGAATGTCCACCTCAACAAGAGACTTTGGAGATATGTGATAACTTGAGGAAGTGGTGATTTATTTTTTAACCCTTCCACTGCAGAACAGCATTTGTTAAGGTGGTGGCTGGAATGCATTTTCTTTATTGTGCAGCAATGTCACCTCTGCCTCACCCATTACAGTCAAAGCCGCACATTAGATGGGACTGAATTCATATTAAAAAATTTATTTACACATTGTTTATACACTTAGCACCAAATGCCCAGTTCCAATGATCATAAGTCAGAGCTTATGGGAGACTGAATGTCAGCAATGATGTATGGATATGTGGGACTCATTCCTCCATTTTACACACTGTCTTACGGAGTTGGTTGCTGTTTATCGGTGTACCGTTATGGCCACATTAAAGCACATGTCCATGCAAACTCTACAATAAGAATGTCCTGAACATGAAGCTGATGTTTGCCAATGCTGCTATTTGTACATCCCTATATAAATGTCTCCATTATTTTGTTAGCAATATTCATCCCATAGAAATCTGTGCCGGATTTTCACAAGAAGGGTATGGTCATGTTTTGGGACACATACCCTGCATGGCGGTATGCTTACTTTGAAACTGAATTTAGAGATGACAGACTCCCTTTAATATTCCACTACTCCCCCTCTTCTGGTTGTATAGTTCAAAGGACAACCTATTGCTTTATACATGTTGCGCGGCTTTTAAAATAATTTTTTATTAGACCTGATCATTGTAGATTGACTTTACATACTTTAACTATGGAGCCATAAAGCCAGTTCTGTCTGTGCTCCAGTTTATAGTGATTTCACCATGAATATGTTAGTGCACAAATGATTGCTATGGGATGGCTGTGACTGTCTCTCAGTTGATTTTCCATGTCTTTGAACAGTTTTTCACTCAGAGTACTATTCGGGTTTGGATTAAGGTTCACTAACCTGCTGTTTTTGGCTGGTGTGCCCCAGTCCTCCCCTGACAGATTATGCTGATTGAGAGAATAATCACTTTTGTTCTCTGAGGAAATGTCGCAGCTAGGGGCATCTTTCTTGGCCAAACCGTATGTATATGTCAATGGGGTGGGGTTCCAGGTGGGATAGGCGTCATCTGGCAGCTTTTGAAGGTGTGTGGGCCCCTTTAGTATACTGTACATCTGTGTCTTAAGCCAATTTTGACCAGTGAACTATTTTTCTAGATAACCATTATTGCTGGAGCAGAAAAGTCATCTCAGTGCAATGTAAATATCTATACCTATTAAGTTTAGGGCTTGAATATCATTAAGCTGTCTAGATGTATGAAAGATAGTGTGATAAATGCCAAATCCCTAAGTTTCTATACAATGCCCCTTGGCTGTCTTTATGTCTTAGTCCCTCTCACCTAAAAAGGTTCCATCACTGAATAGTATTACATAAGTAGTTTTGTTACAGATCAAGCAGCATGTGCCAGTATTATGTCTAAAATTACTTCCATGACACTTAAGAAAACTTCCTTAAGCCTGTTTTTGCAGTGAAAGGGTTAATGGGCATCACATTCCTTCATGTCTCTGAGTAAAAGAAGCTTAAACTGCTCAGTAACTGTGGCCATTTTAATTGATGAATGCTTTGTACATAATACAATTCTCAGGCTGAACTTCCCTGTTTTTGTAGAATACATCAGTTCTTGTACATTGTGTCAAACATACAGTTCTTGGGTTGTGCCTAGATATATGGAAACAGGAATATATCCAGACAAATAAATGAAACTAACAACTGTTTAAAAAGATGTGACATTTGTTCCTGACAACTGAGGATGCCTTGCTACAGGAGACCAGCGCACTTTTCGCTCTTAGCATGCTGCTCTGGCTCCAAAAGAGTGACCAGACACCCATGGAGAGAGGAACACCTGTCTTAGGCCTCATGCACATGGCCGTTGCCCAACAGTGGCCGTATTGCGGGCCGCAAACAGCGGGTCCGCAATACATGGGCACTGGCCGTGCACACCCTGCATCACAGATGCGGACCCATTCACTTGAATAGGTCCGCAATCCGGAAGGTCTGTGCAGAACGGAGGCAAGGAACCCCATGGAAGCACTACGGAGTGCTTCCGTGAGGTTTCTGTCCATGACTCCACACCGCAAAAAAGTAGTGCATGTGCTACTTTTTTTGTGGTGCGGATTGTGGACCCCATTCAAGTAATTTGCGGTCTGCAGCATGGGCCTGGCTGGCACACGCCGCATTACACGTGGTCATGCAGCTTCGATAACTGATCCCCCAAGTTGGCCTGGTCAGAATCAGTCAAGACAGCTGGGGCCACTGTCTCATAGTTCAGTTCTCCTGAACTAGGTATTGATGGCCTTCTGAGCATAGGCTTACATCATAACTGTGATAGCCATGTGCACTCATATACATAGTCTTCTAACGTTCACAACAGAAATGTTTTAATTATTCAAATAAAACAATAGCTAATTTTGGGGAGGCCAGCTACAAAAAACTGCGGAGCCTCATGTAAGAGTCTCAACACAGCAATCCAAAGTGCAAAGCTCCAAAGAAATAGGATGTTGATAATGTATAAAATGAAATAAATGATGAATAGTATTTGTGCTAATTAGGTGTTTCTCCTGTACTTGAAGAATTTAATGTACAGAAATTTGTTTTTCTCCTCACCCATGCATGATGGACCTCCCATCCAGGACAGGAAACCTGATATAAAAAAAAAAGTTCACACTCCCACCACACCTCAGTTCAGGTTTCCTGTCCTCTGGATAGGATGTCCTGGGGAACCTACCTCTTCTAGAAGTTCACTCCAAGGATGGCTGTGAAGGGTCAAGGCTATAGCCCATGGATGACCTTTCCTATGGCGGCATAAATCTCTTTTTGGAGCCTCTTGTTGAGCCTGCTGTTCCTCCACATCTCCGCCTAGATTCCCCCCATGTTAGGAGCCGACGTGGCCGTGCCAGGTGGCTCCGGTTTGATCATAGCACAGGGGATCATCAAAGATGGCCGCGGCATCCTTGCGCTGGGAGTGGGCATGCGCAGTAGCAAATTCGGATTGGCGTCATGATGTTGACAGCGCGGTCCCATGCCGGATCAAATTGGGGAAGCATGTGTGCTGGGCTATGCTTCGGCAGGGGAGAGTGCCTCGCGTGGTGGATATCAATTGGCAGTGGAGGACAGCAGCCAGCCAAGTTTATTCCACACAGTACTGTGCAGGATTCCTCCTACTGAGGTTTCTGAGACCGGAGATGCAGTACACGCCGACCCCATTGAACCCTCTCAACCATCAAGCCCAGTACTTTGGCTTGAGGAGTGGGGGACAGTTACCAAGAATGTGAGTTAATTCCTTTATTTCTCTTGCATTTCTGAGACTATTTATTATAGGTGTCTAGAATTCCTAAAAAAAAAAAACACAGTAAAGAGTGTTCTATCTGTAAAAGAATGCTGCCTGCTTCCCATCTGAAGCCTATATGTCAACCTTGTAATGAAAAAGTCTCACTCTATGTAAAAAATAAATAAATATATATATATATATATATATATATATATATATATATATCAAAGCTCTGGTAAAATTGGAGGTTAAAGCTTCCCTTAAGGCCTCATGCAAACGACCGTATTCTTTTGCGGTCCGCAAAAACGGGTTCCGTTTTTCCGTGACCGTTTTTTCGTCCATGGGTCTTCCTTGATTTTTGGAGGATCCACGGACATGAAAAAAAAGTCGTTTTGGTGTCCGCCTGGCCGTGCGGAGCCAAACGGATCCGTCCTGAATTACAATGCAAGTCAATGGGGACGGATCCGTTTGACGTTGACACAATATGGTGCAATTTCAAACGGATCCGTCCCCCATTGACTTTCAATGTAAAGTCAGGAGTTAATATACCATAGGATCGGAGTTTTCTCCAATCCGATGGTATATTTTAACTTGAAGCGTCCCCATCACCATGGGAACGCCTCTATGTTAGAATATACCGTCGGATTTGAGTTACATCGTGAAACTCAAATCTGACAGTATATTCTAACACAGAGGCGTTCCCATGGTGATGGGGACGCTTCTAGTTAGAATATACTAAAAGAACTGTGTACATGACTGCCCCCTGCTGCCTGGCAGGTGCTGCCAGGCAGCAGCCCTCCCTCCCCTGTAGTTAACTCATTGGTGGCCAGTGGGCCCCCCTCCCTCCCCTGTAGTTAACTAGTTGGTGGCCAGTGGGCCGCCCTCCCTCCCCTGTAGTTAACTTGTTGGTGGCCAGTGGGCCGCCCTCCCTCCCCTGTAGTTAACTCGTTGGTGGCCAGTGGGCCGCCCTCCCTCCCCTGTAGTTAACTCGTTGGTGGCCAGTGGGCCGCCCTCCCTCCCCTGTAGTTAACTCGTTGGTGGCCAGTGGGCCCCCCCTCCCTCCCCTGTAGTTAACTCGTTGGTGGCCAGTGGGCCCCCCCTCCCTCCCCTGTAGTTAACTCGTTGGTGGCCAGTGGGCCCCCCCTCCCTCCCCTGTAGTTAACTCGGTGGCCAGTGGGCCCCCCCCCTCCCTCCCCTGTAGCTAACTCGTTGGTGGCCAGTGGGCCCTCCCCCTCCTAATTAAAATCCCCCCCCCCCCCCCCCCCATCATTGGTGGCAGCGGAGAGTACCGATCGGAGTCCCAGTTTGATCGCTGGGGCTCCGATCGGTAACCATGGCAACCAGGACGCTACTGCTGTCCCGGTTGCCATGGTTACTTAGCAATTTGTAGCAGCATTATACTTACCTGCGAGCTGCGATGTCTGCGTCCGGCCGGGAGCTCCTCCTACTGGTAAGTGACAGGTCTGTGCGGCGCATTGCTTAATGACCTGTCACTTTCCCTGCCTGGAATGAAATTACAAAAAACAAGTGGATCTTAGACATCATTGTGACGCTTTGCGATCTCGGTTACCGAAGAAATTGCAAATGCGTCCGGTTTTTAAAATCACACAAAGGGTTAAAATCTTTTTTCAACAGAGAAGTAATTTAACTTTTAGTTACTGCTCACAGATCAGAGGTACAATTAGCATCTCCTTGCCAAAGACTCTTCCTGCCCCCATGCCAGGTTAGGTACCCATCAATCTGGTATTCTCCTGACAGGACCTCATAAAAACTCCCTTTCTGTAGTCGGAGCGGCTCAAACCCATGAATCCTCACACCTTAAGCCTTGTCAGAAATCTTCAAAAGAAAAGGACAAATCTGTATCGAGACAGCTGGATTATACAGGGAGAAAGGTGACCTTGCAGTCACACCCCATTCCATAGATCTCATATTTTTTCCCATATTTCCCTCATTTCATAGGATAGGAAAATACAAAATGAATAATCTCTTCAGAAATTGTTCAGATTATTATAACACACCTTCCAGGAAATCCTCCAGTCAATCTGAGATTCCCGCTCTGAGATATAACTGTTCTCAGGCACACTGTATGGTCTTCCAGTCTATTTCTTGATTTGACTTATGGGTACAGAGAAACGGGCAAAGCAAAGATTCTGCCAGATTTTCTCCCTATGGGGCAAAGGACTGCCCCTGTTACAATTACACAAGGCTGGACCTGTACGTGTCATAACCACTCCCTGCTTCAGAGTGGGTAAAAAAAAAACTGTGACACACTCAGGTCCTGGGTCCTTCATCCAACATCTGACGTTGAATAACATCACGACAGCCCGCTGGATACGGGCACACCGCAATCTTAGACTATTCCTTACAAAGACTTTGCCTTTTACTGGACTCTACCACGGTAATTCAGAACTTACAGACATTTAATTCCCTTCCACCTCTTACCTATTTCTAACCAATCTGTTCGACTGGCAGGTATATCTGTCAGTTTTAATGTATATATTTTTGTGCATAGTTTTTAGAATAAAACTATTTCATCGTTCCAGTTTTGCCCTTGTTACTTGATTATCTGATCTATGCTAAGAACTCTGTACTCAGAAGAGACATACTACCTCATTTGTTTTATTTTTTAAATTGTTGATTGTTATTTGCAACCAAGCTAACCAGTTTGTTCCCTTTAGGATGAGCTAGCCGGGGTCTCTTCGCCCCGATTCAATACGAAGAGTAGTGGCAGCAAATTAATTTGATTTTCAGCGTGAAATCAATAATTAAATTTTTCTGATTGTATCATGTATGGGCACACCAACCAATCTTACACATCTACTGTGCTCACAGTGGATTCGCCTCCAGAAGTCTCTAGTGGACGAGACCTGTATGGCAACTGTGGCATAGTACGATGGAATTGGCGGGTGATTTGTCACAATCATATTAAGAGGTTTTTAAATAGAATTTCTTCCTCCTCAAGAAGATATATATATATATATATTTTATAATAGACCAAAGGAGAGGAAAGAGCTTTAATTTACAGGACGTCCCCATGACAGCACATGGGAGTATGTCCTTATAGGCCTCTTTAGGGACAGGAAGCAAGAGAGTTTAAAAGGCCCCTCCCCACCCCCCTATCCAGTGTTCTTCCTCTCTCTACAGGAAGTTGCAAGAGAGGCCCTCCTTTAGGGTGAAGAAAATAAAATGGAAGTAACCGCAGGCTACTAGGGTTGGATCTGGGTCGGGTGGTGTCTGGCCATTCCTTCCAGTTTTCTCAAGACTCTGCTAGTACCTCTTTGCAAGGTTCCCTATCCTTCCCAGCTTACCTCTCTCCCAATGGCCGTGGTATCTGGGAGCCGAAGCCGCTTCCCCTCCGGGGGCTCTGGGCTCGGCAGGGCACATTGGGGATTTCACTTCCGGGGAACTCCCCGGGTACAGGAAGTGACACGCTCTGCCAGGATCTAAGAGGGCGACACCTAGCGTTCCATGCTGGAGGCCTGGATAAGGGCCTTGCATAAGGGGTCGACTCTTCCCTAGGGGATCGCAGAGGGTGGACCCTTAAGGTAAGGTCATAAAAAAAATAAAGGAAACGGCAAGCACTCAGGCTTGTCTGCTGTTCCAGATGGAGTCCCAGATGTCTACCAAGCCTGAAATGGCTGGCGATACCCCTGCTCAGGGCTATGTAAGTTTTTTTTTTTTTTTTTACCAAGCCCTGCTTTATCCTGTTTTATTCTGCTTTATTGGTGTACTCTAGTACTAAGGGAGAGTTCCTTTGTTTCTTTCTAGGGGAAAAAGGTTCCGGGACATAGATCCCAGACAGAACCTAAAAAGAAAACAAAGAAATGCATTTCCTGTGCTAGAAAGTTACAGGAATCATACAAAAAAAACTCCTGTGCCCTGATTGCAAAACTTCTGAGGAGTAACAGCCGTTCTTCCTCTCTGATCTGAGGTCTATGATAAGAGAGGAAGTACAGGCTTCAGTTTCTATCTTGATTCCTCCTCCACCAGTTTCAAGGAAACCTATAATCCAGCTGGAATCGGATTCAGACGAACAGGGCGATAATACTTATTATTCGAACGGGGAGCTAGAAGAAGAAGAGTTAATCTGTCCCTCAGGTTCTTCTGAAGACCAGGACAAATACCTTTTTTCTTTGGAAGATTTGGATTCGTTACTATCGGCAGTAAGGGAAACTATGGAGGTAGAGGAGGTTCGGCAACCCAGAACAACTCAAGATGAGATGTTTGGAGGATTAAGGGCAAAGAAAAGTTTCCGGTCAATTCCAATCTGAGAGAGATGATACTGGAGGAATGGGAACATGCCTTCTATTGAATCCAGAGGACACTAAATTATGGGAAGAAGTTCGAAAAATAGATGTCCAGGTAGCAAAAGTTGCTAAAAAGACGACCATCCCATTTGAAGACTCGTCCCAATTGAAAGATCCCATGGACTGAAAATCTGATGGTCTCCTAAAAAGCGTCTGGGAATGTTGAGCGGTAACAATCAATACTAATATTGCCGCCACATCTGTAGCCAGAGCTATGGGATTATGGCTCAATCAATTGGAAAACCATTTAAAGCTCAAGACACCTAGAGAAGTAATTCTGGATTCTCTGCCTTTGCTAAAAATAGCCACAGCTTTCATGGGTGATGCTCCTGCAGAATCTATCCGTTTTGCCACACGAAGTGGAACACTATCAAATACCGCTAGAAGGGCTTGTGGCTGAAGACCTGGACAGGCGACATAGCTTCAAAAAATAAGTTATGTGCAATACAATTTTCCGGTTCTTACGTATTCAGACCAGTATTGGATCTCTGGGTAATCTGAACCATTCAGGAGGGTTACAAACTAGAATTCAAGTCTCTTCCCCCACAACGATTTCAGATAACCAATCCTCACTCAGAAACACTACAGAATCAACTTCTTCTGGATATTCAGTCTCTGTGCAAGATGAAGGCCATTGTTCCAGTACCCTTGCATCAACAGTTCAAGGGTCATTATTCCAAACTATTCCTTGTAAAAAAAAAAACAACAAATGGATCAAAATTCAAGATGGAATCTATTCGGTCAGCCATTCCACTCATCACCCCGGCAGCATTCATGTGTACAATAGACTTGAAGGATGCATATTATCATGTCCCTATTCATCCTCATCATCAAAAATATCTGAGATTTGCAATAAAAGTGAACAGCCACATACATCATTTATAATTTCAGTGTCTGCCATTCGGAATCTCATTAGCTCCGAGGATTTTTACAAAATTGATGGTAGAAGTGATGGCTCACCGAAGACAGTACAAAATAATTATAATCCCCTACCTGGACGATTTCTTATTAACAGCCCAATCTCAGAAGATGTTGAAAGATAATCTTGAATTAACACTGGATGTGCTGACTAAATTGGGTTGGATTATCAACTTCAACAAATCGGATCTGCGGTTAGAAACCAGGAAGATTTTCTTGGGTACACTTCTAGATTCCGTGAAAGGAAGATCCTTTCTACCTATAACCAAACAAAATACCATGGTAATAAAATTTCAACACTTCAAAAAGAAGAAAAGTTGCACGATCAGAGAGGCAATGAGGATTCTGGGCATCATGACATGTTGCATACCCATGATTCCCTGGGGCCATTTTCATTCAAGCCCATTACAGAAACTGATACTATCTCGGTGGGACAAGAGTCAAAAATCTCTAGACAAAAGGATTTTCCTTACCAAGGGGTTAAGAACTCCCTGAACTGGTGGTTAACTCCAGACATCCTAGTGAAGAGAATTCCCTGGAAGCTGGATCCAATGGTGACGATAACCACGGGTGCCAGCAATTTAGGCTGGGGAGCCCAGGTGGAGGATCTATATTTGCAAGGAGAATGGTCACCTCAAGAGAGCCTGAGATCATCAAACTTAAGAGCTTCTGAAGACGCTGAAACAGGCCAAAAATATCACAAAAGGGAAGCATCTAAGGATCTACTCAGACAATATCACTACAGTGTGTTACCTCAAACACCAGAGGGGAACAAGGAACCCGTTGCTGCAGAGGGTGTCAAATCAAATTTTTCACTGGGCCCAATCAAACGCGTTATCAATCTTAGCCTTACATCTGAGGGGCAGAGAAAACACGACGGCAGATTTCCTGAGCAAGAAAAGAGTCGATCCTAGAGAGTGGATAATAAACAAAGAAGTGTTTCAGGAGTTATGTCACAAATGGGGTCAGCCTTAGAGAGACCTATTTGCGACCAGCGTAAACACACAATCAAGATGTTTTTACTCTCTAAATCCAAGAGACAATCATCTAGCACTGGACGCAATGTCACAAACCTGGAACATGGATTTCGCATATGCTTTCCCAACAATTCCTCTTATTCCGGCAGTATTGAGGAAGATTGGCGAGAGCACGACAAAGATGCTATTGATTACTCCTGCCTAGTCCAAAAGGAGCTGGTACTTGTTTCTCAGAGCAATGTGCATAGAAGAGTCATTGATCCTCCCAAGCAGACAGGATCTTCTATTTCAGGGCCCTCTAAAACATCCAGATCTGAAAATCTTGAATTTGACAGCCTGGATCCTGAAAGGGAAATGCTAAAAAGGCAAGGTCTTTCGGGAAAAAGTAATTGCAATGTTACAAAATAGTCGCAAACCAGTTACTTCAGCCATACGGTAAAATCTGGAAAAAAATTTGGTTTCTGGTTGTCTTCAGAACACCCAGACGGTTCCTCACCTACCATTTCGAATATCCTTGACTTTCTGCAGAAAGGGTTTGATTTAGGTTTGAGACCAAGTACCTTAAAAGTGCAGGTAGCGGCTATTTCGGCTTTCCTAGATTCCCCATTAGCTGAACATAGATGGGTGAAGAGATTCTTTAAAGCCGTTTCCAGATTAAGATCCACAATAAGACAAAAATGTCCCAACATGGGACTTGACTTTGGTCCTAAACTCCCTTTGTGAACCTTCGTTTGAACCATTAGATGATATCTCATCAAAATACTTGACCAAGAAAGCTGCCTTTCTGGTAGCCATTACCTCCGCCTGTAGGATAGGGGAAATTCAAGCTTTCTCCATGAAAGAACCTTATCTAAAAATTCTTGATGATAGAGTAATCCTAAAATTAAACCCAGCCTTTTTACCAAAAGTAGTCTCCTCCTTCCATAAAGAACAGGAAATAATTCTTCCGTCCTTTTGTGCTTCCCCATAGAAATGCCAAAGAGGAGCGTTTCCATTGTTTGGATGTATGGAGGACGATAGTTAAATATCTCCAATCAACAGAATCTCGGAGACAGGATTCAAATTTATTCATTCAACATGGAGGAAAAAATAAAGGCCATAAAGTTACTAAACAAACCTTGGCTAGATGGATCAAAGATACAATTCAAGAGGTATACTCTTTACAGAAAAAGAACTGTCCAATCTCCATTAAAGCCCATTCGACCAGAGCTATGGCAACATCGTGGGCAGAAAAAGCTAATGCCACGATAAATCAAATCTGTAGAGAAGCTACATGGACAAATTATAATACCTTTTGCAAACATTATCGTTTGGGCTTCCTCACCAATCAGAATTTATCGTTTGGACAGAAGGTCCTTCAAGCACTGGTCCCCCCCCTAAAAAGTCAAAGTGATTGGGTATTTCTCCCATGTGCTGTCATGGGGGACGTCCTGGAAATCGGTAATTAGTTTTACCGGTAATTGTTTTTCCAGGAGTCCAACATGACAGCACCAATATATTCCCCCTCCACCCCAAAAAAAAATATTAGATAGATATATATCTATCTATCTATCATATACTTATATAATAACAATGTGCTGTTAACATTGTGAATCTACACTCGCTAGGTATATAACACGGGTTTAAAAAAATAAATAAATTCTGGTGTAGTGATTTATAAGACACTGGATAGGTGGGGAGGGGCCTTTTAAACTCTCTTGCTTCCTGTCCCTACAGAGGCCTATAAGGACATCCTCCCAGGTGCTGTCATGTTGGACTCCTGGAAAAACAATTACCAGTAGGACTAATTACTGATTTTGCAAAGGGAGGTTTTTTCTTTAGAATAGGGTCATCTAGTTTTTTCCGAGGTGGAAAAAACTAGATTTTTGTACTTACCGTAAAATCTGTTTCTCTTCCGTTCATTGGGGGACACAGTCTTGACCTTGGGTATAGCTATTGCCACTAGGAGGAGACAATGAGCAAAACAAAAGTATTAGCTCCTCCTCTCAGCTATATCCCTCCTGCAGACACTGAGCTAATCAATTTGTACAAAAGCAGTAGGAGCAGTCAGGAGAAGTCAACAGCAAATAATAAAAAGGAAGAAAACCAGAGATGGGCCATCCTAAAGAACCAGAAGGACCCATCTAGGAGAACCAGTAATGTACATACAGAGTGGGAGCTGTGTCCCCCAATGAACGGAAGAGAAACTGATTTTACGGTAAGTACAAAAATCTAGTTTTCTCATCCGTATCATTGGGGGACACAGTCTTGACCTTGGGACGTTCCAGAGCAGTCCCCGGGGTGGGTCATAAACAAAGAAGCCATCCTGCCAATCCGAGGACCACTTTCTGCAAAACTATGCCCCAGAGAAGTGTCAGAAGATGCAAAGGTGTGCACTCTGTAAAACTTGGAAAAGTGAGCCCAGACGGCCAGGCAGCCGCCCTGCACCCCTCAAAGGCCGAAACTCCATGATGTACTGCCCAACCTCTGCCAGAGCAAAATGAGCAGTAACCCAGAAGGGTGGAGACCGTCCACTGATGCGGTACATTTCCACAATAGCCAAATGACTCCATCGGGAAATGGAAACTTTGGAGACAGCAGGCCCTCGTCTCGGTCCCTCTGGAATGACGAATAATGAATCCGTCCATCTGAAAGAGGACGTCTGAAACAGATAGATGCGAATCCAAACCAGCTGGCCACTGATGATGAAGGGCGACCGACAGGCAAGAGCCGCTAGATCCGACACCCTACAGATGGAAAAGACTGCCACCAAAAAGGCCACCTTGCAGGACAGGAAGCGAAGGGACACCTGCTGCAAAGGCTAAAACTGAGAGGACTGGAGAGCACTGAGCACCAGATAAAGGTCCCAAGGATCAGTTGATTTTGTAGGACTCCCATACAGTTGTCACACTAGCAGCTTATCTCCACTGCTCCTCTCTAAAAGAAAAATTCTAGACTGTATTACAGATCTCCACAAACTTGTCCAAGACCACAACCTGTCTCCTGATTACTAGTACAGCCTGTATCTTGTACAAAGTATAGCCCACTTCCCCCACTTTGGCGTCTCTGATCCTCATGGGTAAGAAGCCACATAACAATAGGTAGTAAAATAAAAAATACAGTATCTGGGCCTGTTGGAGATAATACTGTATAGCCCAAGAAGATATTCTCTGAGGCACGATCCTTCCTGAATACAGAACTATGGAGTGACATTATTTCCCTTTGCCTTAAACTTTTAATAACATGTCATTATTCTATCTCTCCACCATACCCGACGTTCTTCTGTGAAATTAATTCCCTTATTACCCTCCATCCTCTCTGGAACCCCATATCTATATACTACTTCAGCCAGTATCTTCGTAGCTGTAGCTTTTGCTACAGGCCAGGTTTTTGAATATCCGGGAAAGAGATCAATACAAACAAGGACATATTAACACTGTTCTACCTTTGGTAACTGAATGTAGTCAATACGCAGTCTCTGAAATGGGTAGGATGACCTGGGCATATGCCTCCCTGGAAGTCCCATAGTTCTCCCATCATTATTATAGCACACCTCATTCAACCTTGGACTAACCTGGTGGCAGCATTGTTGAACCCAGGAGCCATTCACCACTGAACCCAATCACATATTCCCTCTCTTGATTTGCCCATGCTCTAAATCAGGGGTGCACAACCTGCGGCCCTCAATACCATTCTATGCAGCCACCAAACATCTGGCAGCAGACATGTATGTCTATGTCTTGTGGCTGCTCACATGAATCTTTCATGTATTGTCCCATTAGATGGGAGTACTAGAAGTGTAACTAGAGATTCATGATATATACTGTATGTTCAATATGCCATAAATATAGTATTTCACTTGGTAATACCCCTTTAAAGTTTATTTTTAGCCCTATTTTCGGCCCTTGGAATTGCTTCAGGTTGACAATGTGGCCCCCAACCAGAAAAGGTTGTGCACCCCTGCTCTAAATCCATCCTCATTGGGTAGAGTGCCCTCTCAAGGTAGAGTTTACAACCCTCCAGAGTTCATTCTCAATCATTACTTCTCCCTTTATCCTTTGTTTCCTTTCAGCCTCTGTAGACTGTATCTTAAAAAGACAAACTTTTTGAAAGTCCACTAGCCCTAAGCCATCCCATATCACACAGACTTCCACTTAGCGTAGATTTCAGGTAATAGTTTAGCCTTTACCTCCTCAGGCAGCATCAGGTCATCAAACATCTTTCATACACACAGCATTCATTATTGATGGGCTTACCCATGAATTAAACAAAATCTCTGCTTCACCAGATTAGACCATAATAATGAGTGATACCAAATGCATACCTGGATTAATATTGATGTTAGCAGTATTACCCTCAACCATCTTACAAACCTCAGCGAGTGTCTTCAGCTCTGTCTCCTAAACTGACATTGCTGGAGAAAGTGGTTCTTTCTTAACATCAGTTTGGATATAGGCAGCATATCCTGTCCAAGATGATCCAATCCCTTTAAAATGCTGCTGAGGAGGGAAGTTTCTTACCTGGAGATAGACTTAAAGTAAATATACGCTTACAGTGAGTTTGTTTTTGTGCGTTTCGTCACTGCATGTGATATCATTAAATGTAAAGAAGGACTCTTGCTGCGTTGCAGAAATCTCTGTTTGGTTTAGATACAATTGCTTGTTTGAACATTTTGTTCTGCAGTTGTTAATAAGAAGGTTCTTCCTACCTATAGGATCATGTATCGGTAGATGGGATGTAATGGCAGTCCACTCATTACAATATCCCACCTTTCCTCACTTGTCCACACCCCTTGGGGTCTGGTGAAATGTACCATATTTCCTAAGTCAGTTCTGCTTTGGTGTATAACAGTGCACTGGTCCTAATCAGATGTCCCAACACATAACATATATAACACAATACCAACATAAAACAGACAAAAGGCCCCATTTGACATAACACCTTTCAACAAAAATATTCATTGGAGCTCCAAACCAATTTTTTATCCAGATGTCCTTCAAGTAAGTGGAGCGAGTACTTGTAATTACACTGCACTTCTGAGACAACGGGCAGTGTATTAAAGAGAAAGTGCGCTCACATGAGATATGGTATTGATGTCCTATCCTGGCACATCAGATATGCCTAACCTAGCTAAAATAAATGACCAAATAACTGTGAAGTGTGAACTCTTCCAACCAATTTCAGATATTTCTAATCGTGTGACATGTCGTTTTGTCTTGCTGAAAGATCCCATCTGCCCCAGGAAAGACAATCAGCATGTATCTGCAAGGATAGATTCTTACCTAAATCAGTTGAGAGTGCCTGCCACATGGATGAGTGGGCCCAGAGAATGCCATAAAAACATTCTCCAGACCATAATGCTGCCACCACCAGTGTGTGTTCATCTAGTAATGGTTGCAGGGTGTTTGTTGTCAGATGCTCGACACACCAATGTCCATCTGTTTGATGAAGCGAAAATCAGCGTGATTCAGGAGAAGACAACCCTTTGCCAATCAGTGGAGGTCCAATTTTGATGCTACGGTGAAAATGTAAGCCTTGCAAAGGTGCAGTGACCATCAGTCAGCTTCGGAGCGCCATATGCAGTAGGGTTCACTGAACTGCTGTTTTAGGCATCATCCACATGACCATATGTATTTTGCGGTCCGCACAGAACAGATGGCCTCTAATAGAACAGTCCTATCCTTGCCTGTAATGCGAACAATAATAGTTCTATTTCTTTATGGAACGGAAATACGGACACGGAATGCACACCTTCCGTTTTTTTTTTTTGCTGACCCATTGAAATGAATGGGTCCATTTACGGTCTGCAAAAAAACGGAACAGACACGGAATAAAAATACGTTCGTGTGCATGAGTCCTTAG
Organism: Bufo bufo; assembly: GCF_905171765.1. Taxonomy (NCBI): domain Eukaryota; kingdom Metazoa; phylum Chordata; class Amphibia; order Anura; family Bufonidae; genus Bufo; species Bufo bufo. The sequence continues at coordinate 601,772,454 of NC_053389.1, read as the reverse complement.
ACATATGTCAGGTAGCCCCTGGTTCATTTCGGTGCTGAGCTGCCCCATTGTGGCATGTTGGTCCACCCTTGCGCACATTCATAGTCAATGTTCACCTCTTACATCAATGGCACATGGTGCTCTCCAGTTTCCATGTCATTAATTAGCAATGGTGTTATGTTCACAACACTTTCACCACAACAACACGTGAACAGTTCACAAACTGCGCAGTTTCAGGAATACTGCTACCTTTGGCACTAAAGCTAATTATAATCCATTTTTGCAACTCTGATAAATCACCCTTTTTACCCATGACTAGGGATGAGCAAATCGACTTCGGATAAAACATCTAAGTCGATTCGCATAAAACTTAGTTTCAATATTGTACGGAGCGAGTGCTCTGTACAGTATTAGAATGTATTGGCTCCTATAACCCGAAGTTATTACTTCATGAAGTCTCGCGATACTTCGGGTAATAACTTTATAAATTGATTTCTACTGTAAAAAACCATTTCCCGAACTCTGGTTCGGTTCCAAGTGGTACCGAAGTTGATTCGCTCATGACAGCAAAGATTAATATGTGTGCAGACAGCCTATCACATCTTATATACCCACCTACACAACACGAGACTTCCCTCATGAGTTACATACTGCTGTCAAAAGTAGGAAATGGTCATAATAATGTGAGTCGACTGTGTACAACTAAAATTTGTTATAATTAAAAAATATCATGCCTAAATATTTTCTTAAACAGTGACATGATTCCACCCCACACTTTATATTTTGGGTGCCTGCGTGGCATCTTGCACTCTTTCTGACATCTACCTTTTGTGAGGAATAAAGAAAGAATTTGACTACTTTGGTGAGTGCCATCCTTCATTCTTAATCTTCAGCCGTATCTTTTGAGGAGCAGATGCACAGATCGGAAGCACTACGAAGTGATAAAACATGTTGCAGATTGCGGATCCATTTAAGTCAATGGCCCCTTTCAGACCAGCGAGTTCCACACTCCGAACTCGCAGCCTGAGTATAACACAGCTGCCTGTCCTGACCTCTCGCATAGCATTATATTAATTTATGATGCTATGTAACACTTAGAGGTCTGGAATCTATTGGATAACACTGACAGCATTATGTCAGTGTTTTACAATACATTCCAGAACTCTAAGGCCAATTTCGCATGGGCGTCGCGCGTGGGGGTCGGATAAGATGCGGGTGCGTTGCGGGAAACAGCACGAGTGCAAAGCGTTTTAATGCGTTTTGCAATCACGTGAGAAAAATTCGGGTTAGGTGTTCTGTAGATTTTATTATTTTCCCTTATAACTTGGTTATAAGGGAAAATAATAGCATTCTTAATACAGAATGCTTAGTAAAATGTCCATTGAGGGGTTAAAAAGAATAAACTAATTTAACTCACCCCATCCACTTGACCGCGTAACGGATCTCCTCTTCTTTCTACTTTCTTCAGGACCTGGCTAAAGGACCTTTGATTACATCACTGCGCTCATCACATGGTCCAGCCCCATGGTGATGGACCATGTGATGAGCGCAGTGACGTCACCACAGGTCCTTTTCATCAAAAAATAAAGAAGACATGCCAGGCTGAGCGTTCAAGTGGATTAAGGTGAGTTTATTTGTTGTTATTGTTTTTTTTATTTTTTAACCCCTCCATCACGATTTTACTAAGCATTCTGTATCAAGAATGCTATTATTTTCCCTTATAACCATGTTATAAGGGAAAATAATAAAGATCGGTCCCCACCCCGATCGTCTCCTATCAACCGTGCGTGAAAATCGCACAGCTTCCACACTTGCTTGCGATTTTCACGCAGCCCCATTCACTTCTGGGGGGCCTGCGTTGCGTAAAAAACACACAATATAAAGCTTGCTGCCATTTTCATGCAACGCACCAGTGATGTGTGAAAATCACCGCTCATGTACACAGCCCAATAGAAGTAATTGGGTCCGGATTCAGTGCGGGTGCAATGCGTTCACCTCACGCATTGCACCCACACGGAATTCTCGCACGTCTGAAAGGGGCCTAAGTGTTACATAGCATCATAAATCAATATAATGCTATGCGACCCAGTCAGGACGGGAGCTGACGCATACTTACGCTAAGAGTCCGATGAGCGGAACTCGCTCATCTGAAAGGGGCCAATGAGTCCACATCCACAAACTGTGTGTTATTTGTGGTCCGCAGCACGGGCACCAAGCCATTACACTCGTGTGCATGAGCCTTAGGGGTGATTTTACAGGGCTGGATACAGAGGACATAATGAGTGCCTATTAACGTTATAACAAGTTATATGCTGCAATTCTAGACCAAAATCTGGCAAGATTAATGTCGCAACATATTTTTGTGTGTAAAATTGGCAAAATGTGTGCTATTCCAAAAAAATATTTGATGAGCCTAGGAAACATAACCTCCAGTAACACCATCCTCTACAACAGGGGTAAGCAACCTCCTTCAGTCAAGCTTTTGTAAAACCACAACTCCCAGCATGTATACTTCCTCAGTTTTTCTCAGAACTTTCATAGAAATGAATGGAGCATGCTGGGAATTATAGTTTCACTACAGCTGAAGTGCTGAAGGTTGCTGGCCCCTGCTCTACAAGCTGGGGAAAGTAACCTGACATACTAATGGAATCCCAAAGGGGACCTTGACAAGTGAAATAGTGAGGTCAAAAGTTCTCCAAATCAATTACTGTAGTATTAACGTTTCTCAAGACGACACAATAAATATATAGTTTTTGAAATGTATAATTCCTTACCTAAACCATCCATAGCATATAACAAAACAAGGTGTGGTATTTTTTTTTCTTTTTTTAAACCAAAAAGCTAGACAGGTCTAAGAAGCAAACTCACATTTTGCGAGCACACCCTGAAAAATAAGCAAATGTTTTGTAATATTTCAATAAGGAAACAAAGCCATTATTAAAAAACAAAACATCTAGTTTATAAGGAAAACAGAACTTGCACCACAAGCAGAATGTTTACAATGAATTATAATATATAATATATATATATACAAATATATAAAACAGATTGCACAGAGGTAAATATAGGAAAAATATAACAAGGAAAAAGGCAGAACACATGAAACCTATATTAATTTTCTTTCTAAGTATATACACATATACATACACAGAACACACACACAGTAAACTTTTTTTTTTGCTGGAGGTCAGTATCATAGTTACTGTGAACCTCTTTCTCCTTCAGAAGTTTAGAGAGAATGTGACAATAGGATTTCCCTCCAACCTCGTTTATGGAGATAAATGATTGTAGGACTTGAAAACATTATAATCAGTCAATATTCTCTCATTTTAAATCATACTATTTTCATAGGAACTACATTTTGGAGTATTTTTACATATTTCAGTTGTCACCATGTTCAACTATGTGCAAAGCAAATGCAATTATTTTGGACTAGTTGTAGAAATGAATAAAGTCTACAATGAATTGTAGATCTGCACATAACAAGCATTATTTTTAACAGATGGCAGTGATGGTTTATAGCCAGAGTAGACTTCAGAAAAAATTATGACATCCCAGGTTGCAAAGGTCATTTTAAATAGTTGGAATCAGTCAAGGATCAATTACAATACCTCCAATTGAACACACATTTTTTAAGTTATATATATATATATATATATATATATACACACACATGTTAACAGCATCCCAAAAAATTTGACTTCTTGTCAATGTAATCACAGAATATTTTCCATACGGTTGTTCACATACTTCTTGTCAATGTAATCACAGAATATTTTGCATACAGTTGTTCACATACTTCTTGTCAATGTAATCACAGAATATTTTGCATACAGTTGTTCACATCTGCGTTGAACTCTCTGTTCTTCTAACCCGTCAGAAGAACAGGAAAATTAAAAATCTGTAATAGTTTTGCATCAGTCTATGGCGGCTCCGTCAGACATAATTTAGGCTACTTTCACAAATGCGCTAAAGCTACCTGGCAGGCTGTTCTGACAGAGGAACAGCCTGCCAGAGTTGACCGTCTCTGGCCTTAAAGGATAGGTGTGTACACCGCTGGAGCCCTTTAACTATAATGGGTTCCGGAGAGATTTGGCCGGTTTGCAGTTTGAGCGCAGAGTTTCGAGCAGACAAAAACTGGTGCATGCACTATTTTTGTCTGGCCAAAACCTGGTGCTCATGCCAGAAACCAGCCGGATCCCTGTCTTGTCACATTGCAGTCAACAGGGTCTAGCGGTGAACTCCATCAGGCTTTAGCGCAGGTATGAGACATCACCGCTGTGAACTCTGGCCGGCTTTTCCAGCAGACAAACAGCCTACTTGAGCTCACCATATTTGCAACCACGGGATCTGAGCACTTCTGCCGGCTTCCAGATGGACAAAAAGTCATGCATGCAAGACTTTCTCTAGTCCAAAATAACTGATGCTCCAAATTAGGATTAGTTATTTTTAATTTTTCTGCTCTTCTGAAGGATCAGAAGAATGGAAAGCTAAACACAGATGTGAAGGAGCCCTTATATAAGCATCACAAGAAGAGACATTTTTCAGCTTAATACTATGCTTTGTGTTTCTATTTTCCATCTGTAGTTTGTTGCAGTGTATAAATAAGTATAGGCAATTCTCCATCAGCTAAGGATAGCCGCAGACTCACCAAATTCCTGCCCTGGACATGATTAGAGAAACATAGCTGCTTTTTCTAAAAACAGCATCACATCATCAGATGTGTCTGGCATTGTAGCTCTGCACAAGTGAAGTGAATAGGGATGAGTAACAATACCAGACACCACCAATGGTTAAGTGTGCAACTGTTCCTACAACCTCCTAAACATTGTAGAAAATATTCAACTGTGTTGATAGAAATAGGTCTCTAAGAGTTTCAGTCCCTGAAAGACAACAGAAAATTTAAATGGAGAGGAATTAAAATAAAGTGTATTAGAAGGCTGCGTTAATTTCATAACCCCTTTCATGCTACTTTCACACTAGCGTTCGGGGCTCCGCTTGTGAGTTCCGTTTGAAGGGTCTCACAAGCGGCCCCGAACGGATCCGTCCAGCCCTAATGCATTCTGAATGGATGCGGATCCGCTCAGAATGCATCAGTCTGGCTCCGTTTGTCCTCCGCTCAGCAGGCGGACACCTGAACGCAGCTTGCAGCGTTCAGGTGTCCGCCTGGCCGTGCGGAGGCAAACGGATCCGTCCAGAATTACAATGTAAGGCTACTTTCACACTAGCGTTCGGGTGTCCGCTCGTGCGCACCGTTTAAAGGGGCTCACGAGCGGCCCCGAACGCATCCGTCTGGCCCCAATGCATTCTCAGTGGAGGTGGATCCACTGAGAATGCATCCGCCTGCCAGCGTTCAGCCTCCGCTCCGCTCAGTGAGCGGACACCTGAACGCTGCTTGCAGCGTTCGGGTGTCCGCCTGGCCGTGCGGAGGCGAGCGGATCCGTCCAGACTTACAATGTAAGTCAATGGGGACGGATCCGCTTGAAGATGACACAATATGGCTCAATCTTCAAGCGGATCCGTTCCCCATTGACTTTCAATGGAAAGTCTGAACGGATCCGCTCAGACAACTTTCACACTTAGAAAATTTTCTAAGTTTTAATGCAGACGCATCCGTTCTGAACGGATGCGAACGTCTGCATTATCGGAGCGGATCCGTCTGATGAAACATCAGACGGATCCGCTCCGAACGCTAGTGTGAAAGTAGCCTAAGTCAATGGGGACGGATCCGTTTGAAGTTGACACAGTATGGCTCAATTTTCAAACGGATCCGTCTCCCATTGACTTTCAATGTAAAGTCAAAACGAATCCGTTTGCATTATCATGAACAATGCAAACGGATCCGGTAATGCAAACGGATCCGTTCTGAACGGATCTAAGCGTTTGCATTATAGGTGCGGATCCGTCTGGGCACATACCAGACGGATCCGACCTAAACGCAGGTGTGAAAGTAGCCTTAATCATATATTATGACCCAAAGCTTTCCTGCTGGCTGCTATTGGAACAAGTCAACAGGCACACACAATAGCTTCAGTTGAGGTTGAGTTAAGCAGTTTTATCTGTTGTGCTTTTCTGCCATTTTCAGAGGTGCATTTATGTGGCACAGTACAGTGCCTGACATAAAGACTACACTTTCCACAATGTAATTGCCACAGCAAGCTGTGAGAAGACACTGAAAGAGAAAGGAGTGCCAGATGTTTAGAGTCCAGAAGCATTTCTCAGGATTGGTACTACACAAGTAATTTATCTGTATACAGTACGTAGTTCAACTTGCTATGTAACTTAAAGGGAACCTGTCACCTGGAAAAGACAATTTACACTAATCACAGTACCTTAAAGTATCTCTCATAGTGTGCCCAAAGATGTATTCATATCTTCTTTATGCGTTGTGCTGTCTCCTTGAGTCAACCGTCGGATAAGCCCGCTCCTCCGCATATTGATGGACATTTTTCCCTGTAGCCGTGACCGCGCTCTTCTCGCGCATGCGCGTCCTGCCGCAGCGCGATCCCGGCTACGGCTCCCTCCCTCCCTGGCATCTGCATGCTGCAAGCAGACAGTGATCACGTTCACGCCGCAGGGGAGAAGCGATGGGCGCGAGCGCGCTGTATAGGAACGGCGCAGGCGCAGTGAACAAGAAGATGCCAGGGAGGGAGCCGTAGCCGGGATCATGCTGTGGCAGGACACGCATGACGCATGCGCGAGAAGAGCGTGGTCACGGCTACAGGGAAAAATGTCCATCAATATGCGGAGGAGCGGCATAGGGGCGGGCTTATCCGACGGTTGAGTCAAGGAGGCCGCTGCCCCCGTGACTTCAGCACGACTTCAAAAAGGTGCCAAACACAGTTTTATAAGTCGATTTAATGAGACAGCACAACGCAGAAAGAAGATATGAATACATCTTTGGGCACACTATGAGAGATACTTTAAGGTACTGTGATTAGTGTAAATTGTCTTTTCCAGGTGACAGGTACCCTTTAAATCATTATGTATAATGGTGTGTGACTAATCTTTTCTCCAAAAAATAAAATCATTCCAAAGATTGTTGAAATTCCCAATTTAGGGTCCATTCACAAGTCCGTAGTGTATTGCGGATCTGCAATACACCGGGCTGGCACCCCTACAGAAATGCCAATTCTTGTCCGCTATTGCGGACAAGAATAGGACATGTTCTATTTTTTTCGGGAGCCGCGGACCGGAAATGCGGATGCAGACAGCACAATGTGTGCTGTCCGCATCCTTTCCGTCCCAATTGAGAATGAATGGGTCCTCACCCGTTCTGCAGAATTGCGGAACGGATGCGGACCCATTCTACGGACGTGTGAATGGACCCTTAGTTTGTATATTTGTGCATACACTTCTATACAGATGAGCGAAGTTTAGAAAAATTCGATTCGGCAGCTTTACCAAAGTTTGACAAGAGATTCGATGTGTTACGAATTAATTTGTCACAAATCGCTATGTTATTCAGCCTATCGATCAATGGGACCGTTTTTAACAGCCACTTAGACAAAAGTGCACCTGCCTAATGGCCATTGAAAAATACTCTACTGCAATATGGCCTTTTGGTTTAAAAAAATAAGTGGACGAGGAGAGTAATTTTTTTCCCCATTCTTTCTAAGACAACTCCAGCCGCCATTTTAATTCAGCTTTGTATAGAATCAAATTTTTCCTAATATTTGGACCATATTCCACTTTGGATGCTTCACTCAACACTACACTTCTACTTCATATACTAGGGTATCAACCTGGAAAGGCACAATAACATAACATGTGCACAGGTAACTAACTGAATAGCATTTTCTGCAATGACTGAACACATTAGTAAGGCTTTTAAGTGCCTCCTCTATTTTACACTTTCTACAGCATTTTGTGGAAGACTTGTACACGCAGAATATTCTGTACATGCATTTGTTTTTGATTTGGTTTCATAAATTGCATTGTAGGGCATCCACTTTTGCCTATATTTCATGTTCACAGCAGCATTAGGGATATTACTGCATCTCCCATGTGCACCATAATTCTATTGTCTATGCTAGTAACATAAGAAACAATAAAGAAGCAATGGAGTAAAATAAAGAGGCAATGGAACAGCGAGGTGCGGCAAGAATAGTAAAGCAAATTTCCACTGACAGAAGAATGTAAGGTAAGGGTAAATGCATCTTATGTCCAGTTCAGAACGCCTTTCTGAAAGATCAATGATTCGAATGGCAGCCATACACCGGCTTAGATAGACGTTGGTTGATGGTTAGACAAGGCCATACACATTTTTAGTCCATTTTGGCCATTCTATTTATTCAGACTGGCCATATACGTTCAATGAAACCAGGGCGATGCGTGGACAATCTTACTGGGAAAGTTCTTTCATCCAGAAACATCCTTTCTTTAAATGAAAGGCCTTTTGTCCGATGGAAATTTCAAACACAGGCGACTTCTTTTCAGACTATGGTGATCTGTGATCAGTTGCATAAAACAATTGTTTGTTGTTACGGTTTACCTAAACTTCTGAAGAATTTTATTAAAAACTATTCTAAATATCATAATTGTTTTTTTGTAATATATTATAAAATAGATATTCGAAGTTCAGGTGTCTATATTGTTTTGAAATTTGAACACTTGTTCACCGCTGATATGTCAGAAGCTTATGGATTCCACTGTGGGGCCGCAGTGTGCGATGGATAGCCAGGAGCACATGTGGCTGCTCCTGCCTTTGCCAGCGCCGTTCTGCTTAGCATAACACATTCAATGTGCTACGGCAGGCTTTAGCGGAACAGGCATAGGCAATGTGCTATATGAAGAGCTCCTGCCTGCTAACAGCTCTGCATAGAATAGCAGAAGACCCTGTAACAATGTGTTATGCTAAGCTTTTCGTGGTGCAAGCAACTGCAGCCCCACAGTGGAATCTCAAGCGTAGGTATTTCAAAGCGCTATAGACATCTTCAGATAACTATTTTGTAAGTAAAACAGAAAAAAATTATATTACAAAAAACTTATATGATATTTAGAATAGTTTTAAATAAAATTTGTCAAAAGTTTAGGTAAGCTTTAGATTTTATGTTATGAATGATCATTTTGCTTGAAATCATATTTTTTTTATCAACTTTAGACTAATTTGTATGAGTACCTTCACTGCAAATAGATGTTACTCTGCGTGACATTCAGGCACAGTACAGAATACATATCTTACATGCTCCACCTTGCAAGAACACCTTGCCTTTGCAGAAGAAAACTGAAGACAACTACTAAAGAATGGAGTCACAAGAAACCCCTAAATTACAACTGCCCAAAATGCTCTTCCATCCATCACTAAAACTTCAATACAGACAAAATATTCATTACAAACACACAGTACAGGTTTCTGCAAGTTTTAGATTCTCTTCTGACTATCCTCATGTGGAGCAGTAAGACTTCTATACAGCATTATTAAACCTGTGAAGGGTATTGAACCCTCTCCAAACCCAAAAATAGAGGGTTTTTTTGCCTTTCACATTCTGACCATCAAACTGACTAGGCTTCATAAGGCCTTCTTTTTGTAGGATAAATTGTACCTTGGGCCCTTCGTTTTGATTCCTCTGTGCCAGCATTGGCCAGAAGGGGTTAAACAGCGGAGATCAGATTGTTATGTTTGATTTTTACTGTTAACTAGAAGAGTATTACTTTATTTAATAATTTGGTAAAATAGGGAACTGCATAGAAGCCACTTTGTGATTTCAGTATATCGGCTTATTCACACTTCTGTATGAAAATTTGGATTAAATACGCATGCACAATGTTATATTTTTTCAATTTATTCCATTTGTCTTTTCTTCTTGTATATGTGTTTGTTCTGTATTTTGCAACGTAAATGCATATTTGTTCCATATTCTGAAAAGGTTTAACTATTTCTTGCTGTTTTTGTTACGTTCCTGTTAAATAATATGTACATGTAAATTATGCAAAGGAACCCCTGGTGCTTGAAATTCAACCCATTCATTTTTATGTTGCATTCTAATTTCTAATGCTACCCCATTGATTTCTATGTTTCATTGTACACGATGACCCACGAAAAAGTAGCCTGTCTCCAATATCTCCAAATCAAACTGCCTAACAGTAAATCTGTCAATCTGTCCATAGCAACCAATCAGAGCTCAGCTTAGATTTTTTCAGAGCCCTGTGGGAACTGAAAGCTGAACTCTGATTGGTTGCTATGGGCAACCAAGACAAATTTACTAGTAGGCAGTTTGATTTGGAAATATTGGAGACGGGCTACTTTTTTTGTGGGCCACCCTGTATTTTCTATATCTTTATATTTCATTGTGGAAAAAGTACCAATATAAATCCATTGAAACATACCAAAAAAACTGTGCAAGAACAAAACATATGTACAAAAATGGAATGAATAAAACATTTAAATGTATCGACACCACTTATTTAATAACAAGATGGCATTAAACAGATTCAATATACAGAAGTGTGAATGAGCCCTACCAGTGAAATGTTATTAAAGGGAACCTGTCACCACAAAATACAGTGTACTCTGCAGGCAGCGTGTTAAAGAGCAGGAGGAGCTAAGCAGATTGATATAAAGTTTTGTCGGTAAATATTCAGTACAACTTGTAATTTATCCTTTTAATCTCTGCATTTTCTGACTTAATTGTTCATGGAGGACGTGTCAGTGATTGATAGCTTTCTATGTGTAAGTGTGTATACAGAGATAACTGTCAGTTACCGATAGTTATACACGAGAGAGGTGTTATCAGTGATTGATAGCATCCCCTGTGTAAGTGTGTATACAGAGCTAGCTGTCAGTCACTGATAGATGTACATGGGGGAGGTGTTATCAGTGATTGATAGCATCCCCTGTGTAAGTGTGTATACAGAGATAACTGTCAGTCACTGATAGTTGTACACAAGGGAGGTGTTATCAGTGATTGATAGCATCCCCTGTGTAAGAGTTATCTCTGTATACACACTTACACAGAGAATGCTATCAAGCTGCTGGACTGCAGGGTGGTCGGAACCATGGAAACTTTCTCTGTATAATAAATGCTATTGGCTGAAGTGGCAAAACCCCTTTAGGCTACTTTCAAATGTCCGGTTTGTATTCCGGCAGAGAACAGCATGCCGGAATTCTCCAGATCCAGGGCTACCAGATGAGGATGGAATGTCCGCTAGCCCCATTAAGAATAATGGGGTCTGGCGAAGAATCCGTACACATTCCGGCAGAAAAGCAGAGAACCAGCCAAACACAAACCACTGCATTCTGCGGTTTGTGTCCGGATAATCCTCTGCTTGCCTGCCGGAACAGCCATGCCAGAGTTTCACACCAGAGGTGTGAAAACAAGATTTTTGTAAAACTTACCAGTAAAATATCTCTCGCTCTTCATTGGGGGACACAGAAACCATGGGTATAGCTATGTCCTCTAGGAGGCGTTGACACTAATGAAAGCTGTTAGCTCCTACCCTGGCAGCTATACCCCCTCCAGCCTGGAGAGAGAGCTTCAGTTTGTGAGAAGCAGTAGGAGAAGCAAGTAAACCAACGAAAAAACGTGTAACAGCAACAATGCCAAGAACCGAACTAGGTTCTAACCAGCAACAGCCACAACTGTGGCCGAACAACAATACTGGGTGGGTGCTGTGTCCCCCAATGAAGAGCGAGAAAGAGATTTTACTGGTAAGTTTTACAAAAATCTTGTTTTCTCGCCCATATTCATTGGGGACACAGAAACCATAGGACGTCCGAGAGCAGTCCACAGGGAGGGAAAACCACAGACCCATGGAGCAAGCGCCCCTGCAGGCAACTAAGAACTGTCGCCTGCAAGACCACGCGGCCCACGCAGCTACCGTCAATGCAGAAGTATGCACCTGGTAATTTCTTGTGAACATGTATAAGGATGACCGGGAGCCACCTTACACAACTGTGCAGCCGAAGCGCGATTCCTCCTAGCCCAAGAAGCGCCCATCGCTTTGGGGGAGTGAGCCGTGACACCTAAGGGCGGAACCCTCCTCTGAGCGCGGTAAGCTGCAGCACTTGCAGACCGAATCCAACGTGCAATCGCCCTTTGGAGGCCACCAATCCCCAGCGAGGACCCTCCTGAGAGAAAAAGGGGGTCCGTACGCCGGAGGGACTGGAGGCTGCTAATAATGATTAGAGCACTGACAACGTCCATAATGTAACTCCCTTCCGTAGGGTGCAAAGGAAGGGACCGTGAAGGAAGGACAATTACTTCATTGATATGGAAGTCAGAGACAACCTTTGGGAGAAGAAGGAATGGGCCGGAGAACCGCCATAGCCTTGGAGAAAACGACAAAGTGAGGGGATGTCTCGGCTTCATAGAAGCTCCGGAAGGACCTCCAGGTCCCATAATAGATCCTGGGCGATGCAGGCTTCCTGGCCTGAATCATAGTGTGGAAGACATCCGCCAAAAACCCTCTCCACGTCAGAACGGCGGTCTCAATAGCCATGCCGTCATTGAAATGGTAATGTAAGACCGGACCCCTTGAAAGAAGGACGTCTCTGAGTGGCAGTGACCAAGGGACGTCTCCAGGAGAACGAGGTCGGCGTACCACGCGCGACAGGTCAATTCGGAGCGACTAGGATATGTCTGAATGTCCTCCATCCAGATCTTCCGTAGAACCCTGAGAAGGAGGGGGGAAAAAAAAACTCCCGCCAAGGCGCATGCCTCCATGGCGCATGCTTCCGGAACTCTGGCTCTGGAGAGAAAGGTGGGAAGCTTTTGTGTAGATATCGTTAGCACACCACCAAACGAATACACCATGTAACGCAGGTGAGGTCGTGTACTCACCTCTCTTCTCTTTCCTGAAGCTATCTTCACCCCTCCTCTGGTCCAGCAGGGTCACCCCTTCAGCTACTGGCACCGTAGTGGCAGGACTCTGGAAAAGGGGGGCTTGGATGGGTGACCCCTTGGCTGGCGAGATGCAGGGGAGCGAGGCTGCCCTGGTCCACCTTGTCTTCTGTGGAGGAGGCAGCAGTGCGGGTGACCGGCAATCGCGCAACTCGACCCCGGGAGAACAGGGAGGCGAGGCGTCCACTGTTTTCCCATCTGAAAAAGAAGGGGAAAAAAAAAAGTTAAAATAAAAAAATCTTCAGGAGCTTCCCTGCAGAGCAGGAAGGTCTTGCCTCCTATTGACACTAGGCTGGAGGGGGTATAGCTGCCAGGGAAGGAGCTAACAGCTTTTACTAGTGTCAACGCCTCCTAGAGGACATGGCTATACCCATGGTTTCTGTGTCCTCCAATGAATATGGGCGAGAAAGTAGCTTTAGGAGTAGGTAAGCAGGAAGCTTAGGAGGAACACATCACTATGGGATAACACCACCCATAAGCTTTATTTACAAGCTGTGACAATGGAGCAGCAGCAGCGTGGTGCACATAGGTCTGCATAGGTGCTGATAATGTGCTGTTCACACAGGTGTAGCAAGCTCTTCAGCCGTGTGAGCAAGGCATTACAAGGTCATACTATAGAAATAAATCAGATGGCTATTTGAATTCCCTAAAGGTAGTAACAAGTAGTTGCGGGCAAATGCAGTCAAAAAACACTTTTCCTGCAAAACTACACAGCCATTTCAGCTATTGCCAGCAAAATCATGCAGCTATTAACGAATAATATGAAAACCAGCTCCCCCCCCCTCCCCTCCATGTGGGCTTGGTTTTCGGCCACAGTTGCCAGCTACAACATGTGTCACTACCCTAACATGCATCTGGTTGCTGTATATTTACCTTATTTCAATATCTGAAATCTTAAGTATATGACTTTTTAAGACTGGAAATAAAATTTGTATTACAAATGTTCTGATCTGTTATCGTGGCATAGATAGAATGTGTCGGCAGATAAGAACCATTTGGCCCATCTAGTCTGCCCAATATACTGAATACTATGGATAGCCCCCGGCCCTTATCTTATATGAAGGATGGCCTTATGCCTATCCCATGCATGCTTAAACTCCTTCACTGTATTTGCAGCTACCACTTCTGCAGGAAGGCTATTCCATGCATCCACTACTCTCTCAGTAAAGTAATACTTCCTGATATTACTTTTAAACCTTTGCCCCTCTAATTTAAAACTGTGTCCTCTTGTGGTAGTTTTTCTTCTTTTAAATATGCTTTCCTCCTTTACCGAGTTGATTCCCTTTATGTATTTAAAAGTTTCTATCATATCGCCGCTGTCTCTTCTTTCTTCCAAGCTATACATATTAAGGTCCTTTAACCTTTCCTGGTAAGTTTTATCCTGCAATCCATGTACTAGTGGCACTAACCATTCTTTTATGATTATATGCAGCCATTGTCGGCTCAGCTATTCTGATGTTTTCGATCTCTTTGGAAACATGCACCTTAACAGGGATTTATGAGATAGTAAAATAAAATTACTTTTTAGTCCTTAGTAGCACATTTTCTGACCAGACACAGCCCATGGAAAAGAATGGAGCTGTAAATAAGTTTTTTCTTCAAATAATACAATACAATACCTTTAAAGGGAACCTGTCACCTGGAAAAGACAATTTACACTAATCACAGTACCTTAAAGTATCTCTCATAGTGTGCCCAAAGATGTATTCATATCTTCTTTCTGAGTTGTGCTGTCTCATAAAATCGATTTAGGCTACTTTCACACTAGCGTTCGGAGCGTTTCATCAGACGGATACGCTCCTATAATGCAGACGTTTGCATCCGTTCAGAACGGATCCGTCTGCATTATAACTTAGAAAAATTTCTAAGTGTGAAAGTAGCCTGAACGGATCCGTCCAGACTTTACATTGAAAGTCAATGGGGGCGGATCCGTTTGAAGATTGAGCCATATAGTGTCATCTTCAAACGGATCCGTCCCCATTGACTTACATTGTAAGTCTGGACGGATCCGCTTGCCTCCGCACGGCCAGGCGGACACCCGAACGCCTGAAGCAGCGTTCAGGTGTCTGCTCGCTGAGCGGAGCGGAGGCTGAACGCTGGCAGACTGATGCATTCTCAGCGGATCCGCGTCCACTGAGAATGCATTAGGGCTGGACGGCTGCGTTCGGGGCCGCTTGTGAGCCCCTTCAAACGGAGCTCACGAGCGGACACCCGAACGCAGGTGTGAAAGTAGCCTTATAAAACTGTGTTTGGCACCTTTTTGAAGTCAAGCAGACAGTGATCACGCTCACGCCGCAGGGGAGAAGCGATGGGCGCAAGCAGGGCTGTGGAGTCGGTAGATAAATGGTCCGACGACTCAGTTTTTGGTAACTCCGACTCCTCTGTATTTAATATGCAAATGTATTTTATAGTATAAAATACATTTGCATATTAAATACAGAGGAGTCGGAGTTACCAAAAACTGAGGAGTCGGACCATTTATCTACCGACTCCACAGCCCTGGGCGCAAGAGCGCTGTATAGGAACGGCGCATGCGCAGTGGACAAGAAGATGCCAGGGAGGGAGGGAGCCGTAGCCGGGATCATGCTGTGGCAGGCTACAGGGAAAAATGTCCATCAATATGCGGAGGAGCGGCATAGGGGCGGGCTTATCCGACGGTTGAGTCAAGGAGGCCGCTGCCCCCGTCACTTCAGCACGACTTCAAAAAGAAGTCACTTCAGCACAACGCAGAAAGAAGATATGAATACATCTTTGGGCACACTATGAGAGATACTTTAAGGTACTGTGATTAGTGTAAATTGTCTTTTCCAGGTGACAGGTTCCCTTTAAAGGGAACCTGTCATCAACTTTATGCTGTCCATTCTAACGGCAGTATAAAGTAGAGACAGGCGAGTTGATTTTAGCGGTCTGTCATTTAAAAGTTCAAAGTAAGTGGTTGCCGAGAACCAACATCACAATCATTGCAGACTGGGCCTGGAAAAGAGTCACGGCCACCTGAGAAGAGTCCTGGTTATTCATGAATTCCTGCTCTCCCGCCCACCTGCTGATGATTGACAGGCTTCTACCTAGTTTTCTCCCTTTCTCTCTAGGAGAGAACTGCCAATCATCAGCAGATGGGTGAGAGAGCAGGAGATTATGAATAACCAGGACTCTTCTCAGGTAGATTTGACTCTTTTCAAGGCCTGAGCTGTAATGATTATGATGCTGGTTCTCAGCAACCACTTACTTTTAGCTCATGAGTGACACACCGCTGAAATCAGCATTTCTGTCAGTATTTTATGCTGTCCTCAGTGAGATCAGCATAAAGTTGATGACAGGTTCCCTTTAACCACTAAGAGACTATATTTAAAACAAATAACACTATGATTCATTTAATCCAAAAAAACTTAGCTCTATTTATTGTCCTCACGTCTTTAGATGTTAAGTTAAAAAAAATAAAAAAATAAAAATAAAAAAGTCACAATACATTGTCAAACTTTCTGAACAGCAGCCATGAACAATTCCTGAGGATATGGCAGGATGGATACAGCTTTTTATGACAGTAGTAATACAGCTGTAGTAAAAATTAACTGGGATGTAATTAATCTGAAGTTCACCTTTAAAATGCAGCTATGAAAAACTTCACCGATTAGAAAAGCCAAAGAAGGAACTTCAAATCATGGCAACATATTACTGCTGACACCAGAATACTGTTCATATGCTGATGCCGTCTTGAAAGAATAACATAAGAGCAAAGAAAAGTGTGATGCCCTCCTGATCTGTCAGACCTCCAATGTGAGGGCAGTATAGGATAGGGGTCAGCAACCTCTGGCACTCCAGCTGTTCTGAAACTATAACTCCCAGAATCATCCTTTCGCTTCTATGGGAGTTACAAGAATAGCCGAGGAAGTATGCCCTCTGGGAGTTGTAGTTTCACAGCAGTTGGAGTGCTGAAGGTTACTGAACCCTGGGATAGTGGCAGAGATGTTGAACTTAAAGGGGTTCTCCGGGCTTTTAATATTCATGACCTATCCTCAGGATAGGTCAATATCAGATCGGCGCGGTCCTACACCTGGCTGCATGAGATGATGGCGCGCAGTGCGCACGTGCCATCTCCCGTCTCTCTTCTTGCTCTGCTGCTGCTTTGCCATAGACAGCAGCAGTGAACAGGAAGAGAGACGGTACGTGCGCACTGCGGACCCCCGCCGATCTGATATTGATGACCTATCCTGAGGATAGGTCATAAATGTTAAAAGCCCAGAGAACCCTTTTAAATATATTATTTTTTATGATTTTATAAGGTATCCTCATGTAAAAAATGGTTAAAGCTCTCTTTCATACACACATTTTAAAAAGTATTACAACATTTTAAAAATTATTTTTTTCTGATTTAAAAATCATATAGCGAAGCCTATGGAAATAACGCCAGAAGAAAAAAAAACTTGATACCTAAAGATATACTGCATTTAATGCTGTGAATGTAGACTTCATAATAATAGACTATAGAATTTAACTCCATCAAGACTGAGGCATCTTGGACCACTTCCATTTTTAAGATATTGCATTCCAAGAGACATAGTTTTTATTTATTTTTTCTGCTAATATAGATGTATGGGGCCTATTTTTTGCAAAATGCATTATATTTCTCATTGGCACCATTTCGGGAAACATGTAACTTATTGGTAAGTGATAAAACCGGACAGTCAGGCCTAATAGGCATGGAGCTTCCTCATTCTGTCTAACCACCTAGATGCTGCCGCTGTATATTACACTTACTGCAGATAAAGAGGGCACAGAGTCTATGCCAGTGGCATCAACTGGGCATATCTGTATAATTATTTGCAGGAAGGCACCAGTACAATGGACACACAAATATGTCCAAACGCAGAAAGTCATTAACGTAACATCTTGCCAAAGGGATTTAAAAAAAAAGAAAGAAAAAAGCTGACAAGAAAATCTTGCAAAAAGAAAAGAAAACGGATGAGTTTGAATGCAGCCTAAAAGCGGTCAGGATTCATTGAGAAAGTCTTGGATACTTCTTCCCACCCCCAATGATAGTAATTGAGCCTTTCATCCACAAGGTCAGAATTCTCCCATCTATCCTATTTTGCCCTTAGATAGGGTAGTGGGTCAGACATTCACTTTCCACATATGTAGCGAATACTGTGTTCATTTTTGCTATTACCAAACATACACCTATTAGTTAAAAAAAACATTAATACTCACTAGCTGAATTTAAAATGCCGTACAGATCTAATGTGACTTGCCATACACATAAAAGTAAAGGAAAACAAATTATGTTGAAATGTAACCTCATCCTAAGTCAGTGATGACACAAGATCTGAAGACAATACTATGGCACACAGTTTTCGTTGACATTCTTAAAACAACAACATTTCTGAGTAGTATGGAAATGGAAAAAAGAAAGATTTACAGACAATGGAGTTTTGTATGACAATTATTGAAAGACAATAATTTAAAACAATAACATGAGCTAAAAATGTAAAAATAAAGTCTACAATTTCACACAAATTGCCGATAAAAACCATTGCTATCGCAGTTTAAAAGGTCTGCTTAAAATACTCCAAGTACACGGACACGTTTTTTTTCCTACATATTTGAAGATTATTCTTGAACGATATCTTGGAGATAAAGACTGTTAAAGACAAAAAAGATTCCTTGAGAAGTTCATTGAAACTTCTCCAGAAGATCAATTCTCTGGGGAAAAAAAACCTTATCTAGACCAGATTTCCCATTACAGATTTTTTTCATCATATATTAGGCATACCAGTCATCTACTTTGAGATGACCTTAACTTTAGAGGACCACTTTTCAATACAATTTTGGATGGAATATAATTTGTATAATAGTGCTGAGTGTAAACAAGCACAAATGAAGTGGATTCATGTAAGATCAAGTCTTTGGATACACCCTAATATTCAGAATCAACACTGCCATTCACACTTGACCTTTTCTCATGGAGGCTAAAAGAAACGAGAATACCATAAGTAAATTGTGCTGGCAGAGAGAGGTAAAGAGATGTTTTGCTGCAACAGGGTATTATGGACAGAATATGGTTGTTTTGTAATGGTTGAAACTGTAGGAAGTCATATTTCAATAAGTCAGACTTTTTCTAAATTAATTTAAACTAAAAATCTGTCCTTTTTCAAAATCAAAAGTGGTTGAAAAGGATCAGATGGTAAAGTGCATGGAAACAGAAGACTGTCACCCGTCTGTACCAGTTTATGTCCAGTGCTTTTGCCACACGCTAGATCGGCTTATGATCTGGACTGCTGTATACTGCTGAAAATGATGACGTCTGCAAGCAAGCAGATCAAAGCATTTGCACTAAAATTTGAAGGATTATTGCTAAAATAATAATGTTTTTTTTTTTTTCTAAAAAGATTGCAGACAAGGAAACAGTACTTCATTCATGCTAATTTCCCAGCTGCCTTGTACATCTTTCAACAGGTATGATGACAGAAGGATATGGAAGATGCTGCAGAGGCAGTATTTCTTTCAAAGCATCACAAGGGTCTGAAGAAACACAACTAGAACTGTATTTCCAAGTTCTCAGTTCAGTTTTTCTGCATCCAACAGTTTTACTATTTTCCTGCAGTGCTCAATAGGTTGGCATAAGGGTCTTCAAACAAACCCAATGTTCTTGTTTCTGCACAAAGGTCCCTGGGAATAAGAGGTCCCGCCTCACACCAGATGTAGATGGAAACTGAAGTTTGTCATGCAGGCCCATTTAATGTGGCTTCGGGATTCGGCGCAAGATCCTCTTGACTGTAAGACAAAAAATAAATAACTTAGACCTAAAAAAATTGTGATCTAGACTCCTTACACATGAATTACTGTACATTACATTACTGTACATAAACATTACATTACTGTACATTACATTACTGTACATAGTTCAGAAACAGGGTGACAGTTTATTTACAAAAGAATTTGAATTGTGCTATTGTACTTGGATTTTAATAAGTGGAAGTAAATTCTGAAGACTTTATTGCACACTGGAATCAACACATTATTTCTTGAGTACTTTTAGTCCAGCTGCCTCTTGCCGTGCGGCCGCCGGAACTCCGCCCCCGCCCCCGTTATAATCAATGGGGACGGAGTGGCAGTCTGGAGGCACATGTGAACTAGCGGCAAGATGGATCAGACAGGCTGTTCACCCGCCGGAACAGCCGGCCGAAGTCCCCTGCCGCTAGTGTGAAAGTACCCTAAGAATGGTATGCCAAATACCAGTCTGTAGTAAACGTCCCTCACTTAGCCAATCAATAAGGGACATTGCTGGCGTAGCCTTCAGTTTCTGTCACAGGGCAGAGATCCGCCTCTTAATAAATTAATTGCATCTCACTCAAATGCAAGGAGATCAAGACTGGCTTCTGGATGCGCCAATCTTGATATATCTCTACCAATGAGTGCATTAAAAAAATCAGGTAGAAGTACAGTGATCCCTCAAGATACAATGGCCTCAGGATACAATATTTTTAACATACAATGGTCTTTTCTGACCCATCGTAAGTTGAAACCAGACTCAACATACAATACGTCAGTATCAGATCCAACCAATCAAGGCCACTTCTGTGGTAAAACAACTGTATTAGTTGCTAGTTAGGATCTATTCCTGACTGTTATCTGTGAGGACTTGATTTATCTGTCTTAGGCTACTTTCACACTTGCGTTTTGGCTTTCCGTTTCTGAGATTCGTCATGGGCTGTCAGAAGCGGTCCAAAACGGATCAGTTTTGCCCTAATCGCATTCTGAATGGAAAAGGATCCGATCAGAATGCATCAGTTTGCCTCCGATCAGTCACCATTCCGCTCTGGAGACGGACACCAAAACACAGCGTTTTTCTGTCCGCCTTGTAAGTCAATGGGGACAGATCCGTTTTCTCTGACACAATAGAAAACGGATCCGTCTTCCATTGACTTTCAATGGTGGTCATGACGGATTCGTCATGTCTATATAAGACATAATACAACCGGATCCGTTCATGGCGGATGCATGCAGTTGTATTAATGTAATGGAAGCGTTTTTGCAGATCCATGACGGATCTGCAAAAAACGTTAGTGTGAAAGTAGCCTTAGTTATCTGCTTATTTTTCTTAAACCTTAATTTTCAATCATCTTGGATGACATTTTGGGGCTTTCGAACCGATTACTCAAGTTACAATGGTTTCAACATACAATTATCGTCCTGGAACCAATTAATATTGTATCTTGAGGGACCACTGCATAAGTTTTTTGCTGTATATGTTTATTTCCTTTTAGGATCCACTTCATTCTGACCCCCATAACTTTTTGATATTTACATTAATGGAGCTGTGTGAGTGCCTTTTTTTGCAGGCCAATCTGTAGTTTTTATAGAGTAGTTTTTATTGATAGGGTTGTGTATGAATTTATCATTGCTTTCTAATTTTTTTTGGGGGGAAATAGTGACCAAAAACACAGCAAATCGCCCATTTTGATTCTTTTTTTCCATTATGCAGTTTAAAGTATGAGATAAATATGTTTATATTTTAATAGTTTGGGCATTTTGGGATGCAGCAAAGGATCTTTACCCTTTTTTATTATTTATTTTTAATAAGGGAGAAAATGGGGGTGATTTTAATTTTTACCTATTTTTTTATATTTAAATACTTAGGCCCCTTGCAGACGAGCGTGTCCGGATTAGGTCCGGATGCGTCCCGATGCATTGCGGCAAACCCGCGCGAGTAGGTACACAATTGCAGTCAGTTTTGACTGCGATTGCGTTCCTATGTTCAGTTTTTATCGCGCGGGTGCAATGTGTTTTGCACGCGCGTGATAAAAAACTGACTGTGGTACCCAGACCCGAACTTCTTCACAGAAGTTCAGGTTTGGGTTAGTTGTAGTGTAGATTGTATTATTTCCCCTTATAACATGGTTTTAAGGGAAAATAATAGCATTCTGAATACAGAATGCATAGTACAATAGCGCTGGAGGGGTTTAAAAAATAAAAAATAAAAAATGTAACTCACCTTAATCCACTTGTTCGCGCAGCCGGCATCTCTTCTGTCTTGTTCTGTGAGTAATAGGACCTTTGATGACGTCACTATGCTCATCACATGGTCCGTCACATGATCCATCACTATGGTGATGGTTCATGTGACGGACCATGTGATGAGCGTAGTGACATCATCAAAGGTCCTATTCCTCACAAAAGAAGACAGAAGAGATGCCGGCCGCGCGAATAAGTGGATTAACCACTACAGGACCGCCGTACGCAGGATTGCGTCTTTGCGGCGGCCATGTTATTCCCAGTGGACGCGCCGGCGCGTCATCTCGCGAGACGCGAGATTTCCTGTGAGCGCGCGCACACAGGCGCGCGCGTTCACAGGAACTGCAGGTAATCTAGTGGATCTGCAGCCTGCCAGCGGCTATCATTCGCTGGCAGGCTGTAGATCCGATTTTTTTAACCCCTTAAAGGTATCTTAGACGCTGTTTTGATAACAGCGTCTAATATGCCTGCTACCTGGTCCTCTGGTGGTCCCTTTTGCTTGGATCGACCACCAGAGGACACAGGCAGCTCTGTAAAGTAGCACCAAACACCACTACACTCCCCCCTGTCACTTATTAACCCCTGATCACCCCATATAGACTCCCTGATCACCCCCCTGTCATTGATCACCCCCCTGTCAGGCTCCATTCAGACATCCGTATGTGTTTTGCGGATCCGAGGATCCACAAAACACATACGGACGTCTGAATGGAGCCTGACAGGGGGGTGATCACCACATATTAGACTCTCTGATCACCCCCCTGTAAGGCTCCATTCAGACGTCCGTATGTGTTTTGCGGATCCGCGGACCCATGGATCCGCAAAACACATACGGACGTCTGAATGGAGCCTTACAGGGGGGTGATCACCCCATATAGGCTCCCTGATCACCCCCCTGTCATTGATCACCCCCCTGTAAGGCTCCATTCAGACGTCCGTATGTGTTTTGCGGATCCGCGGACCCACGGATCCGCAAAACACATACGGACGTCTGAATGGAGCCTTACAGTGGGGTGATCACCCCATATATACTCCCTGATCACCCCCCTGTCATTGATCACCCCCATGTAAGGCTCCATTCAGACGTCCGTATGTGTTTTGCGGATCCGCGGATCCACAAAACAAGGACACCGGCAATGTGCTTTCCGTATTTTGCAGATCCGCACATTTCCAGAACTATATAGAAAATGCCTTTTCTTGTCCGCAATTGCAAGAATAGGACATGTTCTATAGGCTCTACAAAAAACGCAGTGTTCGCCCGATCAAGCCTGATCTTGTGCGCACACTTGCATTCAGTCCGCCCCACCGCAGTGACAGAATTTATTTTTTTCTGATCACTGCAAAAACACCATAAAATCGCTGCGGCGCTATAAAAAGATCACTTTTGAGGGGCATGACGAGTTCATAGAAGATATTTTTTTTTTTGTCACAAGTTAGCGGAATTTTTTTTTTATTTTTTTGTTTTTTCTTACAAAGTCTCATATTCTACTAACTTGTGACAAAAAATAAAATCTCACATGAACTCACCATACCCCTCACAGAATCCAAATGCGTAAAATTTTTTAGACATTTATATTCCAGACTTCTCACGCTTTAGGGCCCCTAAAATGCCAGGGCAGCATACATACCCCACAAGTGACCCCATTCCGGAAAGAAGACACCCCAAGGTATTTCGTGAGGGGCATGGCGAGTTCATGTAAAATTTTATTTTATCTCGGCAAAAGACAACTTTTCCAATTTTTTTATACAAAGTTGTCATTTGACAGAGATATTTATCTCACCCAGCATGGGCATGTGTAAAAAGACACCCCAAAACACATTGCCCGACTTCTCCTGAGTACGGCGATACCACATGTGTGACACTTTTTTGCAGCCTAGGTGGGCAAAGGGGCCCACATTCCAAAGAGCACCTTTAGGATTTCACAGGGCATTTTTTACACATTTTGATTTCAAACTACTTCACACGCATTAGGGCCCCTAAAATGCCAGGGCAGTATAACTACCCCACAAGTGACCCCATTTTAGAAAGAAGACACCCCAAGGTATTTCGTGATGGGCATAGTGAGTTCATGGAAGTTTTTATTTTTTGTCACAAGTTAGTGGAATATGAGACTTTGTAAGGAAAAAATAAATAATCATTTTCTGCTAACTTGTGACAAAAAATAAAAAGTTCTTTGAACTCACTATGCCCATTAGCGAATACCTTATGGTGTCTACTTTCCGAAATGGGGTCATTTGTGGGGTTTTTACCCAAACCATTTTTTTTTTAGCCAAACATTTTTTTTTTATCAAAGACATGTAGAACAATAAATTTTGAGAGAAATTTATATAGAAATGTAGTTTTAAAAAAAAAAAATTACAACTGAAAGTGAAAAATGTCATTTTTTTGCAAAAATTTCGGTAAATTTCGATTAATAACAAAAAAAGTAAAAATGTCAGCAGCAGTGAAATACTACCAAATGAAAGCTCTATTAGTGAGAAGAAAAGGAGGTAAAATTTATTTGGGTGGTAAGTTGCATGACCGAGCAATAAACGGTGAAAGTAGCGTAGTGCAGAATTGTAAAAAGTGGTCTGGTCATTAAGGGTGTTTAAGCTAGGGGAGCTGAGGTGGTTAAGGTGAGTTAAATTATTATTATTATTTTTTTAACCCCTCCAGCCCTATTGTACTATGCATTCTGTATTCATAATGCTATTATTTTCCCTTATAACCATGTTATAAGGGAAAATAATAATGATCGGGTCCCCATCCCGATCGTCACCTAGCAACCGTGCGTGAAAATCGCACCGCATCCGCACTTGCTTGCGATTTTCACGCAACCCCATTCATGTGCACAGCCCCATAGAAATGAATGGGTCAGGATTCAGTGCGGGTGCAATGCGTTCAACTCACGCATTGAATACTTGCTCGTGTGAAAGGGGCCTTACACTCCCTTTAAGTCCCCATAAGGGACTTTAACATACGCTCTTCATATGTCCCCAGCGACAGTACTTATCTTTCCTGTAGGGGACCGCTCCACAGCTCCTCCAGTGCGAGCCGGCGGGTGACCACGGAGAGCTAAGTAATTGCAAGTGCTTCAATCCAGCTCCGTGGTCACATGACACAAACGAATTCTCAATGCAAAAAATTTGCTTTGAGGATTTTTTGTGTTGAATTACTCGATTCAATCGAGTAATCGTTTCAGCCCCTAGTTTCCATCATAAGCAAATTTTTTACTTTTTTTATTTTCTTAAATACCGGTTTAAGTAATACTAGCAGACTAGAACGTGTGATCCTCTAATCACTTCTATAATACACTGCAATACTCCTGTATTGCAGTGTATTATTGCAGGTCAGTGTTTTATTCCTAGACCCCCAACCCAATGCCAACGCATCAGCACTCTAAGATCACACTGCAGGGATGTCAATAGAGTGAGAGAGAGAGAGAGAGACTGGGCCAATTTAAATTTTTATATTTTAGATTTTTTCCTCCCCACATTCCAATAGCCATAACTTTTATATTTTTCAGTTCACATAGTCATATTGAGGACTTATTTTCTGGTGGACAAGATGCATTTTTTAATGGCACCATTTAATTTAACTTATCTTGTAGTGGAAAAAACATTCTTCAGGGGTAAAATTGAAACAAAAAAAATAAATAAACTATTCTGCCAAGGTTTTGGGGGTTTTGACACCGTAGCATTCACTGTGCACTAAAAATGACATGATGTCATTATTCTGCAGCTCAATACAATTACGACACTATCAAACATATAGTTTTTATTTTGTTTTATTACTTTGAAAAACATCAAAATTTTCTTTACGTCAACATTTTCTGACCGTCATAACTTTTTATATTTCGGTCTACAGGGCCTATGTGAGAGCTTGTTTTTTTTTTTTGCGGAACGAACTGACAGAGTCAGCCGGCACCCTCTGTGTATGGAGCGGGATCCCCATTATGCGTTAAGGGGTTTAACTTCTAAAGTGCCGCATTTTTTATTGACGGTGGTATGGGAGGGATAAACAATCCAGGATCAAAATCTGTTGCGGTGCTGGCCTTTACAGCAATATGTCAGCTGTATAAAACATCTCACCAGAGACAAAACAGGCACTTTATAAATTGTATTTTAAACAGAAACACACCATTAGGAAAAAAACTTAAGTCTTAAAATTATTATTAAAGGGGTATGCCCATCTCAGACATTGATGGCATATCACTAGGATATACCATCAATGGCAGATAGGTGCGGGTCCCAGAGGTGGAATTGTCTTGTCTAAAGATTTGCACTTACCTCTTCTCTTTACAAGGGCCTTGTGGATTTGTGCAAGTTGAAATCACCTTCTGTTCCTGTGACTCATCTCCGGCACTGGAATTACAAGGGTGTTTTTCATTTGCACATTTGGTATCAGCAATAGTCAACTGATCAATGACTAGGGCTTCGGGATTACTGCGGAAGTAAAAGTACTGACAATAAATTTTTCTAATCATGGAAATAATTATGTTTGGTTATTAAAATAAAAACGAAATCAAGCATGACACATAGATCTCACTAGCCATGTTAAAATGTTAGTGTGAGAGAACACATGCTTCAAATAACTAAACTAGACTGCTAGTTTTCACATCCATATTCAGCACAAAGAGGGTTTTTGGAGCTACATTTCTGGCACAGGCAGGTTGATAAATTCTTACAGTGTCTAAGAACTAGGTGACTATAATTTATTAACTTTAAATAAGCAACAACCATCACCTTATAGAGTGTACTGCCATTAGACTACAACATACAAACTGTGTGCAAGAAAAGCAAAGACCGTTAAGAGCAAATTCACATCATTATAAGATTGTTGAAGATTAAAAATCCACAGCATCCTCGCAAATAAGTAACAAAAAAATCCCTTTCACGTGTATTGTACTGTTTCACACCAAAAAGCTTCTGAATGTGGCCTAATACATAAATGTATGCCTTAGGCTAGGATCACATCTGCATTACGGTATTCGGATAGTCTGTTCTGGCAGAGGAGCAGACTACTGGAATTACCATATCTGGCATAGCCAGACACGGAAACCACGGGGCCACCTATAATAGGATCAGTCAGTGTTCAAGCATGAATGTTGGCTTTCTTCCAGAAAATTACCACTGTTGCGTTTTTCCAGCAGAAAGCCGGGATTTATGCTGGAAACAAGATGGATGTCATTATAGAGAATGGAGATCCAGGGGGCCACCTATGCAGGACACGGTAATTTAGGTAGTCTGCTCTGCTGCCATAACAGACTACCAGAATACCGTAAACCAGATATGGAAATAGTCTTAAATTAAATACATGAGATAATAATGAATCATGTTTACTCAATATAGCTAATAGTAATGCAAACCTGCAACTTAGGACGGGACTGGAAGTGTGCACAACAGTAATTGTGTAGAGGCACAACTTACCTAAGGTGCATGCCAAATGCAAATTTTTTGTGACTAAAGGCCATTTATTTACATGTGCTAACCAGGCAGGCAAATATTATAAAAGGGACCATTCCTTTTCAATAACTATCTGCTCATCAGTGGTGGAAAGAGCTGCATTTACATGTAACCATCAGATCCACTGTATGGAGATAAGTAATCGCTACTTTCATCGCTCGTTCAATCGGCTCGACAATAGTACAGTGTAAATCCACCTTCATTTCAGTAAAGAAATTATTTAAATAATTTGAATACAAGAAGTAGTGTACATTTCACAAAAGCTATCTGTTCCATTTTTTTTTAAACCATGACCACCATGCAAAGCAGTAAAATACCATATATAGGGCATGCATTTCAAGCAGACTAATATCTTTAAAATGTTAATTACACTTCAAACACCTGCCAGGAGGAGGGAGAGTCTCATCTCATAATATTATAATGTAATTGTAGATAACAGACCCTTATCATCTGTTCAAAGCTAGATTGTTCATACAAATACATGTGTGTCAAAAGACAAACTATTCTTAAAGGGAATATGTCATCAGTAGATGACCCAAGATGTAAATCATTATTTTTTTTTTGTTAACAAATTTTCAGGACTTCAATATCCATGACTTATCCTCAGGATAGGTCATCAATATCTGAACAGTGGGGTTCTGGCTTCCGGCACCCCACCAATCAGCTGTTGAGGTGAACTCCAGATTCTTCTTAGGCCAGTGAAATCACGTTCATCTGTCACATGGCCTAGGCAAAGCTCAGTCACATTCAAATAAATGTGCCTGACATGCAATACCAAGCACTACCACTATACAATGTATTGTGCTTTGCTTGGTAAGCTGTGCGGAGGCCACAGTGCTCACTGGGGTGGCGCATTCTCTTTGAACAGCTGTTCAGTGGAGGTGTCGGGAGTTGTACCCCAACGGTTTGATATTGATGACCTATCCTGAAGATGGGTCTCCAATCTCAAACTCCCAAATAACCCCTTTAAACATATATATTATATATATGTACACTGCTCAAAAAAATAAAGGGAACATTTAAACAACACAATGTAACTTCAAGTCAATCACACTTCTGTGAAATCAAACTGTCCACTTAGGAAGCAACACTGAGTGACAATCAATTTCACATGCTGTTGTGCAAATGGGATAGACAACAGGTGGAAATTATAGGCAATTAGCAAGACACCCCCAATAAAGGAGTGGTTCTGCAGGTGGTGACCACAGACCACTTCTCAGTTCCTATGCTTCCTGGCTGATGTTTTGGTCACTTTTGAAAGCTGGCGGTGCTTTCACTCTAGTGGTAGCATGAGACGGAGTCTACAACCCACACAAGTGGCTCAAGTAGTGCAGCTTATCCAGGATGGCACATCAATGCAAGCTGTGGCAAGAAGGTTTGCTGTGTCTGTCAGCGTAGTGTCCAGAGCATGGAGGCGCTACCAGGAGACAGGCCAGTACATCAGGAGACGTGGAGGAGGCCGTAGGAGGGCAACAACCCAGCAGCAGGACCGCTACCTCCGTCTTTGTGCAAGGAGGAACAGGAGGAGCACTGCCAGAGCCCTGCAAAATGACCTCCAGCAGGCCACAAATGTGCATGTGTCTGCTCAAACGGTCAGAAACAGACTCCATGAGGGTGATATGAGGGCCCAACGTCCACAGGTGGGGGTTGTGCTTACAGCCCAACACCGTGCAGGACGTTTGGCATTTGCCAGAGAACACAAAGATTGGCAAATTCGTCACTGGCGCCCTGTGCTCTTCACAGATGAAAGCAGGTTCACACTGAGCACATGTGACAGACGTGACAGAGTCTTGAGACGCCGTGGAGAACTTTCTGCTGCCTGCAACATCCTCTAGCATGACCGGTTTGGCATTGGGTCAGTAATGGTGTGGGGTGGCATTTCTTTGGAGGGCCGCACAGCCCTCCATGTGCTCGCCAGAGGTAGCCTGACTGCCATTAGGTACCGAGATGAGATCCTCAGACCCCTTGTGAAACCATATGCTGGTGCGGTTCGCCCTGGGTTCCTCCTAATGCAAGACAATGCTAGACCTCATGTCGCTGGAGTGTGTCAGCAGTTCCTGCAAGATGAAGGCATTGATGCTATGGACTGGCCCGCCCGTTCCCAGGACCTGAATCCAATTGAGCACATCTGGGACATCATGTCTCGCTCTATCCACCAACGTCACGTTGCACCACAGACTGTCCAGGAGTTGGTAGATGCTTTAGTCCAGGTCTGGGAGGAGATGCCTCAGGAGACCGTCCGCCACCTCATCAGGAGCATGCACAAGCGTTGTAGGGAGGAGGTCATACAGGCACGTGGAGGTCACACACACTACTGAGCCTCATTTTGACTTGTTTTAAGGACATTATATCAAAGTTGGATCAGCCTGTAGTGTGTTTTTCCACTTTAATTTTGAGTGTGACTCCAAATACAGACCTCCATGGGTTGAAAAATTTGATTTCCATTTTTTTATTTTTGTGTGATTTTGTTGTCAGCACATTCAACTATGTAAAGAACAAAGTATTTCAGAAGAATATTTAATTAATTCAGATCTAGGATGTGTTATTTTTGTGTTCCCTTTATTTTTTTGAGCAGTGTATATATATATTTATTCTTTTTAGAGTTTTGGGTGATTTTTAAACAATTTTCCATATCACTATATTAAAAAAATACAAAAATCCTGCATTTTTTTGCACTGCCACTAAACCTAATATGTCAAGACTGGTCACAACCTATCTACCCCCTCTCTGCACAATTACCTATGCACAGGTCCCAGAGCATATAAAAAAAATGTTCTATGGGAAACTCTCTCTTAGAAGTCAGTGTCACCTCCAGTCTATTGTGTTTGAATCTTTAAATGTACCAGAACTGTCACAGTGGATTGGTCTGTATGATACATTTGGGGCATCCACATGTCTAAAAGAGTAAAACATTTAGTTGTTTTTCAGATTTTCACTGCAGATATTTTGGGACATTTTGGCACAAGTGACTTTTTGGGACATGCATCCTTTCCATTTAAGCCATGACCCTAATGTGAGTGAGTCTATGAAACAGTCTATAACAGCAGATGTGACTTTTTGCTCCAAAATGCTATACAAAATTGAGGCACAGAGTTAATAGTGAATATGGGTCTGAGCATTCAGGAAACATTCAGTTTTACACATTTTATTATGTTACATCCTTAAAATGGATAATATACTACACAGCAAAATCAGGTTTGCAGAAATATATGTTATATGCCAGTCAGACAGAGGTCCACAGAATATTCAAGAAGTATAAGTCCCAGGCAGAAGGCACTAAAAGACACATAACAGTCCTCTTGGATTTTGCCAAAATGCACTTAGAGGACCCTCATACCATGAAAATAAGATCCCTGGTTTGATGAAACCAACATTAAACTCTTGCCTGAATGAATGGCCAATATCATCCATACAATGAAGCTTGGCACTAGCATCTTCATGCTGAGTAGGACCTGGGAGACTAGTCAGCATTGAGAGAAAAATAATGGACCAAACTGCAGCAAAATCCTTGATGAAATCATGCTACAAAGCATTCTGGACTGGGGAAAAAATGCATCTTCTAAAAGGAAAATGATATTATGACAACCAGGATGAAAAGAGACTGGTTCCAGGACTAGACTGTGAATGAGCTTGAGCTGTCCAGCCAGAGACTGGACTTGAACTAATTTAAATATATCTGAAAGACGAGAAAATATCTGTGCACTGATGCCCTTCATGCTACCTGAGTTTTACAGATCTTCAGAGAAAATGGGAGAAATTCCCTAGATATAGTGCCAAATTTGTACCGTAATACATACTGAAGACTTGGGGCTATAACCACTGCAAAAAAGGTGATTCAGACAAAGTTAAGAGAAAAGGTTTAAATACTTTTCTGTGATATTTTTTATTTTAATACAGTTGCTCAAATTTCCCGCTTTGACATTATGGGTTCTGTTTGTAGATTGAAGAGTAAAAATCTAAATGATCTATTTTAAAATAAAGCTATAACGTAACGGTGTGTGAAAAGAGGAATAGGTCGGAATACTTCCTTTATGCCCTATAAGTTACAGAGAAGGATTCACTCTTTTTATATCCTACATGTCGGCAGTATACAATAGAGAGATAAGTATAACAGTACAGATGCATTAACGTTTCTAAGGAATGTAAAATAGAACAATATTTGCACTATAGCAGCACCTTTAACATCATATAAGCTACTTTCACCTTTGACATCACGATTTTGGACTATTATGTGCAGTGCTAATTATGTATATGAGTAGTACTGAAGATGAGGAGTCCAGATCGCTATTTTTCACTGTCCAACTAATCTCTGTACCCCCACTGTCAGCATTCAAAGCTGTGCTGAAATACACAGCCTGGACTCCTGTGCAGTTTTAACATAATGGAGAGGACTCCTGTTCATGCACATAGAAGTCCAATCAATGTATTTCAGTGCAGCTTTGAACGCTAACAGCAGGGGGACAGGGATAGCAGGAAAATAGAGATCTGGAGTCCTTATCTGCCATACTACTCATTAACTACTGCAGATAATAGTCCAAAATCCGGGTGACCATCTGTCTGCTTCGGAGCCCCTTACGCAGTAGGAACTGTTGTTTTGGACACATGACTGGTAGCTCCTGGTAATTTTAGTAGTGAGCTGCTCCACTGTAGTGTGTCGGTACTCCCATGCGCACCTTTTTAGCGACGTTCACCTCTCACATCAATTACAAATTGTTCTTTGCAGTTTCCACGTTGCTTATTCACAGTGGTGCAATTTGTCCAATCACAATACATTTTCACCACAGCAGTACAAGAACAGTTCGCAAACCGTAGTTTCAGAAATACTGCCTAAAAGCCAATAATCATCCCTATATAAAGGTCTGACAAATTGCCCTTTTACCTCTGACAGCAACGAGGGATGTGTGTGCAGACAGCCTATCACACACCTTATCTATCCACCAAGCTAGCTCATGACCTGTGATTTCCTTCATGAGCTACACGGTCATAATTCGACTGTGTATTTACCTTGATGATAAATTTTCTTCTGATCAGTATACACTGAGGTCAAAACATAAAAAAATAATAACCTTAACTTTATACAACTACAAGGAAAGCTGCCATACATATGCTTATAAGTCCAAAAACATTGGATCTGCAAAACCTTCCCTGAGCACTCCAAAATATTTTCCCCCTCAAACAGACTGTTCTTGTCCCCAATATGGACAAAAAATAGAATATGTTCTATAATTTGCAGAATGACCAAACGGATTAAAAAAAAAAAAAAAAATTTTTTTTTTTTTTTTTTTTTTTTACATGGCACCTGCTGCCGTCCTTCACTCACTGTGCCTGCGCCTAATACCAAAATGGACGGCGCAGGCGCAGCATTTTCGGGGCACGGAGGAGACCGAGGATGTCAATCACCTTTACAAGGGCGTACCAAACTGTGAGAGGACGAAGTCTCTAGGTGCTGCAGCAACACCCCACTAGCACCTAGAGGCTCATTTGCATATTATAAAAGTCATTATTTTATGCAAATGGCGGCAGGCAGGGAGATATAAGTCATACAGTTATGTTCTGCTGACATTAGCACATCGCTAATGTCAGCCAGCTACATAACAATTTTTCTGATGACAGAAAACCTAGAGAAGTTAGATGCGAAACCTAGGTACCACAATCTAACCAGTGAAGAGAGACAACTAAAAAGGTTGGAAAACAATAGCAATATTGTAATAAAACCGTCAGACAAAGGGGGGAGTAATAATAATGGACACAGAGAAATATGAAATAGAAATGCAGAGACTAATTGCAGATGAAAATATATATCGAAAACTTAAGAGCAACCCCATGACAGAGTATAAAAGGAAAATAAATAAACTTATCCAGGAAGGATTCAAGAATGAAATTATAAATAAAAAAAAGAGTTGGATTACCTGTCGATTAAGTATCCTGTCACTCCCTGACAAGTAGACTCTCAGAATATGTTGATTACTTTCTCCAGAAATATGTGACACAGGTTCCTTCATATTTAAAAGACTCCAGGAGTTTGATAGAATTAAGTAGTTTAGGGGCCAGTAGTACAGATATATGGTTGGCTACGGCAGATGTCACCTCCCTATATACAATTATACAAAAGGACTTGGGCTTAAAGGGGTGGAGGAAGCACTAAACGGTGACCCCCTTATGCACAATGCTGAAATTCTTTTTATTTTGGATTGCGTTGATTTCTGTCTCTGTCACAATTATTTTATCTTTAAAAACACTTATTACCTACAATGCACTGGAACTGCGATGGGGGCTAAATTCCCCCCAAGTTTCGCCAATTTGTTTATGGTCCTTTGGGAAAAAGAAACGAAAAAGGGGAGCTAATAGTTTGGCGGCGCTATATTTGATGCCTGTTGATATGGAGAGGAGAGAGACAGGGCTTGGAAGAATTCATTGCAGAACTTAATATAAACAATTGGAATTTAAACTTCACGAGTTTTATTAGTGCCACCGCAGTTTAATAGCAGCGCGGTCCTACACAAAACCCACAGACTGACCTTGTAAACACTACCCACTTCACACCTGGACCTGCGATGCTAATAATACAGGCAACGTATCAGAGTGGGATTTTTTTATTTTATTTTTTAACTGTCTTTGTTAACAGAAATGGGAATACAACATCATCATACACTTGTGTTGTCAAATACAAAGTATACATGGAAGGTCCAAGACCTTTATGGTCCAAATTGCATGATACATGAAACAGAGTAATAATAATACAGTAACTGTTCTAACTATGCCTCTAACCAGCCAATGCAATATTACCCACTCTTTATTTCGGCATTTAAAATATAATGATTTTGATGCTTACAGGTTTCCCCCTACACCCACTGAGCCATGCCTCCTCGAGCTGTTGATATTGCTTGTCGTAGTTCTAGAGGTCGATTACATAGCTTGTGCTGCTCCACACCATAGGCCCCACACTTTGTCAAATTTTTGTGGTTTATTGCGATCTTTATATACTAGTACTATGTAGGGTAGGATCTGATTTATTTGTAATTTCCACATGGTCGGTGTGGTGGGGCTGTACCATCTCAGTGCTATACATTTACTTGCCATAAACAGGGATTCCATTTGTCAATTACAGGGAGGGGTTCTGCACTAATCTTTGCTTAAACTAATAAATAAATTGCCGATACTAATCCTTTGGGGCCCTGGGTTTTGACAACTCCTTTAAGTGGATATTTGGATACTCTGGTTCTGTGGTGTGGAAATTTGTTCTGTACTGCAGCTCTAAGTTGTAGGTACGAGAAGAAGTGGGTACGTGATATATCATATTTTAGAGTCAAGGTCTCAAATGTCATAATGATTCATTGATCATAGATATTGCATAGGGTCCTAGCTCCTGCCGATTTCCATTTGTGTGCTCCCATTATTCCCTGCATAGTTGGTATGGCTTGGTCATCCCACAAAGGTATTTGACTAGCAATTTAGCCTCTTTCCAAACTGTCTGAGCTAATCTGTGTAGTGGCAGCATTGGCTTTTGAAATTTAGCTGACCCCTCTAATACTGCCCATAAGGTATTGCATGTAAGGTAGGTTTTTAGGAAATATTCTGATATGGGAAGATCCTCTGTTGTGAACCAGGTATGAATGAGCTGTATCTGGCCGGATAAGTAATATATAAAATAATTTGGTGAGGCCATACATCCCTCTACTTTTGGACGCTGTAACGTATCCAGACTGAGTTTAGCTCGGGATATGCCCCATATAAAATATCCTAGTATGGGTATCTAATTCTTTAAAAATTGATTTGGGTATATGCATTTTAGAATGCTGAGCAGCATACAGCACTTTTGGGAGTATAATAATAATACGTCCTGTCACCAAGATGGGTAACGGTTTCCAGTTTTTAAATTTATTCCGGATATGTTCGATTAATGGAAGTATATTGAGTGACAGTGCCCGGGAGTGTCGCTTGGTGATATGGCCACCTAGGAATTTGAAGGAGTCTACCACTTTAAGCTGAGAAACTTGAGAGGGTCCACTCTATTCTGCCCAGCGGCATGTACACCGATTTCCCCCCCATTAATTCTCAGGCATGAGTAATTCCCAAATTCGTCTATCAGGTTCACCGCATTATTGAGAGACGAGTCAGATGATGACAGGTATAGAATCATGTCGTCAGTGTATAATCCTATACAAACCTCCCCCTCCCCCATGGTTACTCCGGTTATATTATTACTGCTCCTTACCCTAATGGCCAAGGTTTTAATTGCCAGGGCGAATAAGAGTGGCGATAAGGGACAGCCCTGTCTTGTCCCTCTATGAAGGGGAAAGCTGTCTGACAGTTCTCCGTTGACCAATAGCTTACTTATCGGGTTGTTGTACAGGATGCTGACCCATCTGAGGAACTGAGGTCCAAATCCAAAGCCTCCAAGATAGCCAATCAGATATCTCCATTCTATGGAATTGAACGGTTTAGCTGCGTCAAGTGAGACTAGTGCCCAGTCTGCGTTCATAGAATGCCCCAGCTGTACCACCTGTACCCTTCTTATGTTATCTGTGGTGGATTTCCCTGGCATGAAGCCTGTCTGGTCCTCGTGAACCAATGAGAGGATTACTCGGTTAAGGCGAGTGGCTAAAATTCTGGTGAGGATTTTATAATCCACATTTATCAGTGCTAAGGGTCTATAGGATCCACAGTCCAGAGGATCTTTGTCGGGTTTGAGTAGAAGTACCACTGTGGCTTCCCTAAATGATTCCGGTAGGTGTCCCGTCTCCAAAGCCGAGTGAAAAGTGGTCAGCAGTGGTGAGCTAACACCTCCGAATACCTAGCATAAACTTCTTTGGGGAGTCCGTCTGGGCCTGGAGATTTCCCATTGTTGAGATCTGCTATAGCTTGCAGTACCTCCTCCAAGCATATAGGTTGATCTAATTGGGTACTTTGAGATGTAGTGAGTTTGGGGAAGGATATCTCCTAGATATGTGGCTATCTCTGTTTCGGAAACCGTTATATTGGATCTGTATAAGTCACGATAGAAGTGTGTAAAGGCATGAAGAATGGTTTCTTGGGTTCTAAGTTTTTGTTCCGTGTGGTCTCTAGTTTCTAAAATCGCTGTAGATGGCGAATCATGTTAGATCAACTGGGCTAGTAGCTTAGCTGATTGATTTCCCAGCTCGAAGGCAGTTTGTTTCATAAAGAACAGTTTCCTGTCCGCTTTATCTTTAAGTATTGTGAGATATTGTCGTCCCGCCAGCAGCCATTCATTTCTGTTGGCGTCAGTTGGGCAACTAATCTATTGTTGTTCCAGTGTCGTGCACCGGGACTCCAGCTCCAGCTCTGATCTATTAGTATCTCTTTTAATGTAGTAAATATTAGATTGCAGTGCCCCACGCAGAAATGCTTTTAGAGTGTCCCACACCAGTCCAATTAGTTTCAATTTTGTGCGTTTTAAGGAGCTCCTGTATATGATATGATATCCCATCTCATGAGCCCATGAGGCTCAGCCAGAATGGGTGTACTGTATGTTCAGTCTATACATGACTGAGGGGACACTGCGAATCAGTGTGCCAAGTATTGGCGAGTGGTCCGAGATTCCCCGGGGCATGTATATTATGGACCCTTAAGTGTAACAGTGCCGATTCATTACCTAGTATATAGTCTATCCTGGTTAGGGAGTGACTTCTACTGTGACATGAGTATACTCTAGACCTGGGATATCTAGACTTTCAGAGATCGAACCACCTAAACTCTGTTAAGAATCTGCTGAGCTGTGAGGGGTTCCCTGTATTGGGTAGGCTTGCAACATCATTAAAGCGATCCAGCGAGGAATCTAGCATCATATTTAGGTCTCCATTTTCATATAGTGCAATACTACTGGTTGCCTTCTCTTGACATGTGTATATTGAGCATTGACATTAAAATATAGCTTTTATTACTCACTTGTTAAAATTTAAGTGTGCTACCTAACCTACTATTAAAACTATCTAATAGAGCCTCTGATGTGCTGTATTATTTACTAGCTGTGCTATTATAATAGTGGCCTGGTAGCGGCGCGCTTGCTCCAGTCACCACTCAGTTGTTTTGAGCGGAGTCTACATTTATGACAGACAGAGGTCTATACAGCCTAAAACCTTATACACTGCCCCCAGACATGTTTCGCCATATACATGGCGTCTTCAGGGGCACGGGCAGCCCGTGACTCCGCTCAAAACAACTGAGTGGTGACTGGAGCAAGCGCGCCGCTACCAGGCCACTATTATAATAGCACAGCTAGTAAATAATACAGCACATCAGAGGCTCTATTAGATAGTTTTAATAGTAGGTTAGTAGGACACTTAAATTTTAACAAGTGAGTAATAAAAGCTATATTTTAATGTCAATGCTCAATATACACATGTCAAGAGAAGGCAACCAGTAGTATTGCACTATATTAAAATAGAGTTAAAAGTGCCTCTACATGTGTATGGTATACTTTTGGAACAAATATTTAGGTCTCCCATGCAAATTATTTTGGCGTGTGGATACGCAGCTGCAAAGGTGACTGCTAGATGTAAAATCTGCATGGATCCAGGGGGAGGATTATAAACGCCTAGTAAAACATAATGTACATTGTCGATAAGAGCGTGTACAAAGACATATCTGCCTTTCCGTATCAATAACTAGTTCTTTTGCCTCCTATCTTAGCTGTTTATGTACTAATAGGGACACCCCCCTTGAGGAGGAGGAGGAGTGATAGGAGTGTGCGGACCACTGTACCCACAGTTTCTTTAGCCCCAGAGATGTATTAGATGTAAGGAGTGTCTCTTGAAGACACAGTATATGTGGGCTGGCATTTCTGATAAAAGTATGCACCATTGACATTTTTTGCGGAGTGCCTAATCCCCCGACATTCCATTAAAGAATTCTCCACTCAGCCATGGAATCCTGGGCCTGTAGGTAATCTCAGGAGTTGAGATTATCTACATAAACATGCTAACAGTAGCAACTAGACAAAAGAAAACATTAAGTCTTAACAACGTAATATGTGTAGTTTAGGTGTTATGTCTGGTGTAGCTGCCCACATTCCAGACTTTGGGCCAGAGTAAAACTGTGAAGCCTCTGTCTTTGGTGATGGTTTGACAGAGGCATGCTGGCTACAGCAACTGCCATAAATTTCTATCTAAGCACAGAATTATAGTGAATGTGGCCCTAAATACTTAAATGAAACCTATATAGGCCTAGACCAGAAGCTATACATAAGAATGTTTGACGCATATCAACTTAGCCTAGCCAGTCCACTGGCGTCATCTGTGGCCCTTCTGCAGATGGTTTCAGGAACTTCATCATCTTGGTGATCTTCTCCGTAGGGCTAGCCACTCCTTGACTTCTCCAGGAGAGGTAAAGAAGACCGCTCGATCCCCGTCTATTCTTCTTAGTTTCGCTGGGTAGCCCATGGAGTAGGGTACGTTGGCCTTTCAGCCGCCGTTTGACGTCCATGAAAGGTTGCACACTGTTTCTGCAGTTCCATGTAAAAATCTGGGAATATGGAGACTTTGGCGTTGTCGTATTTGATTTCCTGTCATCTTCTGGCTAGTGCCAAAATCTTATCTCTATCTTTGCAATTGAGAAACCTTGCAAGCATGGGTCGAGTTGGGGTTCCAGGTGGTGGCGGTCTTGCTGGTACTCTATGAGCTCTTTCCACCACGAAGGCTCTATGAACTCGTCCGGTGTACGGCACTCTGCTTTTTCGGGTAAAACGATAATTCTTATGTTTTTTCTACGGAGCCTATTTTACAAGTCGTTCGCTTTTTGTCTCCAGAGTTCTGCTTTAGTGTTGAGCTCAGACAAGGACCTAGAAACATTGGCCGCGGCATCCTCTATTCGGGATATACATTCTTTGGTGTGTTGGACTCTGTCCCGCAGGTTATGCATATTTTGTCGCAGCAGGCCTAGGTCAATTTTGACTTTATCTAGTTTTCCCGTTAAGAGACTTCTTGCAGGAAGTGATTACTTCCAGGACCTGTGCTGTCACATGTTTAAGAGTGGGTTCATCCAGAGCCTCCCCAGATGCTGTGGCAGGGGATGCATTGTCTGGTGTGGTACTAGCTCTAGTGTGTATATTTTGCTGCGATAAAGGGGACCGCGATGCCTCTTCTGGTTGTCTGGCAAATTCTTTCAGCTTATCTGCAGCACTTTGTGCTTTTTGTGGCCCCATTATTCTGTTATTGGAGGAGTTACTGTATCTGAATTGGAGTTATTCCCCACGTTTGTGCCTCTTGATAGGCCTTCTTGCTGCAATGTGAGCTGCCAGGGAGACGTGCAGGGGTTGTTCTGAGCGGCTTTTTAGTCCCCGTTTCAGGATTGTTGGGTCCTTACAGTAGTAAGTGCTGGCAATATTCTCCCCTTATACCCCACGAGGTTCTGAAGTCTCCTCTGCTCCTGGGTGCTGCACTGCTTGGGAGCTCCCTCCTCCTCCCTTGTGCTAGACAGTGGCTGGTAATATGGCCGACTGGCGGGAAAGTCGGTGGGTGCACTATATCCCCTGCGCCCTGCTCGCCCGCGCCTCTTCCTCTCTCCGCCCGAGTATGTTTCTTGCTGGGGATCTATCCCGGCGCACATGCGGCTGGCGTTCGCGTCTCTGCTGTGGCTCACTCTGTCAGCTAGTGTCAGGGCACTTTCAGGGGGTCTTCTGCCTTGATAGATGCAGGTGGTGGTCAGGATTTATCCCGCAGTGCTGTGCTGGCCACAGGGCTCTGCTCAGGCACGTCTAGCCATCTTGGCCACGCCCCTATCAGAGTGGATTTTATTTCATTGATTAAAACTAGCAGCACTGATGTCCAATAGGTTAATATGATATAATATAGGTTAATACTGACAGAGAAAAGGAGATTTTTGTGGACTCACCTGTAAAATCTCTTTCTCGCTGAGTTAATTGGGGGACACAGGACCATGGGTATAGCTGCTTGCTGCCACTAGGAGGAGACACTAGGCTAGAAAGTGATAGCTCCTCCCCTGCCAGATATACCCTCCCCAGTCAGGAGAGAGCATATCAGTTTGTGCCCAAGCAGTAGGAGTAGCAGAAAATAACTGATAACACAGTAAGAACATTAACTAAAACGGAAACCCAACAAATAACCAATCGCCATGCGCGGTAACAATGGAAAAAAACTATGAGTGGGAGCAGTGTCCCCCAATGAACTCAGCGAGAGAAAGATTTTACAGGTGAGTCCACAAAAATCTCCTTTTCTCGCTCGTATAATTGGGGGACACAGGACCGTGGGACGTCACACAGCAGTCCACGGGGAGGAAACAAACAATACTCGCCTATGGTAAAAACTGCCCTCACGGACGTTCAGGACACTGCTGCCTGCAAGACTTTATGGCCTAGGGAAGCATATGCCGATGCCAGGGAGTGCACCTGGTAAAATTTCGTGAACGTGTGTAAGGAAGACCAAGTGCCGCCTTACACAACTGGACAGCTGATGCCTGATGGAAGCGAGCCCAGGAAGCGCCAACCACTCTGGTTGAGTAGGCCGTGATTCCAGGGGGTGGAGCCCTGCCCCGGGAACGGTATGCCTCCATGATAACCAAACATATCCACCTGGCAATCGTCACCTTAGAATCGGCGCATCGCTTACGAGGACAGTCAGGAAGCACGAATAACGAATCCGTGCGGCGGAAAGAGCTAGAGACGGCTACATAGATCCTCAGAGCACGAACTACTTCCAGCTTGTGAAGAGAATGCTCCCTAGGCTGGGCAAAAGGAAGGGAGGACAATGTCCTCGGTAACGT
Organism: Bufo bufo; assembly: GCF_905171765.1. Classification (NCBI taxonomy): domain Eukaryota; kingdom Metazoa; phylum Chordata; class Amphibia; order Anura; family Bufonidae; genus Bufo; species Bufo bufo. Next base: position 601,731,442 of record NC_053389.1, on the reverse strand, counting down.
GGAAGGCCGAGACTACCTTCGGTTGAAAAGGTGGTATGGGCCGGAGCACCGCCTTATCCTGATGAAGGACTAAAAAGGGTTCCCTACAGGAAAGGGCTGCCAACTCTGAGACACGACTGATGGATGTGATAGCCACCAGGAATGCCACCTTCCAGAAAAGACGACGCAGGGACACCGTCCGAAGCAGTTCAAACTGAGCCGATTGGAGTGAACCTAGAACGAGGTTCAGATCCCAGGAAGGCATGGGAGGCCGATAGGGTGGAACAAAATGAGCCACCCCTTGGAGGAAGGCCTTTCGAGGCCAGAGGGCGCTGAAGCAAAATAGACAGCGCCGACACCTGAGCCTTTAAAGGGAGTCTGTCATCAACATTTCACCTTTGTAACCCTTCCCATAGGTTTCTAGCATCCTTACAGTTAATAAAAACGTTAACGGTGCAAAGTCGGCGCATGCGCATTAATTACTGTGATGCCGTACAAGGAATGGGCATCGCAGTGCGCATGCGCCGGCCGACGGACTGAGTGCGCAGGCGCGGGATCTCGGCGAAACAACAAGTTAGTAGATAGGCGGTCAGAGGGAAAGGATGGGCGGTCAGAGGGAAAGGATGGGCGGGCGGAGGGAAGGAAGGAGCGGGGGGAAGCGAAGAAAAGGCTGAGCTAGCAGGGCACCATGAGGGTAACGCCGCCCCTGGGCACTTGCGAGCCCTCATTTGCATATGCTACAAAGATGTTTTTTGCCGGTTTTATAAGTCCAGGATTGATGCTAAAGGTAACGTTTTTATTAACTGTAAGGATGCTAGAAACCTATGGGAAGGGTTACAAAGGTGAAATGTTGATGACAGACTGCCTTTAAGGAGCCAAGGGCTAGTCCCAATTCCAGACCGGATTGAAGGAAGGAGAGAATCGTGGAAAGAGAGAAGCGTAGAGGGGGGAGATTACGTTTTTCTCAAAATCCGAGACAGGACTTCCAAGTCCTGCAGTAGATTTTGGATGAGGCTGGCTTCCTGGCTCTGATCATGGTGTGAATAACCCTATCAGTGACACCTCGCTGTTTTAAAATGGCGGTTTCAACAGCCACGCCGTCAAACGAAGCAAATCTAAATGCTGATGGAAGGCAGGTCCCTGAGAGAGCAGATCGGACCTGAGAGGAAGGGGCCATGGTGCGTCTGCTAGGATGAGGACGACGTCGGCGGGGCCAGTCCGGTGCAATGAGGATCGCCTGAACGCCCTTGACCATGCGCAGGACACGCGGCAGGAGAGGAAGAGGCGGGAACACATACACTAGGGAGAACTCGTTCCACGGTGCTATCAGAGCATCTGCGGCGTACGCCTTGGGATCTCTTGTGCGAGAGAAGGCGGCGGGAAGTTTATGATTGAACCTGGACGCCATCAAGTCCACTTCCGGACGACCCCACCGGAGGCAGATCTGTTCGAACACCTCCGGGTGCAGGGACCATTCCCCGGGGCCCAGAGTCGTCCGGCTGAGAAAATCTGCCGCCCAGTTCTCAACTCCCAGAACGATCACAGCTGAAAGAGCTGGGACATGTAACGCCTCCCACCTCAGGATTTTTGCCAATTCCCTCAACAAAGCAGGGCTGCGGGTACCCCCTGGTGGTTGATATAAGCCACCGCCGTAGCATTGTCGGATTGAATACCTACTGGCCGTCCCTTCAGGAGAGGGGCCCAATGGAGAAGGGAGAGCCGAATGGCCCAGAGTTTCAAAATGTTGATTGGCAGTCTGGACTCCAATTGAGACCATAAGCCCTGGACCGTCCTGGGAGGGAAGACTCCTCCCCAGCCATGAAGGCTGGCGTCGGTGGTAATGATCGTCCACAAGACCGGGAGAAAAGACTTCTCCGACTGCAAGGTCGGGATCCGGAGCCACCACCTGAGAGCTAGACGCACCTGTGTGGGCAGACTCATGTGACAGTCCAGGGACAGTAGAGATTTGTCCCACTGAGTCAAGATCACCCGTTGGAGTGGGCGGGAGTGGAATTTGTGCAAATGGAATCGCTTCGAAGGAAGCGACCAGAGCCCTTAAGACTTGCATACAGCAACAGATAGATGGGCGCCTGCGATGGAGAAGCAGGCGAACTGACCACTGGAGTGCCAGCTGCTTGTCCACAGGGAGGCGGACCAACGCCTCCTCCGTGTCCAAAGTCATCCCTAAGAACGCGAGTCGTCTGGAAATTCACCAGCCAGCCAAACTGAATGAGGGTATCCAGAGTGATACGAAGGCTGGCCTCGTTCTGGGCCAGGGGTTGCCTCCTTGACCAGAATGTCGTCCAGGTAGGGAATCAGAGTGATGCCTCTGGAACGTAGTAGGGCAAGTAGGGGAGCGAGGACCTTCGTGAAGACTCGCGGTGCTGTTGCCAACACAAGGGGGAGGGTGACAAACTGGAAGTGATGGGGCCCTAAGGCGAAGCGGAGAAAGCGCTGGTGCGGCTGGGCAATGGGGACGTGTAGTTACGCGTCCTGAATGTCTATGGAGGAAAGGAATTCTACCTGGATCAGTGAACCAATGACGGAGCGAAGGGACTCCATCCGGAAGTGTTGAACTTGGGGGAACCGGTTCAACAATTTGAGGTCCAAGATAGGCCGAATGGAACCCTCCTTTTTCGGAAATACAAACAGGTTATAAAACCCTGTAAATTGTTCTGTCCGAGGGACCGGGGAGATCACTCCTCGAGCTATCAGGGAATGAATTGCCTGGAACAAGGCAGAGGCCCTCTCTGCTTCCTTGAGAACTTGGGACCGGAAGAAGCGCTCGGGGGAAGGGGAGGTAAATTCGATTTTGTAACCTGATGTGACTACCTCGAGTGCCAATGCCTCTGAGATGAGGGCCCGCCAAATCTCCTGATAAAGGAGGAGACCGGCCCCCACCCGCGAGGGACCTGTTTGGTGGCTGCGGAATGGGAGGATTGGGACTTAGGCTGCCAGGCCGACTTAGAATTAAAGAACAGCCTTTTCTTCTGTTCCTGTGCGATAGCGGCAGGAGGCAACCCTGACGCTGGCCGCATACTGGAGGCGCGGCGAAAGGAATGGCCCCATGCAAACGAGGACCTAGCACGAGGGGTGCGCTTGGATTTGGTTTTGGGAAGGAATGTACACTTCCCGCCCGTGGCCTCTGAGATTATCTCATCCAGCCGGGTACCGAACAAGCGGAACCCAGCAAAGGGCAAGCCTGAAAGGGAGCGTTTGGAAGAGGCATCTGCCGCCCATACCTTGAGCCGGTGGACGGATTCCATGTTCGTGATTCCAGAGGGGCCGAGACGAGGTCTGGCGGCATCGAAGTCTTCCATTTCCCAATGGATTTGTTTGGCCATTGTGGAAGCGTACCCGGTAATGGCCAGGCCCCACCCTTCTGGGTGACTGCTGATTCGGCTCGGGCAGTGGGGGCCTCTTGGGCGGTGCATCACGGGGCTTCGGCCCTTCAGGGGTGCAAGGCAGCTACCTAGTTGTCTTTGCATACTTTTTCCAAGTTTTATAGAGTGCACACCTTTGCGTCTCTGGAACGAAGAGTTTTGCAGATGGGAGGGTTGCTTGTTATGCCCACCCTTGGGGACTGCTCTGTAAAGTCCCATGGTCAAGCCTGTATCCCCCAATGATACGGATGAGAAAACTAGATTTTTGTACTTACCGTAAAATCTGTTTCTCTTCCGTTCATTGGGGGACACAGCTCCCACCCATTCTTTTGTTTAGGGGCCTTTTCGGGCCTGTGTGGTTCTGGGTTTGTACATAGTGTGATTTTTGCATTGCTTCTCCTACTGCTTTTGCACTAATTGATTTAGCTTAGTCCCTGTAGCAAGGGTATAGCTGGAGGGAGGAGCTTAGTGTCCGCCTTCTAGCAGCAACAGCTATACCCATGGTCAAGCCGGTGTCCCCGAATTAATGGAAGAGAAACAGTTTTTACAGTAAGTACAAAAATCTCGTTTTCTCCCATATCTAGTCAGCTATAATTGGTTAAAAAAAAAAAAGGGAAAAAAAAGTACACATAATTGGTATTGCCGTGTCCATAACAACCTGACCTGCAAAAGGATTATGTTGCTTATCCTGCACAGTGAACGCCGTACAAAAAGAAAAAACATAAAAAATTTCAGAATTGCTGTTTTGTCACCTCACCTCCCCAATTTTTTTTTATAAAAAGCAATCATAAGAAGGCTGAAAATAAACAGCCAAATCCTCCTCTCTCTTGATATCTGTCGTTACTGGACAGTTGGGATGGCTCCCAGATCATCAGCAGGTTTAGCCCACATACAACTAGAACGTATGGAAGCTATATTCCTTGCACTGCTCTCAAATGAATGATAAAAATATCCAATAGATAAATAATAATGTAATTATGCAGAATAACCATCAAGCAGTAAAACCTGATCTGACAGTAATGAGTTGATGTTTAGGACAAGTGGTGGTTAGTTACACATATAATGAGAGTTTTCCATGCACTTTCATGAAAGTGGTGAAGAGAAATGAGACTCTCCCTGCTCCTTCGGGTATTTGAGGTGCCTGAATTATTTTTCTGGCATGCTGTACATACCCTGCAGGCGTAAAGATTCTGAGCAGTAACCACAACAGGAGACAACACAAGGGAGAAAGACAGGGTATGACACGAGAGAAAAGACAGAGGAAAAAGGAAAATAAATCGTGAAGACAGATCGGATATGATGTAAGCTCCAGTTTTTGCACAAATAAAAGAATGAGTTATATGTATGAAGCGAATGCTTAATAACAAAAAATTACCAAAAAAACACAAACCAATAGCTTCCAATTGGGGTTTTATTTATTTTGGAGCATTGTTCTGCAACCAGAGCCTCTCTGGTTCCCTGTGTATTGTTCATTACCTGGGTATATTTAGAGGTGGACGTAGAGGACAAGGGCCATAGGGAAATAGAGCAAGGCTGGGGTTCTGCACTTTTGCACTAGTCTTTATTTTAAAGGAACCTGTCATATTGAACATAGTGTCTTAGCTGCAGGCAGCAAATTACAAAGCAGGATGAGCTGAGCAGATTGATATATACCGTAGTTTTATGGGAAAAGATTCTGGATAATTTTCATTTATATCCATACACATTCTGGGCTTTGAAGTCCAGGAGGCGGTCCTATCAGCCTTCCCTCTATGACTGTGTATATTGATAGCTGTCAATCACTGTTAGGACCGCCCCCCTTTTAAATAAATAAAATAGAAGTTATACTGTATCATTTTTTGCAAAACTAAATATCTGATCAGCTCCTTCAGCTCTACTAGATTCTGCCTGCCAATTACAGTGCATTTTCCTGGTGACAAGTTCCCTTTAACTTTATATGTAGTTCAATTGTTAAAAGAATCTCTATAACCCTTTCAGTTTATACAATACTTAAAGGGGTTGTCCGGGTTCAGAGCTGAACCCGGATATATCCTCATCTTCACCTCTCTAGCCCCCTTATATGAGCATCAGAGCATTTCATGCTGGATTGTGCAGGAGTAGTGTTGCCGGTGACATCACTGGCACTGATAGGCGGGCTTTAGCGCTGCCCTAGCTGTTTTACAAGCCCGCCCATTAGTGCCGGTGACGTCACAGGGCTCAATGCTAGGCGGAAGCCTCTACCTAGCTTTCTCCATGGAGAGCCCAGTACATCACTAGATCTCCAAAAAATGGCTTTACCATTCAGCACAGGGCAAAAGAGAGCATAGGAGCATGAAGTGCTCCAGTGCTCATGTCAGGGGAGCTGGAGGGGTGAAGATGGGGATATGTTCAGGTTCAGCTCTGAACCTGGACAACCCCTTTAAGGTGAGATCACAACACTGTGGGTTTGTCACAGATTTTCGCCATAGATTCGGTCATGAAAATCTGCAACAATTTATAGTACAATGCATGTGGATGGGAGGTTTAAAACCCCATCCACTTGTAGGAAGAAGGAAAATTCAAGAAGGAGTCAGAGCATGCTGCAGTACATAAATTCTGTTGCAGATTCTTACAACGGATTTCACCCTTTAAAATGCATAAGATGAAATGAAATCACCAGCAAAATCTGGGCCAAGATCTACAAGTAAGAAAAAAATCAAAAATCAAATGTCCCCTTGTTCACAGGGTTGTCATGGTTTTCATTAGAAGGAAAACCATGATGGCAGTGCTGGATGCATCACAAGATGTACACCGACGACACCTGATGGACTCTACCGACTTACAATGAGGTCTATCGGTCTGTTCTGCTGTGGGTGTCTCTCATTTTGACAGGAAGAACAGTTCTCCAAGCTGTACTATTCTTCTTGACATATCTGATGGAACTGCCGTTGGAAGCTCTAAGTAAGAGCCTCTGATGGCAGTGTGAACCCAGCCTAACCCTTATTATTTAAGTGGTATTTCTTTACTAAACACAGAAAATACCCTTTTCTAGATTAAAACATATGCATTTACCTACTAAACGTAGCCTTCTCATTCTTGGTGTCCATGGTGAGTCTGATAGTCTCATGTCCAGCTCCAGTGCTTATGGTTTCAGTAATGATATTGTTTTTGTCTTCTTCCTCACTGTCAGAGCCACCAGAAGAGCTGCTATCTGAACCAATTACCGGTGCCTTTCTAGCTACACAAACATTCCACACACAGGGCGATGTGGCACCGACTGTAGAGCCAAAAAAAATTTATGTAAATTAATGTATGATCACACTTGAAATGGATTTTTACTAAACTACAATCTTCTGATTAGGAAAGACACAATGTGCTTGGGAGCCACATTAGGCCTGTGGCCTTCTTTTATGTATTTACTAAGACAGCCGTTCATTCTTGGAACTCTACAGTAATAGATATCAGATACACTCTGATCTGTTCTCCAGTGCCAATCTGTAACTGCAGACAGGCACTGGAGGGGATGACAACATTTAGCACCACTGAGTAAGTAATATGCGGCCCTACAATGGGAGACAATGAGGAGGTTACAACACTTCAGAGGCTTATAATTCTAGCTCTGGAAACTCTTGGAACACAGGTTTGTCTTGATATTATAACTGGGGTGTTCTTTGGAAGCGCGGACAGGAAAATAAGAGGGTGTCCTCATTGCTTTCAAGATTGATGCTTCCAAAGCTAAGCTTTATAATGTCTCCCAAAAGGCATTTTGTCAGCCACCCCTATTAGCTTGCATTTCAAATTTACACACCAAATCAGCGAGACTACTAATGCCCAACATATGCCAGCCAAGAAACCAAAGGGTGCATAGTAATCTAGCCTACCCTGTCAATCAAGAAATAGAGGAGCCCCGAAAGTTGTGGAGGGCGCACTGCGCATGCGCAACCGCCTATCATTCATTTCTATGGAGCCTCCGAAAATAGCCGTGCGCTGGCTCGACTATTTACGTCGGCCCCATAGAAATGAAAGGGAGAGGTGGCTATGCAAGTGCAGTGCGCTCCCATTCAGTACTATGGGGAAAAAGCTTGTTGGTGGCTGGACCCGGAGAAACCCGAGGTCCTCTGGCCACCACCTTCCTCGCTCTGTTCTCAGTGTACGTGTGGGTCCCAGAGGTGGGACCTGCACCTATCAGACAATGGGGGCTTATCCGAGGGATATGCCGCCATTGTCTCAGATGGGAATACCCCTTTATGGGGCTATTTTTATCTGCCGCAGAACTGATATGATCATTTGTTGAGTGATCGACAGAACATGTACACTGGGAAATTATTTAGAACAAGCATTTGTAGAAAAGTTTAAAAAAAAGTGAGGGCTTGACTTTTGAAAGACGACTTGTATTTTTCATTGGTATGATTTTGGAGTAAATGCCGCTTTTTGATCGCTTGTTATTACGTTTTTTTCGGTGGAAACTAAGAATAAATTTGAAATTCTGTCTTTTTTTTATTAATTTTTTACGGCGTTCACCATAGGGGATAATTTATGTAATATTTATGTAGTCCCGGTCGTTACGGACGTGGCAATACCAAACATATGGGGGATATTTTCTTTTTGCAATTTTTTTCATTGAAAAGCGTATTTTCAATGGAAAAAAAAGCATATTTTTTTTATTTTATGATTTTTTATTTATTTAATAATTTGTATTTTTTTTCTATTTTTTTTACTACTTAATAGTCCCACAAGGGGACTATAATATACAGTATTTTGATTGCTTTTAAAATGTAATGCATTATCTCTATAATGCATTGCATTTCAATAGCAATGCTATTCGAACATTGACCAGCAGGCTGCGCCAGAGAGGCACAGCCTGCTGGAGGTAACGGAAGACAGGCTCGGGGCCCTGATCGGAAGCAAGGTAAGCTTCCCAACACATCAGCACCCCGCGATCACATTTTCGGGGTGCTGATGGGAGACAGAGGGAGTCCGCTCCCTCTGTCACCACTTTACATGCAGCGGGCGCCATTGCGCCCGGCATGTAAAGGGTTAAACAGCCCGGATCGGCACGGGGGAGCCGTGCAGCGCTTAGACTGGGCCGCCCAGCCTAAGGCCCCTTAGTGACCGCCGTAAAAACACGTATGGGTGGTCACTAAGGGGTTAAAGATGGTCGAGTGATGGGAGGACCTCTATGTGAGCCAATTATTGGGAATGAGCACTGATTTGAATGTTCATTCACGAACATAACGTAGCCATAACTCTTTACTTTACTCTTTCTTAAGCTAGTAATACAGTGACATTGTAACTGTTCCTGCGCTTTTGGATTTCAACATACCTGATATTTTATGTGTATAGCCAGCATTATTGTCCACACTGTGATTACTTGTACATGCTATATCTGCAACAACTATTGGAAACTTTGTACAAGGGCAGATAATTGACCCTAATAAGTGCTGCTAAACAAGTCAAATGGCACTTGATAACAGGATTACACTGGGCAACTGTCAGGGGTGACTGGTGCATGAATAATTGTTTATCACGCACAATAGTTCTTGCAGCCATATGTAACCACTATTCTCTGCAGAACAATTCCAGTTTAGGCTACTTTCACACTGGCGTTTACTGCGGATCCGTCATGCATCTGCACTGACGGATGCGTTCAGATAATACAAACGTCTGCATCCGTTCAGAACGGATCCGTTTGTATCATCTTTAACATAGCCAAGACAGATCCGTTTTGAACACCATTGAAAGTCAATGGAGGATGGATCAGTTTTCTATTGTGCCAGATTGTGTCATAGAAAATGTATCCATCCCCATTGACTTACATTGTGTGTCAGAACGGATCTGTTTGGCTCAGTTTCGTCAGACGGATTCCGCCTCAAAAGCGGAAAAGAGACGGATCGGAGGCAAACTGATGCATTCTGAGCGAATCATTTTCCATTCAGAATGCATTAGGGCAAATCTGATCCGTTTTGGACCGTTTGTGAGAGCCCTGAACGGATCTCACAAACTGAAAGCCAAAACACTAGTGTGAAAGGAGCCTTACACAGGGAGATGTGCTGTCGACAATCAAGCAATTTTACTGCTGCATAAAAGAGGTGACCAGTCAACCAATGAGTGATTGCTGATTTATTGGCAGATTGCAGGGCCTTTTACAGGGGGAAATGATCAGTAACAAACATCCCCAAAAACGTTCTGTCAATGATCGACCCGTGTAAAAGGCCCACAGGAATCAGTCAATCATATACTCACAGAATTTGTCTTGACTCTGCTTACTATGTCCCTCAGAGGCACTGCTTTCAGTATCCACTGGTGAACTACACCGGGGACCAGATTCAGAACTATGAAGAGAAGTAATGGAGAATGAGGAACATCTTTTCAGAGAGTAGGCAATGAAAGCAATAAACCAATAAATATTAATGTAAAGTATATCAAATATACCTACAGTCTAATGTAAAATCCATTTTCTAGCTCACACTTTGCCAACATTATTGCCAACATTATTTTTACCATAAATTCGCTAAGCTCTAGCTGCTTGACGTCACTTCCAGTGTAGGACCCCTTCACACAAGCAGCGGTTGTTCAAATCAGATAACCCATTGAAACACTAGAGAACTGCATCATCATTGCAAATTATTGGGTTTCGTTCTTAAAAAAGTATGGAGTAAACAACCAGATGGCTAACATTTAAAGGGGTATTCCAGCCCAAAGAGGTTTATGTAGTCCCGGTCGTTACGGACGTGGCAATACCAAACATATGGGGGATATTTTCTTTTTGCAATTTTTTTCATTGCCTGCAAATGGTAGGCAAACCACTGCTTGCAAATGGTAAAAACTGCCTGCAAATGGTAAAAACAAACAAAAAAAAACAAACAACAAGCATATACTCACCTCACTGACATTGTGGGGATTGGCAATGTGAGTATAAGCATGTTTATTTTTTTTTTAAGGGGTTGTCTAAGATAATTAAAACTCTTGGACAAGCCTGCAAATGCTATAAAAACATAAAATACTTACTGCTTTCTCCAGCACCAACACTGTGATGTGCTGGGATATGGCATGTGATTTCTGAGCAAAGTGAATGACTGCACCAATCACATGCTGCACCCAGGCATGTCACCTCTGTTGTGAACAAACAGCGAATGGAGAACAGCAATGAAGAAAGGGGTGAGTGTAACACTTTTTTACATTATTTATTTTAAGTCATTTTAGGGCATATCCAAAATGTTTAATTATCTTGGAAAAATCCTTGAACCATTTGCAGGCAATGGGACAGAATTGTTATTTCGCTGTATTAACCCTTTTAACTCTATGTCTATGCAGACGATTTGGAGCACAATATTTAAAAAATATTACCCTTATGTTTCATTTATAATTTTCGCTTTTTCCTCCCCGCCTTCCGAGAGCCATAACTTTTCACTTTTCTGTTCACCTAGCTGTTTGAGGGCTTGTATTTTACGAGACAAGTTATATTTTCATATTATTTATTTTAACATATGTACTCAAAAGCAGCAAAAAATATATTTTTAGGGTGAAACTGAAAAATAAAACTTAATTCCGACTTTTTTTTCTTTGCTTTTATGGCATTCCATGTGTACTAAAAATTACAACTTAGCTTTATTGTGCAGGTTACTATTATTATACCAATAATAGTTTTTTCTTAGAAAAACATAAAAACTTTGAAAAAATGCTTTCTATCACCATATTCTGACACCTTTAACTTTTTTACATTTCCACCTATAAAAGGTGTGTGAAGCGAGTTGTAGTTTTTATTGGTACCATTTGGACACGTAACTTTTTGGTCAAATTCTTTCAGGGGAGGACATTTTTTTCTACTATGAAATTTACCATTTAGGATAAATAACATACTTTTAACAGTTCAGACATTTTTCAGACATGGCGATACCAATTGTGCTTATTTTTATATAGCATTATTATTTATTGTAATTATTTTATTTGTAAAATATGTAAATTTGGGAAACAGGGATGATTTGAATATTTAATTACTTTTATTTTTCTATATTTCTAAAAACTATTTTTTTATGTTTATATATATATATATTTTTTTTTAACCTTCATTTTTGGTCCCCTTTAGGGTACTTGAGCATTCCATCGTATACATTACACTGCAATAGTTTACTATCTTTCTAGCTATTAAAGGGGTTGTCCGGGTTCAGCTCTGAACCCGGACATACCCACAATTTCACCCAGGCATGCCCCCTTTTATGAGCATCGGAGCTGGATCGTGCAGGGCAAAGGCATTTTATGGAGATCCGGCGACGTACCGGGCTCTCCATAAGGACTGCTAGATGGAGGCTCCCGACCAGCAGTAAGCTTGGTGACGTCACCGGCTCTGATGGGTGGACTTTAGCGTTGCCCTACCTTGTAAAATGGCTAGGGCAGCACTAAAGCCCGCCCATCAGAGCCGGTAATGTCACCGGGAACACTGCTGGGCAGAAGCCTCCGCCCAGCAGTGTGTTACTATAAACAAAAAAGCCCTTGCGCGATCAAGCACAGGGCAAGGGAGAGCATCAAAGCATGAAATGCTCCGATACTCATATCAGAGGTGCTGCCTGGGTGAAATTGTGGGTATGTCCAGGTTCAGCTCTAAACCCGGACAACCCCTTAAAGCCCTGTCACAGTTTAAAATGCCAAGCCAAAAAGCCTTTACAAGGCCTCAGGCTGCCATGCCAACCAACCAGCACCCTGTGATTTTGGCACCTGGGGGGAGGGCATAGTGATCGGTGGACAGAGGGAGCCTCTTCCCTTTGACTAACTGGTCAGGTTTAATAATGGCTATTGACCGCAGCATCTGAGGGGTAACATAACGAAGATGTGGGTTATCTGATATCCAGGTCACTGCAAGTGCGTGTTGGCAGTGTGACACTGCCTACTCCATACTCCTACCATTATGCCGTAAACATACAGCAAATATCATTAAATGGTTAAGAAATTAATCATAAACAATGTCGGGATGCTCCTATTTACTCCCATACATTCTACCAGGCTTTTTCATAAAAAAAATTAAAAAATCTAATAATACGTCTTTTTATTTTACTTACAGCTTGGAAAGTACTGAGGCCAAAATATGGGATTTCAGTACACTTGATATGCACCATATAAAGAACAATATAACAGTTTACTGAACTTGGCTACTGGACAACATACCAACAAAATGGTTGAAAGTCTGTAAACTTGGCCCATCCCTTTTCCTCAGGTGTGGATGTCTCTGGAGCAGGTGCATCCCACACACTAGAACCTACATCCAATGCTACACAAGGAGTGGGAGGTTTGGAGTTCACATGCTCATCAAACACAGCTGTCCATCCTGTCTCTTAGGATGAAAATAAAAGTGAATTAGAAAAATACATTGTATGCAAATTAGCAATTTTTGATACTTTAAACATGCCTTGAAACATAACTTGGCATTATAGCCAAGTAGGTCACTCCATCTGTAGCAACTATCTCAGGGCGATTGCCCTTCATCAGTGCAGAGTAGAGAATAGGCTTGGCTGACTGGAAATAACTATTTTGCATACCTTTCCTCCCCCAGAGAAGCTCCTTACAACTATTAGGTGTTATCCACAAGGAGAAATAGTAGCCCCAGATCAATAAACTTTGTAAGCACCCCAGACATTTTATTTAAAGGGGTTTTCCGGTGTTTAAATATTGATTACTTATCCTCAGGATGGGTCATATATATCTGATTGGTGGGTGTCTGACTCACTCAAAATGTAATAATTTTTAGATTCGAATAATTAAAGGGCTTCTGTCACCCTCAAAACACATTTTTCATTTTTGGGCTTGACGTCACCGAAAGAGAAGACGTCATCGGCGCAGGCGCACTGAGGGAGTGCTGAGGAGGCGAGCGTCCTTCTCTCAGAGCGCCTGCGCCGAATGAAGACAGGCGCGGGATTTGAAATGCTGACAGGGCCAGCCGGAGGAGGAGAGGGCTCGCTGGCCCTGTCAATCAACTGGAGGAGGGGGCGGTTTTTTAAAAGGAGGATGTGGTGGCTACCAGCCAGTAGACGCCCTCCTTGCTGGTAGTGAAGTGATTTGCATATTATTTTTTAAAAACACTTTTATTTCGGGAAACATTAATATGCATTATACAGATGCAATATTGACACTCAATATACAAGCAGGGCTGTGGATTCGGAGTCGGGGGAAATTTTGGGTACCTGGAGTCGGAGTCGGCAAACAATGCACCGACCCCGAGTCCTACTAAATTTAGATTGGAATAAAAAAAAATTAATGACTTCTCTACTGTAAGAATAAAGACCAATGCATGCAGTGCCTCACGTAACCGCAAAACGAACACGTTAAGTGACCGTGAAGAAGCATGCTTTTCATATGCTTCACTATATGGCACGCAACGCACAATTAGGAGCTGCAATACTTATACTTTCCATAGTGTTGTGTTCTGCTTTTACAGGGAACGCAGCGTCCATGTGTAACCTAGCCTCTCACTGATAAGGGATTAAATAAATATGTTTTTTGCAGGACTAGAGAGTGAGACACTTGTATAAGTGAAGGGAATGGAGGGCCAATAGTTCAAGACTGAAGCTGTAAACCATTGGAAAAACTGCTGTCATTCAGCTAAGGCTATAAAAACTTGTAAACTCAGATTGTTAGCTTAAACTTTAAACATGACTATGGGATTCTCCTAGGAAAATCATGTTTTAGAATAAATGCCCCTTCCTGGATCCTCCCACTGCCCTATCTTCAGCAGCAGATAAGCACACAAAGGAGAAATGCCTGCTGCTACTATCCAGCCACTTGATTGATTAATAATTTTTTTTTATAAAACTTTGTTTTCATTGTGTTTGTCTTTTGCTTAAACTGTGTAATACAGTAGACTGTTGGCTTCCCAGCCAGTAGTCCTGTGGTAGGTTGCGTTTCTTTCCCTCAAGGAATGTATAAAATACATTCGCATATTAATACAGAGGAGTCGGAGTCGGAGAGTACATAAAACTGAGGAGTCGGAACATTTATCTACCGACTCCACAGCCCTGTATACAAGGATATCATTTCAACCATGTTTACAGTAAGGTGCCATATCAGACATAATACAAGCGAATTTCCCTTTTTCAAATTTTCTCCCCCCCCCCTCCCACAAACCATTTATTACCCCAACTTATTGCCAAACCGTCAGTCAAGAAAATAAATCTCCATAAAGGATGTCTTACACCAAAAACATCACAATGTTTAATTTCACCGCCTCTAATCAGAAAGTATTCAACCTTAACCTGGTCTAAATACCTACAAGCGCATTACTCCCCCAGCTTACCTAATGTCCCCTTTATCTGTTCTTCCAGGTACCATTTAGTATAACGAAAAGGTTTCATTACTTCTTGAATTTCAATAGGAGTCAGAATATGACTAATGTATTTCCTCCACTTTCCAAAGAAAAGTTTTGCAGATTTTTCTTTATTGTTTTCTGCTTCCAACTTCTCCATGTAAAGAATACGACTCATAATTCCTATAGCTTCTTCAAGTGTGGGAATAGAAGGAAATATCCAATGTCTCAGTATTGTTTTTTTTACAGCCAATAAAAATAAGTGGATACCTTTAACAAACGTGGAATGAGTTATTTCTCCTCTAGAATCCCAAGGAATGTAATGAAATACACAGTGTAGAGGATTTAGTTGTACCTCAACCTCCCAGACCTGCTTAATGAGTTCTAATGCTCCCTTCCATAGGGGGATTAGAGAGGGGCACTCCAGCAGCCCGTGTAATAGATTAGCTTTTTGTAATTTGCACTTTGGGCACCATCTAAGATAATGTGCTGGGGCATCTCTGTATGATAAATCAAATGCATATGTTGCTTTGTGCAAAATCCTAAAGTGCATCTCCCTCCACATCTCGTTACCGGTCGCCTGCCTCACACGCTCCATTCCCTCTCTTAGCTTTGGAGCTATTGTCACATCATCAAGTTCACTTTCCCATTTCTGGAATACTTTTGCTTCTAAAGGAATCGAGTGAGTATTCTGGATTTTGCGATACAGGTCTGACAGAGAACAGTTTTGACTTCCCATCAGAGAATCAAACCAAACTCTTCTTTCCTGATCTCCCATATTTAATGATTGAGATTGACAAAATGATCTTAAAGGGAATCTGTCACCAGCATATTATCAAAATTTTTTTTTCATGAATCCATGTGTAATAAAGTACCTTATATCCAGATGTCTTGTTCTTTTTATTGTGAGTCTTGTCATTTCTTCATAAAAAGGCTTTTTATGATATGCAAATCAAGCTGTAAGGAGCCCAGCGGGGCGTTATTCTTTCTCCACGGTCCCCAGGAACGCCCCTCTGAAGTGCCGTGCCCGCCGAAATTTGAAAACGAATACCTCCTACAAGTTCAGCTAAATCCCCTCCCAGAGGCGCGGCTGAGTGCTCAAACCCCCTCCTCCCCAGCGCTGCGCTCTGCGGCAAACACCCCGAACCTCCTCTCGCCGCATCCTAAATCCTGCGCAGGCGCAGTGCCGGCGATTTCCTGCGCCTGCGCAATGATAAAAAGACTGAGGGCAACAGCGTCACTGGGACCGGCGCATGCCCAGTGACGCTGTTGCCCTCAGTCTTTTTATCATTGCGCAGGCGCAGTAAATCGCCGGCACTGCGCCTGCGCAGGATTTAGGATGCGGCGAGAGGAGGTTCGGGGTGTTTGCCGCAGAGCGCGGCGCTGGGGGGGAGGGGGTTTGAGCACTCAGCCGCGCCACTGGGAGGCGATTCAGCTGAACTTGTAGGAGGTATTCGTTTTCAAATTTCGGCGGGCACGGCACTTCAGAGGGGCGTTCCTGGGCACCGTGGAGAAAGAAGAACGCCCCTCTGGGCTCCTTACAGCTTGATTTGCATATCATAAAAAGCCTTTTTATGAAGAAATGACAAGACTCACAATAAAAAGAACAAGACATCTGGATATAAGGTACTTTATTACACATGGATTCATGAAAAAAAAAAATTGATAATATGCTGGTGACAGATTCCCTTTAATTGATTATAGGGGAGAAAGTGCGAGGGAGGCAACCGGAACTGAGACTGGATAGTTGACCATGGTAGTAATTCACTTCCTGCGGGATTAAGTAGCTGCTTCAGGAAGACAATGCCTTTCTCTTTCCATAATGTAAACATTACTGACTGTCTCCCTGCTGAAAAAGCCGGAAGGGTCCATAATGGCATATATGGTGAGATACACATAGGTAATCTGTATAATTTACGTACCCCTTTCCACGTTGCTAGAGTATCTTTTAGTAGTGTATATTTTTTCAGCATGAGAGGAATATCTCGAAGTTTAGTGTGTAGTATAGCCCCCAAATCCAATGGAGCGGATAATTCCTTCTCCAACGGGGTATTGGAGAAATTTGAGGTATCCTTCAGCCAGTCTTTAATATGTCTCCAGAGGGATGCCAAATTATAGTTCCTAATATTGGGCATTTGCAAGCCACCCTCCCATTTCAGCAGGCATAATTTCGCATAAGCAATCCTTGGTCTCCTACCACGCCAAAGAAAGCGCGAGAAGGCTTTTTGGATCCTAGCAATGTCTACATGTTTTAAAAGTAGGGGAATGGTCTGCATAGGATATAGTAACCTGGCAAAGCTAACCATCTTCAATAGATGAGCTCTCCCAAATAGTGACAACGGCAAATTCAGCCACTTTTCTAGTTCTTCCACTATTTTTTTTAATCAACGGCTCGTAGTTTAATTTGTATAGAGATAATGGACTCCTACCTACTTTAATACCCAGGTATGTCAGATATTGAGGGACCACCTCCACATCCTGAAGCTCAATTGGCGCATTCCGATCTCTGGTATAACCTTTTAAAAATAACAATTGGCTCTTATTTACGTTAACTAGATAACCTGTCATATCCCCAAAGTACTGCAAGGAGTTTAGAACGATTCTTAATTCTGTCTCCGGGGATTTAAGAAAGAGTAGTAGGTCATCTGCAAAACAGGTGAGTTTAACTTCTCTAGTCCCTACTTTAATCCCCTGAAACAAGTCTGATTGTATCAGGAATCTAACTAGGGGTTCAAGGGCCAAATTAAAAAGGGGCGGAGATAAAGGGCATCCCTGTCTCGTACCTCTGTGGAGGCGGAAAGGCGTCGACAAAAAAACAGGCAAATGGATCTGTGCCATTGGACTAGCGTATAAGGTATTAAGAAAGGTCCGGAAAGGTCCGGAAAGGCCCTACAAAACCAAAAGCCTCCAAGGATTTTCCCAACCAATTCCAATTCACATTGTCGAAAGCCTTTTCCGCATCCACAGACAGCAGAGCAGGGCAACCAAATGGGTCTTGATTATGGAACAAATAATCCTGTATTGTTAGAACCGTTCTAATGTTTGTGACCGCTGCCCTTCCCTTAACAAACCCTACCAGATGGGGGCCTATCAAAGTTGGCATGAGTTCGGCTAACCTATTTGTCATTAGCTTTGTCATAATTTTTAAGTCCTGATTTATCAATGAGATTGGGCGATACGAGCTCATCTGAGCAATATCCTTGCCCGGCTTGGGGATAAGTTTAATGTGCGCTAGTTTTCCTGTTGACATAATGTCACCTCCTTGTAGACAGGAGTTGAATAAGTCCTGAAGGACCGGGGAGACTTCTGCAATAAGAGCTTTAAAAAACTCGGCTGGGAACCCATCTGGACCCGGTGCCTTCCCATTACTAAGAGATTTAATGGTAAATTGGACCTCTTCAATTGAGATTGGTTTATTAAGGCTATTCAAATTATCTTCCGTGAGTTTGGGGAGAGAGACTTTAGCTAATAGTTCTTCAGCTTTCGCTTGGTTGTAATCATCTTTGGAGTAAAGCACCTCAAAATATTTCCGGAAGCACTCCACAATATCCTTCGGATTTGTGTGCTTTTTTCCTGCGTCATCTAATATAGATCTAATGGCAGGACTATAGCGTTGTGTGTTAATCAAATTGGCCAACATTTTACCCGCTTTATTGCCATATTTAAACAACTTAGCTGAATGATAATCCATATGCAGTTTAATTTGCTGTTCTAGCTTATGATCATAGTTGTGCTTTGCTGTCACCCATCTAACCCTGTTAATATCCGTAGGGCTCATTAGATAGGAGGTGTATGCAGTACGGACCTCATCTGTGGCTTGTTGGAGTTTAAGCCATACCTTCTTCTTCCTAGCTGTTGCATAAGATATAATATTCCCACGAATTACTGCTTTTGCTGTATCCAAAAGTAGAGAATAATTGTCCCTATGACTAGAATTATTATCTAAAAACTCCCACCACCAGCCTTTTAATTTATCTAGAAAATCATCATCTGTCATGAGGTAGCTAGGTAGGCGCCATACCCTAGCAGTGCCTCTGGGAGTGGCTTCAGCAATAGTAATGCACACCGGGGCGTGGTCAGACACCACCATGTCAGTGATCTCCGCTATTAGAACCTTTTTTGAAAGCTGTGATGAGGTCAGGGCATAATCAATCCTAGACCACGACCGGTGTACATGAGAAAAGTGTGTGAACTCCCTTTCCACTGGATTCAGAAACCTCCATATATCTACCATGTCTGTGTATTTAATAAAAGATTCCAGGGAATATCCCCCCCCCCCCCCTCTAGTAGGCTGCGCGGGCTGATGAGTGGGCTGAGTTTGCTTTCGATCTTCCACTGGATTATGTACCGCGTTAAGGTCTCCCATGACTAATATCTGATTCCCAGCCTCTTGAGAAATCCTGCTCTCCAGATTTCTAAAAAAGGAGGCCTGACCAGCATTAGGGCCATATACATTGAATATGTCCATAGGACCTGCAGCAGTGGATATTTTGAGATGTATAATCCTACCCTCTGCATCACATTCAGTCAATACCATATCATGGCTTAGTCGTTTGTGAATTAGAACAATTACCCCTGCTTTCCTATTTCTTGATGGTGAACCCAAGACACTACCTACCCAGAGACGTTTCATACGCCAAAAGTCAACCTCCTCCAGGTGCGTCTCCTGAAGCAGTGCAATATCTGCATTCAATTTCCTGAGGTGTTTAAGAACCATTAATCTTTTTTGCGGGGCTCTAAGGCCTTTTACATTCCAGGATACTATTTTCATAAAATGAGTAGTAACATGGATATATAGAGAGCGGCACCCGGAGGAGGCCTCCCCCAGAGATGAACATCAAATGCAGCCTGTGTAAAACATCCATGGAGCATGACCGTATAAATGGCAAAAAACATTTCCCCCAACCTAATAACAATAACATATTGCTTTACATATAAAGGCTTCAACAATCCGCCAAAGGACACTTTAGACTTCTCTTTTTTCGCACTGAACTGGCGAGTACATACGGACTCTGTCTCGCCAGATTCCCACCAACATATACGCATCTTGCTAATCTCTCCATTACCCATGAACATTCAGCACAGGTTTCTCTCCACTTCTGCTTATCTACCCTTCCCCATCCTGTTAAAGAACTATCACTGAACTTCCCCACAGTGTCACTATAGGGTTAAACATCATACTACCATCAATAAGATTGGCATCAGATAAGTTCCATGAACGCAACTTCCAATTTTTGCCATCTTACGCTGCAGAGATCAGTCCCAGTCCTGATTAGATACTCGACTGGCAACTTCTCCGGACCCACGTGGGTAGGTTTCACAAGGCCTGGGATCCAAATGGCCGCTTGAACGGCCTCCTCTGGGTGAAGAACATCCTCTAGACGCTGAGCCTGATCTCGGACTTTCAGAAGAGTCGCCACATTCTAAGGCCTCTGTCGCTTCCCTAGGTGATAAAAACGTGTCTGTCTCTCCATTCTGCTTGAAAACACGCAGGACAGCCGGATAAACTAGTGCAAAGCGGATTTTCTTCTGCACTAGCTGTGTGCAAATCTGAGAAAAGGCTCTCCTTCTTTTAGCAACCTCCATCGAATAGTCGCCAAACAATAAAAGCTTGCTTTCCCTTACCCTGAGGGGTTGATTCAGGCGTCGGTATTTCAGCAAAATAGCTTCCTTATCTGCATAGTTAAGAAACTTGGCTATAACTGGTCTCGGTCTGGAAGCTTGGCCCTCAAGGCGCGGTTCTCTGGGGGGGCCTATTCTATGAGCTCTTTCAACCGTGAGTGGCATTTCAAAACCCATCGCCCTAGGAAGTTCTGAGGAGCAGAATCGCGCCAATTGATGTGCTGGAATGTCCTCAGGGAGACCTATAATACGAATATTGCTCCTCCTAGAACGGTTCTCCAGGTCCTCTACTTTGTCTTGCAGAGCCTGGTTAATGCGTACTATTTCTCTAACTTGTGTCTGGGTTCTACTCAATTCATCTTCCAGGACTCCTGTTCTTTGCTCCAGTTCCCGTATATAGGATGAATTCTGCGCAATGTCTTGCTGCAGTTGCTTCATTGTCCCCGCAATAGTAGATTCTAGCGTGGCCTTAATATCAGGAGTCAGTATCTGCGCTACCGCCATCGCTATTTCTTTACTGGGGAGCTCTAATTCCGCTGCAGCATCTGCTGCGAGTGTGGAGGTGTTTCTCCCCCAGAATTGTCTGCCTCAGATAGCAAGGGGGGCTGTGAGGAGGAGCGGGTATTTCTCCGCTTACCCTCCGCCATCTTGTCCAGTCGCGGCTGTGCTGAATGCCGCTTCGGTAGTGGAGAGTTCGTCTGCTGGGGGCCGATACGTATCAGGTATTTGTCCATGTGTCTCCCGACTCACATTTGGAGACACCGATCCTGCTTCTGATCCCGGTACACCCCCGATATGTGGCAGGGTATGCGGAGCTCCTCCACCTCGCGTCCTCACATGTGCGCTCCGGAACCGGAAGTCGTGATTTGCATATTTTAAAAGATCGATTTTTTATGAAATGAAGCCACAGACCAAGGTAAGAGCCCTATATAGGGAATATTTGTTCAATAAGGATTTTAACAAGCCCAAAAATGAAAAATGTGTTTTGGGGGTGACAGAAGCCCTTTAAAAACCTGCTCCTGTATCGGGGTGTTACTGTTATATACTTATTATGGCAGCACCTGCTGTTCTCTTGATTTCCTCTTGGAACACCCATCTCATACATCACAGCTGACGGTCTCACAGAATTAGTAGCTCATTCTCATTACCCACATCCTCTTGTACATGCATGCCAGAATTTTTCCTGCTACTGTGCAGGCCAACCAGTAAGAACCAGAGCATTAAAAGGGTATTCCAGTTAGAGAAAGTCATCCCCTATCTACACTATTAGATCAGCGGGGGCTCTTCCACTGGGACCCCCAAAGATCACTGTGGGCCCGTAACCCATGGAGTGTCCCTAAAATGGACAGAGCGGCTGGTGTGAAATGTGTGCCGCCACTCTGTTGATTTTTATGGGAACGTTTATGGCGCTCCCATAAAAATTAAGTGGGCAGCAGCGCACAGTTCTGAGCAGCAGCTCCAGCCATTTCAGAGGGGCTCCATGGGATACGGGCCCATTTTTATCGTGATCAGTGGGGCTCGCAGCGGTAGTACCCCCACTGATATAATAGTTATCCATTGGATAGGAGATAACTTTCTCTAATTGGAATACAAATTTTGAAAGCAGATATTTCTCACTGGCCCTGAGAAGGAATCAAATGAACAGCAGGCGGTTCCATAACAAATAATTAACAGGAACATCTAGACAATGAGTAAATTAACATTTCATCTTGGAACATCCACTTTAGGCTCCATTCACACGTCCGAAATTTTTGTTCCGCATTTTGCGGAACGGAATTGCGGACCCATTTATTCCTATAGGGCAGCACGATGTGCTGCCCGGACACGGAATTGCGGATCCACACTTCCGTTCCGCAAAAAAATAGAACAATTGCAGACAAGAACAGGCATATTCTATTAGTGCCGGCAATGTGCGGTCCGCAAAATGCGGAACGCACATTGCCGCCTTCTGTGTTTTGCGGATCCGCGGATGTTGCGGACGTGTGAATGGAGCCTTAAGGAATTCGTATTATCTTTTTGTTTAAAAGGTATTCTGGTTTCAGCAAATTAATGTTATTTATTGTATAATGAAGGTACACAATTTTCCAATATACTTTCTGTATCATTATTCATGGTTTTCAAGATCTCTGCTTGCATTGTTTACATCCAGTGGATTAAAATTTCCTCATGGTCATATCATAGACACATACATAGATGCACAGTAATTAATAACTGTAATTAGTCCTGGACCACAGACTATTATCCACTGGAAGTAAACAATGCAATTAGAGATCATGAAAACCATAATGAACTGATACAGAACATACTGTATATTGGAAAACTGTAGAACTTGTCATTACAGACAAAAAATATTTGTGGAAACCAGAATACTTCTTTAACCCCTTTAGTGACTAGCCTGTTTGTGGCCTTACTGACCAAGTTGTAGTTTTTAATGGCATCATTGTGGGGTACACAACTTTCTGATTAACTTTTATTAACTCTTTCTGGGAGGGAGATGGAAAAAACAGCAATACTGCCACTGCGTTTCTACGTTATTAATTTTACGCGTTCATTTTTTGGTATAAATAACATAATATCTTTCTTCTCTGGGTTAGTACGATTACAGTGATACCAAATACATATTTTTAAAAAAAATTTACTACTTTTTTGCAATAAAACCCTTTTTAAAAAAAAAAAAAAAAAAAAAAAGATTTTTGTATAACTTACCAGTAAAATCTCTTTCTCGCTCTTCATTGGGGGACACAGAAACCGTGGGTATAGCTATGTCCTCTAGGAGGAGTTGACACTAGTAAAAGCTGTTAGCTCCTCCCCTGGCAGCTATACCCCCTCCAGCCTGGAGAGAGAGCTTCAGTTTGTGAGAAGCAGTAGGAGAAGCAAGTAAACCAACGAAAAAACGTGTAACAGCAACAATGCCAAGAACCGAACTAGGTTCTAACCAGCAACAGCCACAACTGTGGCCGAACAACAATACTGGGTGGGTGCTGTGTCCCCCAATGAAGAGCGAGAAAGAGATTTTACTGGTAAGTTATACAAAAATCTCCTTTTCTCGCCCATATTCATTGGGGACACAGAAACCATGGGACGTTCAAAAGCAGTCCACGGGGAGGGAAAATCTACAGACCCATGGAAGCAAGCGTCCCTGCTGGTAGCTAAGAAACTGCCGCCTGCAAGACCTTGCGGGCTAAGCAGCGGCCGCAGATGCATAAGAATGCACCTGGAATCTTTTTTTTTATGTGTGTAAGGAGGACCCGAAGCCGCGTTACACAACTGCGCAGCCGAGGCGCGATGCCTCAGAGCCCAAGAAGCGTCCACCGCTCAGGGGAGCGAGCCGTGACACTTAAGGGTGGAACGGTAAGGTATTTGCAGACCGAATCCATCGTGCAATTGCCCCTCGGAGGCCGCCAATCCTTTGCGTGAAACCTCCGGATGACAAAAAAAGGGGGGTTCCGTACACCGGAAGGGACTGGAGGCTGCCAATAATGACGTAGCTCCCTGCCTTAGGGAGTGAAGAAGAGGGACAGTGAAGGAAGGACAATCACTACATTGAAGTGGAAGACAGAGACCACCTTCGGGAGAAAAAAAGAGAATGGGCCAGAGAACCGCCTTATCCATGTGAAGACCCAGGAAGGGTTCTCTGCAAGAGAGCACCCCCAACTCGAAAACACCCGTCTGATGGATGAGAGCCACAAGAAAAAACTACCTTCTAGGACAGGAGCCGGAGAGAGATGTCTCCCCAAAGGCTCAAAGGGATAAGATTGGACCTCTGAGAGAACTATATTCAGATCCCAAGGCGGTAAAGGCCGGTACGGAGGAACTGTATGTGCCACTCCCTAAAAGAAGGTTTTTATGGGCACCAGGGGAGGCCACGCCGTCAACCAAGACCCTAAATGCCGATGGAAGACCGGACCCTAAAGGAAGGTCGTCTCTGAGTGGCAGTGACAAGAGACATCTCCAGAAGCAGAACGAGATCGGCGTACCACGCGCGACGGGGCCAATCCGGAACGACTAGGATTTGTCGGAATGCCCTCCATCTGATCCTCCATAGAACTCTGGGTAGGAGAGAAGAAACACGTAAGGAGGGAGAACCTCCCGCCAAGGAGATGTCAGGGCATCCATGTCGTATGTTTCAGGAACTCCTGCTCGGGGGATAGAAGGTGGGGAGCTTTCGTGTAGTATACCGTTAGTACAACCAGACCAATGGAAGGAGTCCCTATAGAAGGAGGGAGGTGGAGGGCGCCACAGCCCACCAGTTGGGACCGAAGCGTGCCTGGAATGGAAGGCCACTAAAGGAATACCCCGTGCAGATCCAGGAAGGGTTCTCTGCAGCAGATGAGGGAAGGTAGTAACATCAGAACTACCAAGGCATGCGGGGTGTCTATGAATCATGATCCAGAGGAGGAAAGGGACAGGGGAAGAATAGGCTAGGTCCAAGCCCATTTCCCGTAGTGACTGGCGCTATACAGAAGTAGCCAAGGATTTCAGTTGTAGAAGAGTCCATCACCTGACGAAAAAACTAAACAGACAGACCCCAAGTATGTAGTGGTATGCAATACCGCTCCCACAGTAATAGCCAGTGCTCGCCCCGTCAGCGTAAAAAAACTGAGAGGGAGGCCTGAGACTATCCGTAGAAGCCACGTACCATACTGCCCCAGTTTAAGTAGAGCAACCTTAAGAACTCTACCTGGAAAGGCGCTGAACAGGAGCAACTGCCAAGCTGGCGCCAGGGTAGGGCCCCTACGAACTCAAGCATTAGCGAAAGGCTGCACCTGTGGAGGAAAACACACTGTAGCTGCTACCAGAGCGCCAGCATAACCACTTTCCCAGAGTGATGCTAGTAAATCCCCTGAGAAGACAGAGGAGTTATAATCATGGCCAAAACCAGCACCAAAAGAACACAATCAGAATAGCCACCGTACCACTGGCGGCACTCATATAGCACTATAGTAAGAGTACCGGGCACCGTTGAGTACCGACTGTTGAATTGCCATATCTGAAGATATTCAGTTATTCCCCCGCTAGTGGATCACTTGCGAAAGGCAAGCAGGAAGCACAGTGATGTGTAACACTCCGGCTATGGGAGGATAGCGCGACAGTCGGACCGTATCCAATGGTGGTGCAATTACCCTACCTATGAAAGGTGGAATGCGTACGGAGTACTTAAGCCAGTGGTAGGGAAAATACCCCACCTATAAAGGAGGGTTAATGCCCACGGCGAGAACTAGTGCATATGGCGAGTCCTGTACCCTGTGGAAATGCAATTAGCACCTAAGTAAGGGGGTAATGCAAACAGCACACCTGGTAACCAGTGATAATGTCATCCTGCCACCTGTGTAAGGAGCTATTGAATACGGCAGGTACTGAACCCAGTGGAGATGCAATTCCACCACCTACAGAAGGGGGAATGTATACGTCCGGCACTGAAATCAGTGTTATTGTACTTAGTCCACCTATGACAGGGGACAATGTATAAAGGTCAGTACTGTATCCCAAAGTAGTGCAATCACTCCGGCTAAGGAAGGGGGTAATGCCTACGACAAGTGCTGCTGGCCACAGTAGACGCAATCTTAGGAGATTGCTTCGGATTCATGTCAGGGTCTGAACCAGTGATTCTCTCCCCCCCCACCCCCCCCCACCCCTTTGGACGGACCCACTCCTGTGAGAGAGGGTGCGCCTGAGCGTGACCCGGGGAGGGGGGGAGGGGGTGCGGAGATGTTCGAGGAGAATATGACCTGCTGTGGTCTGCTAGCGCGCAGGTCTGCCCCTCAGAATCTCGCCCCTAGCAGATGCGGACTGCTCGGGAGGGGGCTTAGCAACCAAACCACCCAGGGGGTGGAATGGGAACAGAGGTCCTGTATAAAATTGCGCCGGTTGAGAATCATCAACCAAACGACCCGGGAGGGTGGATTGGGAACAGGGGTCCTGTATAAAATTGCGCCGGCAGAGAATTATCAACCAAACTACCCCGGAGGGTGGATTGGGAAGTTCCAGTTGCCTCCCACTGGAATTGCGCAGGTGGGGAATCATCAACCAAATGACCCAGGAGGGTGGATTGGGAATCCAGAGGTTCTCCACTGTATGGCGCAGGTGGAGAATTATCAACCAAACGGCCCCGGAGGACGGATTGGGAATCCTGCAGAGATCCTTCAGTGAATTGCGCAGGTGGAGAATTAGCAACCAAAAGACCCGGAAGGTGGGTTTGAAATGCTTCAGCTGTCCTCCACGTGATGTATGAAGGTGGAGAATTATCAACCAAACGAACCTGGAGGGTGGATTGGGAATTCCAGAGGTTCTCCGCTATATTGGGCAAGTGCAGAATTATCAACCAAAACGGCCCCGGAGGACGGATTGGGATCCTGCAGTGGTCCGTCACTGGATTGCGCAGGTGGAGAATAATCAACCAAACTGCCCCGGAGGGCGGATTGGGATCCTGTAGTGGTCCGTCACTGGATTGCGCAGGTGGAGAATTATCAACCAAACGGCCACGGAGGGCAGATTGGGATCCTGCAGTGGTCCGTCACTGGATTGCGCAGGTGGAGAATCATCAACCAAAACGGCCCCGGAGGGCGGATTGGGATCCTGCAGTTGTTCTTCACTGGATTGCGCAGGTGGAGAATCATCAACCAAAACGGCCCCAGAGGGCGGATTGGGATCCTGCAGTTGTCCTACACTGGATTGCGCAGGTGGAGAATCATCAACCAATTGGCCCCGAAGGACGGATTTTGGATCTATTAGAAGTCCCCCTTACCTGAGATAGGACACGGACCCAGTGTGGAACCACACTGACCGGGTGGCCCTGCGGCTGAGGAGGGGGACCCGAATGGACGCACATTTCCTTTAGTATTATTTTATACATTCTTTCTAGGAAGCCGGCCTCAATGACAGGCAGGAAGGGGTTAAAATTTCTCCATTCATGCACTGTACTTAGGGGGAGGAGCCCCAGATCATCAGGTGCCGGCCTAAGAATGGTGGTGGCCAGAAAGGGTTAAGGCAGTCACGAGGAAAAGTGCCGAAGCTCAGCAGGTGTCTGGAGGAGGGGGACAAGGGCGGGAAGAATTTTGCGGCAGAGTGCCCCCCCCCCTACCAGGGGACGAAGTTTGCGGCCTAGCAGGCCCTTGCGCACAGTCGATTAGGGCATTGACCAAACGGCGCTTAACCCCTGCATCGACCGGCACAGAGACCAGAGCAGCGGGCGAAATGTGCCCGCCTGGCAACGGACGTGGGCTGCACTACGGGGGCCGTGCGGACACCAGTGCGGGGTGGGCAAACATCACGGCCGGAATACCGATGCGGTGCCGGCCAAACGCATGGTAGTTAACCCCCTACGGAGCGACGCGCCCAGAGTCCGCACCCGAAAGGGGTGGCAATGTGGAAGGTGCCGCTCAGGAAGATTCCTGTTGAGGTGGAAGCGGCGCATGAATGCGCCCGCCCGGCAAACGGACGGGGGCTCCATCCCGCGGCTGGCGGGCAAACAACATCGTGGCCGGCACCGTTGCGGTGCCGGCCGAATCGTATGGCGGTTAACCCCTCCGAGCGGCGCGCTCTCACTGCAGCGCGTCTGCTCACGGAAGGGGTTGGATCATGGCGGCTAGGTGTGGGGAGCGGGAGATTGACCAGCAGTGCGCTCGGCCTCCCTGGAGCAGTGCCATTAACCCCCTATGCGCCCAGTAAGGGGGAGACTATGTAGACCATGACAGGAGCCTTCACAATTCTCGCCCCTGTAAGAAAACTGCAGTCTTTACAGAAATCCAGGAGGGCATAGAGAGGGACCTGAACCCCTGAGGGTTAAACATACTTACCTAGTTTACTCACCTCATCTTCATCCTCTTCTCTTTCCTGCCGCCATCTTCACCCCTCCTCTGGTCCAGCAGGGTCACCCCTTCAGCTACTGGCACCGTAGTGGCAGGACACTGGAAAAAGGGGGTTTGGATGGGTGACCCCTTGGCTGGCGGGATGCAGGGGAGCGAGGCTGCCCTGGTCCACCTTGTCTTCTGTGGGGGAGGCAGCAGTGCGGGTGACCGGCACTGGCGCAACTCGACCGCGGGAGAACAGAGAGGCGAGGCGTCCACTGGTTCCCATCTGAAAAAGAAGGAAAAAAATAAAATAAAATAAAAAATCTTCAGGAGATTCCCTGCAGAGCAGGAAGGTCTTGCCTCCTATTGACACTAGAAAAAACTGAAGCTCTCTCTCCAGGCTGGAGGGGTATAGCTGCCAGGGGAGGAGCTGCCAGCTTTTACTAGTGTCAACGCCTCCTAGAGGACATAGCTATACCCACGGTTTCTGTGTCCCCCAATGAATATGGGCGAGAAAAATGTTTTTGCATTGCCGCTTCCCAAGACCCATAACTTTTTTATTTTTCTTTCTATGGAGTTGTGTGAGGGCTTGATTTTTGCGAGACGACTTGTATTTTTTATTGGTATCATTTTGGAGTAAAGGGCGCTTTATGATCGCTTGTTATTAAGTTTTTTTGGTGGCAACTAAGACTAAATTAGCAATTGTTTTTTTTTCTACGGCGTTCACCGTAGGGGATAATTTACATGATATTTATATAGTCCGGGTCATTACGGACACGGAAATACCAAACATATGGGGAGGATTTTTTTTTTTTTGCAATTATTTTCATTGAAAAGCGTATTTTCAATGGAAAAAAAAAAAGCTTACTTTTTTATGGGATTTTTTTTATTATTATTATTATTTTTTTTTTTTACTTTTTTTTTACAACTTAATAGTCCCACAAGGGGACTATAACAGACAGCTTTTTGATTGCTTTTAAAATGCAATGCACTATCCCTATAGTGTATTGCATTTTAATGGAAATGCTATTCTAACATTGACCAGCAGGCTGCGCCAGTAAGACGCAGCCTGCTGGAAATCACTGAAGGCTGGTCTGGGGCCTACATAAGACCCCAGGTAGCATTCACACACTGGCAAATGCGACCATGGGGTGCCGATGGGAGACAGAGGGAGTCCGCTCCCTCTGTCAGCACTTTACATGTGGCAGGCGCCATTTCCCACAGCATGTAAAGTGTTAAACAGCCCGGATCGGTCTGGGCTGTTAGAGCAGGGCCGCGGCTCTCATGTGAGAGCCAGGTGTCCGCTTCCCGATGCACGGGAGACCCGTGCAGCGCTTAAGGCCCCTTAGTGACCGCCGTAAAAACACGTATGGGTTGTCACTAAGCGGTTAAACACGTATCATAGTTCTCAGACAAAATAAAGTTTTCTACAAAAAAGAAAAGTCTTCACCTTCTGAAGTTGCACCATCTTTATGTATGGGAGGACTACCATTGATTGGGCTGAGATTTGGAGGCGTTTCTGCATTGTGACAACCCCCCTGCCCTTCATCATCAGTAGCAGGGCTGCTCTCTGGCTCTCCATTCTCCAAGTCACTGCGTGATGAATCCTCAGAAGACTGTGATGCTCCAAACCTGCAACTTAAAATATCTGATAAATGAAGGTGGAGAAGGACAAAGTTCTCACCTTCCCATTTCCTAATGTATTCTCATTGTTGAGGACACAAAAGGTGTATTATTATGAATACTTGAATCCATGAATGCACTGGAATAGGGCTTTAAAACTCATCCACTATACCAACACAATAAGTAATAATGCAAAATATCCTTGTCATATACAGGGGTATAGAGACATGAGGTGGCCACACACTTAGCTGCAGTAAGCAGCTTTTAACAAAGAGGACACGTGTGCACACATTGGCAAATAAGTCATATTCCTTAAGGTTTTGTCCTGCAAAAAACATTCTACATTTTTCAAACCAGCACCTATCCAGGTACCGGTAATTAAAAATTAAGCATAGCTACTAAGTTATTCAATAAAACCTATCTGTATAGCACCACAACCTGTTTGTCATTTTGCTTATTTTTCATTCCACCTCAGTAACATCACTGAGGTGGACACACATGCTTCTTTTAGGAGCTGTGATAATTACAGGAACAGAGTTGCTGCAGAAAAGACATGCCTTCTGAGCTGTGATAGGGAGAGCACTGCAGTAGAAAGGAGACACCCAGTGAGTTGTCAAATTGAAATAAACCTAGCAGAGCAATTGGGGCAATGAATGGGCAGATCCCTGGATCCATGTGAGGTACAGGGCTGGTTCTAGCTTTGTTAGAAAGAGATTGGCATGTACTGTATGATGTCTGGTTTTAATTCTAATCATGGGATAACTCCTTTTAAGCAAATTTTCAATAGTATGCATCCAAATACAGTATAAAATAAATGTAAACTAAAATGTTACTACATAAAAGAAACTAAAATATCGTCTGCTCAAAAGACCAGTATCATTCTTCATTGGAAGATATGGGAACATAGGGGAGTTAATTAGTACAAGTCAATAGAATAAAACAGGGGGTTTAAAGAATCATTATATGATAAAGAGATTATTTTCTCCAGTGTTTTAAGTCCTCCAACTTTTAAAAAGGCATAGTACCCCCTGTATGTGCCTAATAACATTCAGTATGACAGAACATCCACCCGATAATCTGCCCATGTAACGCTGCCGCAGATCACCCGATGAACACGCAAAACGATTGTTCATCGGTTAAAACAATCTTTTATGTGGACACCTAAATCATTGTTTCTGGGCAACAGATCGTGCTTTCCAAACAGTACTCTTCTGCCCAGAAACAATGAATTTGTAAGGGGTTGAGAGATGGCAGTGCCCATCGCTCATATCCACACAGTGAAGGGCATCCTTCCTTCCTGATAATCACCTGCTCCATTGAGCTGTTTAATCCAGCATTACCCATAACAGGCTGATGATTTATAATTATGAAATTAAACAAGAAAGATAAAGTTCACAGAATGAGATAGAACGGTAACTGATTACTACCTACCGAGTTCGAGACTTAACTTGTGTGCCATAACCAATCTCCTTTTCCTCCCAAATATCCTCCTCTTCATCATCAAACTGCTGAATATGTTCATTATAGCAGGCTTCAAAGAGGGCAGCATTAGGCTTAAATAAAGAAAAATGCATATAAAATTATTGGTGACAAATGCCAACTAATAAACTATACATTTCAATACAATTAAAAACATGAAATCTACATTAAATATTTTTTTTGTGGGGCGTGGCTAGCCAGGCATGTGAGCGGCAGCAGGTTCGCTGAGCTCCCGCACCAACCCGCCCATTTATCCTGTGGACACATACCTTTCTGAGCCGAACGGCCGCTAATAACACCCAGAAGCTGGGGAGACACATTGCGCTGCCCAGGAATGCCGATCCCGCCACTATGTCCAGGAGGAGAGAGGGACGAGGCAGAGATTTCTATTAGAGGTGTTCAAAGAAGCCCAGCGGCTAGGCAGACTCCCTGCCACTATGAATGAAGCGATCATAGCAGTAATCCCAAAACCGGGAAAAGATGTCCTAGAAGCCGAGTCTTACCGTCCTATTTCTCTATTGCAGGTGGACGTTAAGATTTTGGCGAAAGTTCTGGCCAATCGCCTGAATTCAGTAATAACTTCACTAATACATACCGATCAAGCTGGATTTATGCCCAATATGTCGACAGTGGTAAATATTAGAAGATTATACTTTAATATCCAGGCAGGCCAGGTCCACGCCTCGAGTACGGCGGTCGCATCTTTAGATGCGGCCAAAGCATTCGACAGCGTGGAATGGCTATACTTAATATTCGTACTTAAGGCTATGGGGATTGGGCCAGGATTCATTCAATGGATTAGGCTACTGTATGCTTGTCCTACTGCCAAAATCCAAGTGAATGGAAAACTATCGGTTCTCCTTTAGATTATATAGAGGGACTAGGCAGGGATGTCCTCTATCGCCACTGCTGTTTGCAGTGGCGGTGGAACCGTTGGCTGCTGCCCTTAGAAAGGCAAGTGAGGTGAAAGGTATGACATATGGCACACTAACTGAAAAAGTCGCTCTTTATGCCGATGATCTGTTACTTTTTCAAGAGGACTGGCGTCCATCCCTCCCAGCAGCCATGTCGACCATAACAGTTTTGGGAAGCTATCGGGCTTGACCATTAATTGGTCAAAGTCGGTGATTATGGCCCTGTCTCCAAATTTAGAAATTGACCCCTGCCATGCAGCAGGTTTACAAGTGGTATCAACATTTAAATACCTGGGCATTCAAGTATCAGCGCAGATTAATGACTTTGTTAACCTTAATATATTACCACTCCTAGACAAATTTAGGAAGAAAGTTCAGGTTTGGTCTAAATTGCCTTTGACTTTAATTGGTCGCACTAATCTTTTAAAAAAGATCCTTATGCCGCAACTTTTATATGTCCTTCATAATGCACCGACTTGGATACCACTAAAAACATTTTACACTGTTAACAAGATATTCCGTGACCTCATCTGGAAAAAAAAGGGATACCACGCATAAAGCTTGCTACTTTATGTAGATCTAAGACACAGGGAGATTTGGGTGTTCCAGATCCTTGGATGTATTATTTAGCAGCTCAACTACAGCATATTAGAGGTTGGTGTGAGAACACTACTGTTGACACCGTCGGAAGGATTGTGCAGCATCTTATTGGTGGTAGATGTATAATGGCAGCTCTGGAGGACAGTACTTTCTATAAAATGGGAGGACGGTATGGCCTACTGCGTGTTATTCATAAAGTTTGGTGGAAAGCTAGAAACATAGCGGGAATTCGTGGATACACAAGTTTTACTTCAATCTGGCTAAATTATATCTATAAGGAATTAGATAAGGTTCCGAATGCCAAGACCTGGGAAAGATATGGTCTTGACCGAATGAATAAGTTATATACAGATAAGTCCCTTAAGAGCTTTGCTACGCTGCAGCAGGAATATGAGTTACTTAATTCTCTTTTCTATATTTACCTACAAGTCAGGCATGCTATACAGGCACAGGAAAAGCAGGAGGAGATAATACCTGCTGAAAAACATCTTATTATAGACCTTACATCTTCTAGAGGGACCACGAAGGGGGTAATTTCGCTTCATTATTTGAGCCTTATGGAAGCGATTCACAAATCTCAACCATTAAAGTTATATGAGAAGTGGAGGCAAGATCTTACTGACCTATCAGAGGAGCAATGGGAAGCTGTAGTGGAAAACTTTCCAAATGTGGCAGTGAGCGAGGCTCATAGAGTCTTTCAACTATTCCTATTACATAGAGTATATAGAACACCTGTATTGCTGTTTAAAATGGGGTATCGATCGGATGATACATGTCCACGTTGTGGAGCTCATAATGCAGACTTGATTCACATGATGCGGAATTGTCCGAGACTTAGACGCTATTGGGTGGATGTCCAGGAATTAATTAATACTGTGTTTCAAGTACAGATTGACTTGACCCCACTGGTGTGCATATTAGGTCATGTAGGAGACATCCCCATAACTAGCGACTTGAAACTGGCTGTTCTGAGAATCCTATACCAAGCCAGGAAGTTGATAGCTTTCCACTGGATTGCACCTGATCCCCCATTCATATCACAACTGATAAATAAACTACACATCCTAATTAAACTAGAAAGCTATGTACAGTCGTGGCCAAAAGATTTTATAATAGCAATTTGCATATACTCCAGAATGTTATGAAGAGTGATCAGATGTATTACCTAGTCCTTCTTTGCCATGAAAATTAACTTAATCCCCAAAAAAACTTTCCACTGCATTTCATTGCTGTCATTAAAGGACCTGCTGAGATCATTTCAGTAATCCTCTTGTTAACTCAAGTGAGAATGTTGACGAGCACAAGTCTGGAGATCATTATGTCAGGCTGATTGGGTTAAAATGGCAGACTTGACATGTTAAAAAGAGGGTGATGCTTGAAATCATCGTTCTTCCATTGTTAACCATGGTGACCTGCAAAGAAATGCGTGCAGCCATCATTGCGTTGCATAAAAATGGCTTCACAGGCAAGGATATTGTGGCTACTAAGATTGCACCTCAATCAACAATTTATAGGATCATCAAGAACTTCAAGGAAAGAGGTTCAATTCTTGTTAAGAAGGCTTCAGGGAGTCCAAGAAAGTCCAGCAAGCGCCAGGATCGTCTCCTAAAGAGGATTCAGCTGCGGGATCGGAGTGCCACCAGTGCAGAGCTTGCTCAGGAATGGCAGCAGGCAGGTGTGAGCGCATCTGCACGCACAGTGAGGCGAAGACTTTTGGAAGATGGCCTGGTGTCAAGAAGGGCAGCAAAGAAGCCACTTCTCTCCAAAAAAAAACATCAGGGACAGATTGGTGAATGGACTGCTGAGGACTGGGGCAAAGTCATATTTTCCAATGAAGCTTCTCTCTGATTGTTTGGGGCATCTGGAAAAAGGCTTGTCCGGAGAAGAAAAGGTGAGCGCTACCATCAGTCCTGTGTCATGCCAACAGTAAAGCATCCTGAGACCATTCATGTGTAGGGTTGCTTCTCATCCAAGGGAGTGGGCTCACTCACAATTCTGCCCAAAAACACAGCCATGAATAAAGAATGGTACCAAAACACCCTCCAACAGCAACTTCTTCCAACAATCCAACAACAGTTTGGTGAAGAACAATGCATTTTCCAGCACGATGGAGCACCGTGCCATAAGGCAAAAGTGATAACTAAGTGGCTCAGGGACCAAAACTTTGACATTTTGGGTCCATGGCCTGGAAACTCCCCAGATCTTAATCCCATTGAGAACTTGTGGTCAATCCTCAAGAGGCGGGTGGACAAACAAAAACCCACTAATTCTGACAAACTCCAAGAAGTGATTATGAAAGAATGGGTTGCTATCAGTCAGGAATTGGCCCAGAAGTTGATTGAGAGCATGCCCAGTAGAATTGCAGAGGTCCTGAAAAAGAAGGGCCAACACTGCAAATACTGACTCTTTGCATAAATGTCATGTAATTGTCGATAAAAGCCTTTGAAACGTGTGAAGTGCGTGTAATTATATTTCACTACATCACAGAAACAACTGAAACAAAGATCTAAAAGCAGTTTAGCAGCAAACTTTGTGAAAACTAATATTTGTGTCATTCTCAAAACTTTTGGCCACGACTGTATATCAGAAAAGAGGGAACAACAAAAAATTTGATAAAATATGGTTTATGTGGATAAACCATTATGATATCCTAGTTTAATGACCTGGGTATAATGGAAATGTAAGATTCCAGATTCCAAAATTTGGGTGATTAATATCATTATACTGTATAAAACTGTTCTGGATGGTTGCATTGTGTGCATGAGAGGGTAATTTATGTCATGATGACAATGTTTGGGGAGCCCAGTGAAGGACATGCTTCTGCTTTCATGGATGTTTTATGAACAATAAGAAGACGTAAAAATGGACTCTTGAATTCTGATTTATACTGGTCACTATAATGGCTGCACGATTGGTATGGGGAGGGAGGGAGAGGGTGGGGTTACGGGAGGGTTGGGGGGAGGAGTATTGTATTGTAATGTTTACTTTAACTTGCTATAAAATCAATAAAAATGATTTCATTAAAAAAATATATTTTTTAGGTTTGCTTTTTTTTATATCATATTCATAATGTTTACTTTAAAGGGGTTGTCTTACTATGGATATTTAAGGCTAATTTAAAATTTTAAAGTAAATGCATAATCAGAAGATGACTTATTAAATCAAGTTTTTACAGAAAGTAGAATAAAAAAATCTACAATCAGAAAAAATAAATAATTAAAAGAATGTTTCCCTACTGGTTTTAGCTGGTAAAAAACAAGCTAGGTGATACATTCTATTTAAAGCGAATCTGTCACCTGGTTTGAGCATATTAAGGTGTTACTACTGCCATGTACAATAAAATACCTTATTTCTTGCTGTAGTCTTCATTTTGTGTTTCATGGTTTCATTAGTGATAAAAATCTACTTTTTATGTTATGCAAATGAGTGTCCAAGGTGCCCAGAGGGGCTTTATTATCCTTCTCTGGAGCCCAGGAACTCCCCTGTACAGTGCCCAGCCCGCCTTCCTTTAGAACCCAAGCACGCCTCTTCCAGCATAAGTAACTGCCCACACCCAAACTCTTTGCCGCCGCCCCCCTTCGCTATGTGAAATCTCATGCAGGCGCAGTACCGTAGACTGCCTGCGCGATGTAGAAGCTCCTGAGGGCAACAGCTTCAAATGTGTCACTGGGCATACGCCGAGCCCTCAGTTGTGGCAGACAGGGAAGGTTCCCATGGCAACAGGACGCCTTCTCAGGCATCCTGCTGTCCATGGTGCTGAACAGATCTGTGCTAAAGGCAGAGATCTGTTCAGACAAAGTGTGAGTGAAATACAGTGCAGTACACTATATAGTGTACTGTACTGTATTATACAGACATCAGACCCACTGGATCTTAAAGAACCAAGTGGGTCTGGGTAAAAAAAAAGGGAAAAAAGTGAAAAAAAGTAAAAAAAACAAACATTTATCCCTGATTAAAAAAAAAAAAAATTCCCTACACATGTTATATATCACCGCGTCCGTAACGACCCGATCTATAAAATGGTCATGTTACATGTCATGTAATGTGAACGCCATAAAAAATAAAAACTATGATGAAATTGAAATTTTGCCCACCTTACTTCCCAAAAAAGGTAATAAAAGTGATCAAAAAAGTCATATGTACGCCAAAATAGTACAATTCAAACCGTCGTCTCATCCCGCAAAAAATGAGCCCCTACATGAGACAATGGCCCAAAAAATAAAAAAAACTATGGAGACACTAAAAAAAAGTTTTTTTGGTTTAAAAAATATTATTGTGTAAAACTTAAATAAATTTAAAAAGTAAACATATTAGGTATCCCTGCGTCCGTAACAACCTGCTCTATAAAAATAGCACATGATCTAATCTGTCAGATGAACGTTGTAAATAATAAAAAAATAAAAACTGTGCCAAAACAGGTATTTTTTTGGCAAATTTTCCATTTTAATCCATTTTTTCCCATAACAAAGCAAGGGTTAACAGCCAAACAAAACTCCATATTTTTTGCCCCGATTCTTTAGTTTACATAAACACTTCATATGTGGTCGTAAACCTCTGTACGGGCACATGGCAGGGCGCAGAAGGAAAGGAATGCCATATGGATTTTGGAAGGCAGTTTTTGCTGGACTTGTTTTTTGACACCATGTCCCATTTGAAGCCCCCCCTGATGCACCCCTAGAGTAGAAACTCCAGAAAGTGACCCCATTTAAGAAACTACACCCCTCATGGTATTCTAAACTGATTTTACAAACTTTGTTAACCCTTTAAGTGTTCCACAAGAGTCAATGGCAAATGGAGATGAAATTTCAGAATTTCTATTTTTTGTTACTTTGCTTCACAAAAAGTGTAATATAGAGCAACCAAAAATCATATGTACCCTAAAATAGTACCAAAAAATCTGCCACCTTATCCCGTAGTTTCCAAAATGGGGTCACGTTTTTGGAGTTTCTACTCTAGGGGTGCATCAGGGGGCTTCAAATGGGACGTGGGGCCGCGCAGTGGTGTACGACCACATATCGGGTGTTTCTGTAAACCGCAGAGTCAGGGCAATAAATATAGAGTTTTGTTTGGCTGTTAACCCTTGCTTTGTTAGTGGAAAAAATGGATTAAAATGGAAAATTTGGCAAAAAATTTAAATTCTGAAATTTCATCTCCATTTGCCATCAACTCTTGGGGAACACCTGAAGGGTTAATAATGTTTGTAAAAATCAGTTTCAAATACCTCGAGGGGTGTAGTTTCTAGAATGGGGTCACTTTTGGGTGGTTTCTATTATGTAAGCCTCACAAAGTGACTTCAGACCTGAACTGGTCCCTAAAAAGTGGGTTTTTGAAAATTTCTGAAACTTTTCAAGATTTGCATCTAAACTTCTAAGCCTTGTAACGTCCCCAAAAAATAAAATGGCATTCCCAAAATGATCCAAACATGAAGTAGACATATGGTGAATGTAAACTAATAGCTATTTTTGGAGGTATTACTATGTATTATAGAAGTAGAGAAATTGAAACTTGGAAATTTGCTAATTTTTCTAAAATTTTTGTAAATTTGGTATTTTTTTATAAATAAAAATGAATTTTTTTGACTCCATTTTACAAGTGTTATGAAGTAAAATATGTGATGAAAAAACATTCTCAGAATGGCCTGGATAAGTAAAAGCGTTTTAGGCCTCTTTCACATGGGCGTTGCGGGAAAATGTGCGGGTGCGTTGCGGGAACACCCGCGATTTTTCCGCGCGAGTGCAAAACATTGTAATGCGTTTTGCACTCGCATGAGAAAAATCACGCATGTTTGGTACCCAAACCCGAACTTCTTCACAGAAGTTCGGGCTTGGGATCGGTGTTCTTTAGATTGCTATTATTTTCCATTATAACCATGTTATAAGGGAAAATAATACATTCTGAATACAGAATACTTAGCAGGTGATCAATTGAGGGTTAAAAAAATAAATAAAAATTAACTCACCTTCTCCTCTTGTTCGCGTAGTTCCCGGTCTTTACTTCTTTAATGATGAGTTGTGGGCTAAAGGACCTTTGGTGACGTCAGATCACATGCTCCAATCACATGGTACATCACCACGGTGATGGACCATGTGATTGGAGCATGTGATCTGACGTCACCAAAGGTCCTTTAGCCCACAACTCATCATTAAAGAAGTAAAGACCGGGAACTACGCGAACAAGAGGAGAAAGTGAGTTAATTTTATTTATTTTTTTAACCCCTCCAGCGCTGTTTTACTATGCATTCTGTATTCAGAATGCTATTATTTTCCCTTATAACCATGTTATAAGGGAAAATAATACAATGAATAGACTGTCACCTAGCAACCATGCGTGAAAATCGCACCGCATCCGCACTTGCTTGCGGATGCTTGCGATTTTCACGCAACCCCATTCACTTCTATGGGGCCTGCGTTGCGTGAAAAACGCAGAATATAGAGCATGCTGCGATTTTCACGCAACGCATAAGTGATGCGTGAAAATCACCGCTCATCTGAACAGCCCCATAGAAATGAATGGGTCGGTATTCAGTGCGGATGCAATGCGTTCACCTCACGCATCGCATCCGCGCGGAATACTCGCCCGTGTGAAAGGGGCCTTAAAGTTATCACCACATAAAGTGACACAGGTCAGATTTGCAAAAAATGGCCAAGTCCTTAAGGTGAAATAGAACTGAGTCCTTAAGGGGTTAAACAAACTACAGTACATCAATTACAAAATGTGTTATATTTTCAAACAAAAGACAAATTCTGTTTTTGATGTGGATTTTCCTTTAGTCCTTTATATTTAGGCTACTTTCACACTGGCGTTTTGGCTTTCCGTTTGTGAGATCCATTCAGGAATAGTTTTGCCCTAATGCATTCTGAATGGAAAAGGATCCGCTCAGAAAGCATCAGTTTGCATCAGTTCCGTCTCCATTCCGCCTTGCTATAACTATTAGAACACTCTGTTTAACCACTTCCAGACCGGGCCATTTGCCCCCTTCCTGACCAGGCCTAATTTTGCAAATCTGACATATGTCACTTTACGTTGTAATAACTTTGGAATGCTTTTACTTATCCAGAACATTCAGAGATTGTTTTCTTGTGACACATTGTACATCAGGTCAATGGGAAATTTGAGTCAATATATTTCACCTTTAAAAAATCCCAAAGTTAACGAAAATTTTTAAAAATTCACTGTTTTCTAAATTTGAATCTCTCTGCTTTTAAGAGTGATACGTCATAAAATACTCATTAACATTCACCATATGTCTACTTTATGTTGGCATCATTTTGGTAATGTACTTTTATTTTTTTAGGACGTTAGAAGGTTTAGAATTTTAGAAGCAATTCTTGACATTTTTAAGAAAATTTTCTAAATCTATTTATTTTTTTTTTAAACAAAATGTTTATTCAAAATTTCCATGTATAATAATTACAGTGCAATCAGGTTTTGACATGAGATTTCACATTATTGTTTCAGAATCAAAGAAAACATATACAAATCTAAATAAACATGAATCAACATCAATTAACTCCCCCCTTCCCCCACCTCTGCCTTGTTCCCTCCCCCCTTCCCTTCTCAGGTGGTTCACCTCTATGATCTCCAATACAGTGATCCTGATCGACTAAGTTACTATTGTTTGATCCTGTCATGTTTATTGTGATGGTGTAATTCAGCCTACCCAAAGTTCCTGCAATGTCTTCTTTGAGATACCAAGTTGAGTCCCTAAAGGGGTAAATTATTTTTTTTTTTATTTCCGACTCATTCAGGAATTTGATAATAAAGACTCTCCATTTTCTGAAAAAAGTTGTTGACTGCGTTTCTTGCTTTATTTTCTGTCTCAACCACCTCTAACAACATACAGTGTTTAAGCTGCTCTACCACTTCTGAGATACTTGGGCATCGTGGGTCGAGCCACTTTCTTAATAGACTCCTTTTTGCGGCTAAAATAAACAAACAAATTAATTATTTCTGGATAATATTCCTCGTTCTCTATTGTATGAAAAAGTATCATCTCTGGTGATATCGGAATCTCAATGGTCAGTTTTTGTTTAAGGTAGGTTCTGAGTTGAGTGCAGAAATTTCTGGAAACCTGACAACTCCATATTCCGTGATAGGGGTCAGTATCCTCTAGTTTGCATTTAGGGCAGGCTGTCAGTATGTTTTGGTCTAACTTTCAGTTTTTTCGGAATCCATAGATTGCCTTATGAATGATCCGAAATTGGGTTTCCCTCCAAATTTCGCTCATGGTTACCCTCCTGACTATTTTCCATCCTCTCAATATTATATCATTAGTGTGTTCACTTGGAAATTCAGTTCTCCATCCTTTGAATACTTTAAAGTCTGCCGACTTCATAATTCTCTCTCTAACATTGGTATATATGTTTGATAAGCTCTGCTTATTCGGAGAGGATGATATCAATGTATCAAATTCGTTCACTTTCAGTTCGGTGGAGTGTTTATTAACCTTTTCTTTAGGGAACTAATTATTTGGTAAAATACTAGAAAGGATGTGCCATCTAAATTGTATTTGCTTTTTCCCTCTTGGAAGGTATAATACCTCCCTTCTCCTGAGTGCCAGAAATCGGCTATGGTTTTCGGTTGGAGTTGGCTGGGTTGTACTCTTTGTTTAGCTTGCGTTCCTCCCTCCGCTACTATAACCTTTAAAGGGTCAAGATATTTGATATGGTATGCCATAACTTTTCTGTACTATCTTCCAAGCCATCATGGTATCCCTGAAAATAAGATGATTTTTAATCTTGTTTGGTAGCATAGTAAAGGAGGTGTGCAATAATGTGTTTAGGTCCCATGGCTGTGCTAAGGCTGATTCTAGCTCATAATTTGAGTAATTGCTGAATTTTTGTATCCAGTCTACGCAGTGGCGTAGTATGCTAGCCACATTACAGGGCTCCAGACTAAAAAAAATATCAAGGAGCCATTGGCTCCTAACCTGAAAAATTTAGAAGCCAAATTGAAATTTTTTGTCGGCAAATTTAAAATACATAATTACGGTATAATAAAAAAAAACAAAAAAAAACACACATGTCTTACCCCAGGGTTGTCACGATACCAAAATTTGGACTCGATTTTGATACCATAAAAAAGTATTATTGCGATGCTTTATACCACGTGAAAAAAATAAAACACTAAAAAAGCTGCGTGCTTTCCAGATTTTATGGAACGTCTGGACCATAATAGAACAGTCCTAACCTAATTTTTGTCGGGACAAGGTGACAAAAAAATGGCAAATTGCAAGTTTTTTTTTCTTTCTGTTACGGCGTTCACTGCATAGGAGATATTTTTAAATATTTTAATAGTATGCACTTTTTCAGGCGTGGCGATATGTCATTTTTTTTTATTCCTTTATATATTTTATATGTAAAATTGGGCAAGGGGTGATTTAAACTTAATATTTTGGTGTTTGTTTTTTTTTAACCTTTTTTTTAAAACTTTTTATTTAATAACTTTTAGCCTTAACCCTTAGGGGCTAGAACCTGGGATCTTTCATCCCTTGTCCTATTCACCCTGATAGATCTCTGCACAAGGCAGCAGACTATGGCAGCCAGGGCTTCAATAGCGTCCTGGCTGCCATTGTAACCAATCGGAACCCCAGGCTTACACTGCTGGGGCTCCGATCGGAACTGCCACTGCCACCTATGATTATAATACTTTGGGGGGGGGGGGGTGCACTGTGCCACCAATGATTCTACTTTATAATACTGGGGTTGGGGGAGGAAGGGGGGTTCGGTGCACCTGACGGGTTAATAGCGGCGGATCGCAGCGCGCAGTCATAGAGGCTGGGTGCCGGGTATGGGATATGGCCGGCACCCGCATCGCAGCCTGCGTTTGTATTAAGCATAAACTATATTCATTGGTGGCGCAGTGGCCACAGCCCCTTCCCTCCTCCTTGATTCTATCAGCCCATTGGTGGCAGCGGCAGCAGCGGTGCAGGGGGGAGGGACTGCCTCCTCCCCTGTGCTGTTGAGAAGAACATGGCACGCGCTGACAGCAGTTTAATGAGAAAGTGGCAGAGCAGCGCAGGGTCTAGGCACAAATGGCAACAAGACTACAAAGTCTTGTCGCCATTTAGCAATTCTAAGTCGCATTGGCGACCATTTTGGTCGCCATCTAGAGCCCTGCACATTATAAGATCTAATGTCTGGAAGAGCTAATCCGCCTCTTTCTTTAGGGAGCTTAAGCTTATATAGGGAT
The DNA here is from genome assembly GCF_905171765.1 of Bufo bufo. NCBI lineage: Eukaryota > Metazoa > Chordata > Amphibia > Anura > Bufonidae > Bufo > Bufo bufo. Next base: position 601,688,613 of record NC_053389.1, on the reverse strand, counting down.
ATCCTGCTCCGTTTTGATCTCCATATGAATTTATTAAAGGGATTCTGTCATGAGATTTTACCCCTATAACCTAAACATATGCTCATGTCCGGAGTAATAATAAGAATCCTAAGCTAGCATTATTAAACTTCACTGTGGCTCTATTTGCACAAAAAACAGGTTTTTATAACCTGTCAATCACTCACTTAAGGTGCCCAAGGGGAGGTCCGTTAATACAGGGTGCCCTGCCGCACCCCTCGCCGTCCGGTGACCAGCGCCGCCTTCCTAGCTCAGCGCCGCCTCCGCAAATCCTACCCGTCCCTCTGCCAGATCCCGCGCCTGTGCATTAGGCTCAACCTGATGCGCCGCGGACTCATGGCAGTGGCTTCGTTGAGCGAAGTGTGCATGCGCCAGCCTGATGCGCATGCGCACTTTGCTCAACAAAGCCGCTGCCAGGAGTCCGCGGCGCATCAGGCTGAGCCTAGTGCGCAGGCGCGGGATCTGGCAGAGGAACGGGTAGGATTGCGGAGGCGACGCTGGGCACCAGACGGCGAGGGGTGCGGCCGGGCACCCTGTATTAACGGACCTCCCCTTGGGCACCTTAAGTGAGTGATTGACAGGTTATAAAAACCTGTTTTTTGTGCAAATAGAGCCACAGTGAAGTTTAATAATGCTAGCTTAGGATTCTTATTATTACTCCGGACATGAGCATATGTTTAGGTTATAGGGGTAAAATCTCATGACAGAATCCCTTTAAATTCCTTTTCAAGTAGAGAAATATCAGTATGCTTCAGTAATAGCGGGATAGTCTAAAGTGGGTAGAGCAGTTTTGGGACAGACATCATTTTTAGTAGATGACAGCTACCTAGCATAGATAAGGGTAGGTTTTGCCATTTATTAAGATCTCCCACTATTGATGAGATTATTAGAAGAAAGTTAAGGTTATATATGGTCTCCGGACCCTTTCCAAACATTTTGTGTCCTTTCGGGCGACAGGTATAGTATCTCGCATTTACTTTGAGAACTTGGCTGGCTTCAAAGTAAACCAAAGTATGACAATAAGTCAAATACATGTTGTAGATCTACAAAATCAATTTTTTTTAAGATCTGAAGTCATTTTGAGAAGCTCACATAATATAAACCACCCATAAATACTCCATTTTAGAAACTACACCCCTCAAACTATTTAAAACTGGTTTTAGAAATGGTGTTAACCCTTGAAGTATTCCACAGAAATTAATGCAATATAGAGGTGAAATTTCAAAATTTCCAATTTTTTTGGGCAGATTTTTCATTTTAGTCAATTTTTTTCCTGTAACACATCAAGGGTTAACAACAAAACAAACCTCAATATTTATTACCCCGATTCTGCAGTTTACAGAAACACCCCATATGTGGTCGCATATCACTGTTTGTGCACACGACAGGGCACAGAAGGCAAGGAGCGCCATATGGGTTTTGGAGGGCAGATTTTGCTGGAATGGTCTTAGGGCACTATGTTGCATTTGAATAGACCATGAGGTACCACCCAAAGTGAAAACCCCCAAAAAGTGACCACATTTTGTAAACTAGACCACCCAAGGAATTTTTAAGGGTGTATCGCTCACTTTGACCCAACAGGCGTTTCATAGAATTTATAACCCTTGGCTGTGAAAATGAAAAATTACATTTATTTTTTACAAGAAAATGGTGATTTAGGCCCAAACATTCTTTTTCAAGAAAGATAACAGGAGAATATCCCCGCAAAATTTGTTACCCATTTTCTCCTGAATAAACTAAAACCCCCAACTGTGGTCGTAATCTGTTATTTGGGGATACGCCAGGGCTCAGAAGCAAAGGATCGGCATCTGGATTCTCTAACATAGAATTTTCTGTTGTGGTTTTTTAAAGCAATAACTTTTTTATTTTTTTGTTGACTGAGCTGCGTGATGGCTTATTTATTGTGGGACAAGCTGTAGTTTTAATTGGCACCATTTTGGGGTACATTTTAACTCACAAAAAAAATGAGATTTTTGTAAAACTAACCAGTAAAATCTCTTCCTCGCTCTTCATTGGGGGACACAGAAACAGTGGGAATAGCTATGTCCTCTAGGAGGCATTGACACTAGGAAGAAGCTGTTAGCCCCTCCTATGGCAGCTATACCCCCTCCAGCCTGTCACAAGCAGTAGGAGAAGCAAACCAACCAACGAAAAAAACGTGGAATACCAACAATGCCAAAGGACCCAACGGGGTTCTAACCAGCCACTGCCGCAACTGTGGCCAAACAACAATACTGGGTGGATGCTGTGTCCCCCAATGAAGAGCGAGAAAGAGATTTTACTGGTAAGTTTTACAAAAATCTTGTTTTCTCGCCCATATTCATGGGGGACACAGGAAACGTGGGACGTCCAAAAGCAGTCCACAGGGAGGGAAAAAAACCACAGACCCATGGAAGCAAGCGTCCCTGCAGGCATCTAAGAAACTGCTGCCTGCAAGACCATGCGGCCCGAGGCACAGTCCGCCGATGAAGTATGCACCTGGTAAAATTTTGTGAATGTGTGTAAGGAGGACCTGGTAGCTGCCTTACACAACTGCTTGGCCGAAGCACGATTCCTCCAAGCCCAAGATGCGCCCACCGCTCTGGTGGAGTGAACCGTGACACCTAAGGGCTGAACCCTGCCCCGGGCGCGGTATGCTTCAGCAATTGCAGACCGAATCCAACGTGCGATTGCCACCTTGGAGGCCGCCAATCCCTTGCGAGGACAATCTGGAATGACAAAAAGCGAATCCGTACGCAGGAAGGAACTGGAGGCTGCTAAATAAATCTTCAGGGCCCTGACAACATCCAAATGGTGTAACTCCCATTCCTTAGGGTGTGCAGGAGAGGGACACAGTGTGGGAAGGACAATTTCTTTGTTGATATGGAAGTCAGTGACCACCTTCGGGATAAAGAAAGGAACTGGAAGCTGCTAAATAAATCTTCAGGGCCCTGACAACATCCAAATGGTGTAACTCCCATTCCCTAGGGTGTGCAGGAGAGGGACACAGTGTGGGAAGGACAATTTCTTGGTTGATATGGAAGTCAGTGACCACCTTCGGGAGAAAGGAAGGAACGGTTCGGCAGCGCCACCAATTCGGACACCCGTCTGATGGATGTCATAGCTACAAGAAAAACTACCTTCCAGGACAGGATTCGGAGTGAAATCTCCCGCAAGGGCTCAAAGGGAACTATTCAAAGAACTAAGGGCTAGACCAAGGTCCAACCCTGATTGTAGAAAGGATAGGACCGTGGGGAGAGAAAACCGAAGTGGGGGGATGTTGCGGCTTTCACAGAAGCCCAGGAAGGACCTCCAGGTCTTGTAATTAATCCTGGACGATGCAGGCATCAGAATAGCGGATTCAATAGCCACGCCGTCAAACGAAGAGACCTTAAATGCTGATGGAAGACTAGACCCTGCGAAAGAAGGTCGTCTCTGAGTGGCAGTGACCAAGGGATGTCTCCTAGAAGGAGAACGACGTCGGCGTACCACGCGTGACGGGGCCAATCCCTCGTCGGAATGCTCTCCATCCTGATCTTCCGTAGAACCCTGGGTAGGAGGGGGAAGGGGGAAAACACATAAAGGAGAACCCCTGCCAAGGGGAGATCAGAGCGTCCACGCCGCAAGCTTCCGGATCTCCCTGTTGGTCAGTGAGGGGGGGGGAATCATCCTGCACCTGGAAGGTGTCACGGATGGCAGCAATGAGGCAATCTACAGTGGAGGCCAACCTGGAAGGCTGCTCCGTATTCATGTCCAAATCAGAATTCTCTACCTCCCCTTCAGATGGCACGTCCCCAGGGGAAGAAAAACCTGAGTGAGATCTTACACGGGGTGGAGAGGGAGATGCGTCTGAGGAGGAAACATGTCCTGCTCTAGGACGCTTTTGTGATTGCCTTTAGGGACCATTCACACGTCCGTAATTTGGGTCCGCATTTGTTCCGCAATTTGCGGACCCATACACTTTCAATGGGGCTTGAACGGATGTGAATCCGCATTCGTTTTTTCGGGATCCGCAATTCCGTTCCTGAAAAAAAACAGAACATGTCCTATTCTTGTCCGCAATTGCAGACCGCACATTGCAGGCGTCCGTGTTTTGCGGATCCGCAAAACACTTACGGACGTGTGAGTGGACCCTTACACTGTTGTTTTTTTACACTGTACACTTGATAGGGTAGATTATGTGATATTTTTGTAGATCCGTTCGTTACGGACATAACCATACCAAATATATCTAGTTTTTATTTTTGCATTTTACACAATGGGAACATTTTTTAGAACCAAAAATCATGTTTTTGTGTTGCCATTTTCTTAGAGCCGTATTTTTTTTATTTTTTCTGGCTACGGGTAAGGGCTTGTTTTTTGCGGGATGAGGTGATGTTTTTATTACCATTTTGGGCTACATACAACTTTTTGTTTGATTGATAGTATTTTTTTGTAGGTGAGGTGACAAAAAAAAGCTGTTCTGGTGTAATTTTTATTTGTTTTTATGCCATTCACTTGATGGGGTAGATGTGATATTTTTGTAGAGCCAGTTGTTACGGATGCGGCAATACCAAATGTGTCCCCTTTTTTTAGAAATAAAAATCTTGTTCTTGGTGCAATTTTCTTAGTGCCATATTTATTTATTTTTTCTGACTATAGTCTTGTGGTGGGGGATCATTTTTTGCGAGATTAGGTGACGTTTTTATTGCTACCATTTTGGGGTACATACGACTTTTTGATCGATTAACATTATGTTTTTTAGGAGATAAGGTAACTAAAAAAGCTGTTTTTGTTTATGTATTTTTATTTTTTTACGGCATTCACCTGATGGGGTGGATCATGTGATATCTTTATAGAGACGGCTGTCACGGATGCAGCAATAACAAATATGTCTATTTTATTTCTTTTAACATTTTTTAAATGACTTAGACTACTTTCACACCTGCGTTTAGGTCGGATCCGTCTGGTATGTGCCCAGACGGATCCGCACCTATAATGCAAACGCTTAGATCCGTTCAGAACGGATCCGTTTGCATTACCATGAACAATGATAATGCAAACGGATCCGTTTTGACTTTACATTGAAAGTCAATGGGGGACGGATCCGTTTGAAAATTGAGCCATACTGTGTCAACTTCAAACGGATCCGTCCCCATTGACTTACATTGTAAGTCTGGACGGATCCGTTTGCCTGCGCACGGCCAGGCGGACACCCGAACGCTGCAAGCTGCGTTCAGGTGTCCGCCTGCTGAGCGGAGCGGAGGACAAACGGTGCCAAACTGATGCATTCTGAGCGGATCCGCATCCATTCAGAATGCATTAGGACTGGACGGATCCGTTCGGGGCCGCTTGTGAGAGCCTTCAAACAGAACTCACAAGCGGAGCCCCGAACGCTAGTGTGAAAGTAGCCTTAATTGGGGACATTTTTTTTTTACATGTGAAACTTTTATTTTTTTATAAAACACTTCATTATTTTTATTTTACATTTTGAATCCCTCATAAGGTCATACAAGACCTCTGGGGGATATTTAACTTCACATTTTTTATTTTTTCCCCCACTATTGATTTCTTCTGTAACTGGGGCTGACATAGTAGCCACAGTTACATGGGCAATACACCCCCCCAGAGAGGCTGTACAGCAATACACTATGCTGTATAGCCTCACTGCAGGGCTGATTGTGGTATATGGAAGACCCGGTGGCTCCTGTACTCCCCTGGCCCTGGCGGTCACATGACCACTAGGCCGGGACAGGAAACCGCACATTGCTTCCTGAGCTGTATACACAGCGTTCGTTCAGCGCTGTGTATACAGCGAACTAGAAGGCAGGGACTCACAGGAACAGTCCCTGCATTCTCTCTGGGGTGCCCTGCTGTCACTGACAGCGGGCCCGCTCGGCAGCTGCAATCTCTGAAAGGACATTCTAAAAGATACGATCAGAGATAAACCTGACCGCCCAGGACGTTTATAGTCAATGGGCGGTCGGGAAGTGGTTAAGACAGTCTGACAACCTTCTGTCAGAAGAGTCCAGATTTTACACCATTTGCTATGTACAAGTATATCCAGCATGTAAGCACCCTGACATGGCACTAACCCTAGACAAAGCATGGGAATACTTAGGGTATGTCCAAATTCTCAATACCTGATGGAAAACCTGCATAATTTCCACTACCTGTGAACATAGCCTTGAAGAGGACCTGTCACCAAGAAAATGCAGTGCAATCTGCAGACAGAATGTTATAGAGCAGAAGGAGCTGAGCATATTGGCATATAGTTTTGTTGAAAAATTGGATTTTTTGTACTCACCGTAAAATCCTTTTCTCGTAGTAGGCATTGGGGGACACAGCACCATGGGTATATGTCCAACTACCACTAGGAGGCGACACTAGACATAAAAAAGTGTTGGCTCCTCCCCTTTGGGCTATACCCTCTCCACAGACACTAGGCAGCTCAGTTTGTACCAAAAGCAGTAGGAGAGAGAAGAAAGGCAAGGAACCAACAACTCCCGTACCGGGAAAGATCAAGAGACCAGCCCGGAGAAGCTGAAGTAAAACAACATAGGGAGGGATCTGTGTCCCCCAATGCCTACTACGAGAAAAGGATTTTACGGTGAGTACAAAAAATCCAATTTTCTCGTGCATGGCATTGGGGGACACAGCACCATGGGACGTCCCAAAGCAGTCCCCGAGGGTGGGAAGAACAACCATGCCACCTGTGGGCATACAGGTGCGGGAGAACCATGTGACCCAACAGGAGAAAAGCACGGAATAGGCAGGAAGCCTCATAACAAGGGAGAAACTCCAAGGAGGCCACAGTGACGACTGCCAGCACCCCAGGACAAATGCCTGGGAGAAGGTCCCAAATGCAAGAAGAAGGCAAAGGAACACCCAGCTCAGCCGAAGGCTGGAGGGAAAGTAGGACAGCATCGCGTATCGGATCTACCCAACGTCCCAATTGTCTCAGTCGAAAGCACAAACACCCTGAGGTCAACCCCTGAAGGGCCAGGGGAGCAAGGGAAATTGGAATCACTGAAGGCCAAACGAGAGAGTGAAGCTATAGCAAGGCTCACATGTGAGTGGAGCAGGTCTCCTCTCACCGCAAAGCAGGTGAAAAAGTTAAGCGCCCTATTGAAAGGAAAAGATCCTAAAGGCGCTAAGGGAAACCGCCAACCCCTGGAAGGGGAGGGGGTTGTAGGTAAAAACCAGGAAAAGAGAAAAGACAAGACCTGCATCCCCAACCAGGAGACGAGGAACGAGCCTCTGAAAACAAAATATCGCTGAGAAGCGCAAGACCGGAGAAACTCTGGCGAAACTCATTATCAGGGAAGAAGGGAACCAGATGCAAGCCCAGGAAATCTCAGCAGGGGCACACTGGAGTGAGGGAAGCCATAGCAAGGCTCACATATGAAGGGAGCAGGACTCCCCCCACCGCGAAGCAGGTGATGAAGATAAACGTCCTATTGGAAAGAGAAAACTCCCAAAGGCGCTAAGGAAAACCGCCAACCCTTGGAAAGGGAGGAGGTAGGAAGTAAAGGCCAGGTAAAAAGAAAAAAATAAGAGAAGACCTGCATCCCAAAACCAGGAGACGAGAAACGAGCCCCTGAAAATAAAATAATCGCTGAGAAGCGCAAGACCGGAGAAACTCCGGCCAAATGAAGTATCAGGGAGATGCAGGGCAAGGAAATCTCAGCAGGGATACACTGGACTGAGAGACATGGGAGGAGAAGGAGAGTACTCCCAAAAGTCTAAGGAGGAAGGCTCTACAAACACGAGGGGTCCCTCCCGAAGGATACCATAAGGTGGAAATGCAAACCGTAGCACTAAACCACTCAACACCAGGTACTTGAAGTGGGAGGATGGGAAGACAGACATGAATCCCATGAGGTCCAAAAGGCTATTGGAACCCGCAAGGGGAACAATCAACCCAGGTCCCTTCCCAAACAACGATAATCCTACAGAATCTGAGTGATCAAATGAACGGTGACAGGGACTCCAGAAAGGAGTACCCGCAATGGGCTCACAAGGAACCAGGAACTGAACCACCAGAGGACAACAAAAACCAGAATATCCAAGAAAAAATGAAAAGAACCACCCTATGGGAAGGAATTGGCCATGGACAACTAGCCATTCAAAAAATAGTGGCTAGCAATCAGCATACATTGTCCCGGGGAGGGCAAATACAGCGGCTTGGGTTGTACCACTAAAACAGACGCCCATATGCATAAGGAATGGTGAAGTCGCTATAAAAGAAGCGGGAGTGACTACACGAAATGTAGAAACCAGCTGCGACCGACATACAGAAGGCTCCCAGGGGGAGAGAGTACCGGATGGGCGAGGACAATAACAAGGTCCCAAAGGACTGCCCTCTGTTAGATAGTACAACTAAGCATAGAAATAAGGGAACACCCGGACCCAGAAGGAACTACGGAACCCTGTCCTATGTCAGAGCAATCAGCAGAAAATTCACCTACCAGGCAGGTGTGTGACGCTCAGTGGTTCTGTCCCTGACTCATCAGGGAGGACGTCCAGCGAGGAAATGTCGCTGACCCCAGGAGGATTCCGTGTGGCGGAGGACATCAAGTGATGGCCGAAAAACTACCGCAGCGGCCGGAGCTCAGCAAGCTACGTACCCCAACAAGGAGAAGATCCAGTGGAGATCACTGTACTCCACGAGGAATGGTCCGCCCTGTAATAGGAAACGCGGATACTCCTTTATAATATGTGGAACGCGGAGTGCAGCCGAAAGTAGTATTTGATAAGGATGGTAATAGCAACCCTAGCACAAAAACCAACAACCACCAGGCCATGGTGTAGGGAGCGTGGTTGTATGTGGACCACCCACCAGATCAGAACAGATCAGTCATGTACTGGGTACACCAGAAGTAGAAATAGACCGACAAGGAGGAGGTTGGGCAGGCCCACCCCTGCCAGATATGGCTACCATAATCGAGCTGAACCAGGATGCCGAAAAGGGAAGTAACCAACATCCGCAGCACAGATTAGTGCCCGGGGAAGGAAGCACCGAGTAATACAGAAGCCGTATGGGCCACAGATTGCACCATAGGGCCCAGCACGTGGGTTGAACGGTGACAGGGACACTAAAAATACACGCCGAAAACCGAGGTAAAGTGGCTGCATGTTGCACACAAAGGAGGGTGGAAACATAGCCACAGCATCCAGGAATGCAACCGCATTTGGAGGGTACAGGTCCTCAACCTGTAAGGTAGAAATGAGGCTGTGTAGTGTAGAGATACGACCAGACCGGTGCAATGGGTACAGCATCTGGAGATGGCCGAGGTACTAGGTCTAAGATTAGAGCGATGGGTCCACATGGAGCACCCTAGGACCAGAGAAGTGCAACGGCTGCCACGTTAGCTATGGCACCTATATTTCGCTCGGGAAGGGAAAAATAGGGCCACACGGTACCACAAGGAATGACAGGTGCACACCACAACAAGGTAAGTGCAATGGCAACTGAAGAATGCCCTCTATTTCACCTAAATAGAGGGAAATAGGGCCGCATGGCACACCATAGAGCCCGACAGGTGTAACGGCTGCAGCATCAGAGACGGTGCAGACCTCACCTAAGAAGGGAGTAAGATGGCTGTTTGGTGCACTCTAGATGAGGTTGCAGTGGCAACGGCACTACAAAGTGGCCTCAATATCTCGTCCAGTAAGGGAGCAATAGTGCCGCAAGGTACACTATAAGGCCAAACAGAAGCAACGGCTACAGCTCCTGGAGATAGAGAGGTTAAATAAAAATGAAGGGCACAAGTTGGTAGCCTGGTGCCCACTAGAACCAAACAGAGGCAATTGCACAGCAATTCAGAGTAGCCTCTATATCTCGCCGGAAAGGGAGAAATAGTGCCGCACGGAACAATGTAGCCCGCCAGGGATACTGGATACAGCATCAGGAGATGGTGTAGGGACTCTACCCATGAAGGGGGCAAGGTGGCTGGAAACAGACAGGTGCAATTGCTACAGCAATTGAAGGCGGCCTGTGTATCTCGCCCGGTAGGGGGAAATAGTGCCGCATGGGACACCTAACCAGTCAGCAGGAACTCTACCTATGAAAGTAACAAGGCAGCTGGAAACAGACAGATGTAATCGCCACGGCATAAAGGCCGGCCTGTATTCTCTGGTACAGGCACTACAAAAGAACCCTTAGAGGCCGAGAAGGGGAGCCAACCCTACAAGTGGCGTTTGCCTGAACTATCAGCTTGCCTAGAACATAGCCCCTGGATAGGGGCCAGGAAGGTCTGTCGTGCACAGCCTAGGAGGGCGTACATACCAGAGACACCGCGTAGGTGTCCCAGCTGCTAAGCACGGTGACGGCTGCCTTACCTGTGCGGTAATTACCTGTGCAGGCAGGAGGGCGCCATCTGAAAGTCCACTAGAGGGGCACCAAACCTGGTAGGGTAGGAACCACCATGCACGTTTGACTTGACCACGCAGAGGATTCTGCATGGTGGAAGACCGCCTGATGCTCTGTTCCGAGGGAATCGGTGCAGAGGTGTCCCCAGAGGCAACTGACAGAGAAGGCTTCGTCACCAGCCTCCGGCCTGTCCTGGGGGACCCGAGGATGCCGGGGAGGGGTGGAAGCTAGTTGAGACCACCCAAGGGTGGTCCATGGGCTACTCTTTGCGGGACCCTGTATCTTAGCGTGCGCGTGGCACAGGGGGGGAAGGAGACCGCAATTTGTAGGTAGCGCTCCAGCGAATCCGCCAGGGACTGAAGGATCGCCATGGAGGGAGCCCATTCGCGCGGGAGGGGGCCCTACCACGTGGAAACAACCCGTAGACAACGGACGCACGAAATCGTGGCGATCCGATACGGAGGCCGGGAGAGGAGGGCCCCATAGAGCAGCAGGGCTGACCTATCTAACCCCGGAAACAACATTTCCCAAGAGGTGCTGCAGCAGCTATATAGTAGGCAGGAAACCTCATTCAGGTGGCAGGGCTGCAGCAGAATGCAGCAATGGAGAGGGGAGAGAGGGAAAGGGGCCTGTGGAGCAATCAGCCAGAGGCTGCCTACCGGACCCCAGGAGTTGTGCAGCGCACCGAGCGCAGAAGATGGCGACCGGAGATAGCAGGAGCCGGCGACCGCAGAAAGAAGGAGCCGACAGCCGGAGAAAGAACCGCCTCTCAGAGAGAGAGCAGAGAACCTGGGGCCGGCTTGGCAGGCAGAAGAGGCCCCTCCCAGGCTCCCCCCACGGAGGGGAGGAGATGTGAGAAAGCCCGGGAAGAGAAAAAGTGGGCGGGGAGTTGCGGCCTAGTAGGCCCGAAAAGCCGGGGACTAAAGTAATGGAGCGCGGCCGGGAGCGAACGGCCGCGACCGCGATAGTGCCCCAGAATTGCCGTGACGAACGGCGGCCAGGTGGGGGAGAGAGCTGAGGAAGAGACCCCCAGGGAGAGAAAAAACGGAAGGCCAGGGGCTTCAGGGGCCAGGATACAGTTGAGAGAGAAAACCCACAAGCTATGTAGCAGAGGCTGCTTATCAGAGGCAAGTCATTGTCCCACACAGCAATAAAGCTGTATCATGTATCCGGGAAGGGAACATGAGGGGGGAACGCGTCCAGGCGTGGGAAGGAGGGTGGGATCCCTAATCTAACATACTCACCCTCAGACGTCTTCAGGCGCAGCAGTAACCACCCCCTCGGCGGACTCAACACGGGAACCGTGGGACTGCCGGAATTCCACTGCGGAAGCAGATTTGGGGACTGGGTGGCTGCCAGGTACCTGAGTACGCGCCCGCAGGGGGACAACTAAAGTGGAACACGATGGAGCCACCCCTGCCGCAGGCCGAAACCTGCAGAGAAAGAAAAAATGATTAAAGAAAAAATAAAATAAAAAAGTAGCAGGATGACCTGCACAAAAAAGCAGGTCAGGTCTGCCTCCTATGGACACTAGAACAAAACTGAGCTGCCTAGTGTCTGTGGAGAGGGTATAGCCCAAAGGGGAGGAGCCAACACTTTTTTATGTCTAGTGTCGCCTCCTAGTGGTAGTTGGACATATACCCATGGTGCTGTGTCCCCCAATGCCATGCACGAGAAAGACTTGTAATTTATTCTTTAAAATCTCTGCAATTTATGAGCTCAGTAGCAAAGTAGGCTGTCTTACCAGTAATTGACAGCCTTCTGTATGTACAGAGTTAGCGGTCAGTAACTGATAAGACCACCCACATGGTTGGTGAGCTCAGAAAGAAGAGAGATTTATAGAAATAACTTACTGAACCTTTTCCCACAAGATCACATATCAATCTGCTCAGCTCCTTCTGCTCTATAATATGCTGCCAGGATTTTAATACAGACGGCTTATCCTCACAGCTTCCTGTGCCAAAGCTATTAAAGAACAGGTGATCAGAGGGGGTGCAGGTTGTTGGAACCCCAATAATCAGATAGTTATGGTCTAAGTGCAGCTACATCAATATTAAAATCCTGGAAAACCACTTAAGGCATTTCAATAAATACACAATAATGAATGTGTAATGAACATTCAATGGTACTTACATTTTCATCTTCAGCTTCTATATTAAAATTAATCTCTGTGATCCGATCAAAAGGAGTACTAAAATATAGAAAAAGGGAGTTGCAACTTAAAGATGGCCTTATCAAAAGTATCACACTAGAACTAGATAATGACTGTTGAGAATAATAAAATGATAAAGTGATTTAAGTACGGTAATTCTAAATACTAGACATACCGTAAATGTTATTTTGCAACAGTGGTGAACAGATTATAAAACATTAGAAATAATATAAATATCAATTTTTGCATGGTCCGGATTTTCAAGATAATAGATGGCAAAAACATACAGCTGAAACTTGTGTTTCTGCCATGGAGTTACACGTATAACCTCCACTGATGTTCGAAAAAGGTCACCAGCAGCAATTTTCTGCAGCATGTAGATAGGGAAGAAAATACTCCATTTCACATGTACTGTGGGTATGATTGCCACACATACTGTCCAGATTTAGGAGCGGAATCTGCACTTAAATCCAAACAAAATCCACAATTTGTCAACAAAGGCATATGTGATAAAACGATAAGGACTTGGGGGACTGGGGATAAGCTTCAGTACCAGGAACAGCAACAACTGTATGTATGGCACTGTGCCTGTGTGCACAATAAAGGGGATTCTGGCACAGGAGTGACTCATTGTGCTGAATGATGGCAATCCGGGGAGTCGATCCTCATGATAAAATATGCACACTACATGCCATTGATATTAAACTTTAGAGGACCCTGTGATTTTCCATTTTTGTTTTTTCACTCCCTGCCTTCCAATTGTCCTAACCTTTTTTATTTTTCCATTCACATAGCCTTATGAGGGCTTATTTTTTGTGGAACAAGTTGTACTTTCTAATGGTGCCATTTGCATACAATGTAGTGAGAAGCGGTAAAAAAAAAAATGGGGTGGAATTGGGAAAAACCGCAATTGTGACAAAGGTGTTTTTTTTTTTAAACCGCTCCCTATGCGGTAAAATTGACCTGGTACCTTCATTCTCCAGGTTAGTACCGTTACAATGATACCCCAACTTGAATAAATTTTCTTGCGTTTTAATACTGAAAACAATTATTTTTACCACCTTATTCTGACCCCTATAACTTTTTTGCAGTTATGTGTACAGGGCTGTGTGAGGGCTCATTTTTTGCGGGGCGAGCTTTTCAATGATACCAATTTGAAGTGTGTGTGACTTTTTGATCACTTTTTTTTTATAAAAAGTAGGATTTTTGTCTTACCTGTAAAATCCTTTTCTCGCTGAGTTCATTGGGGGACACAGAAGACTATGAGTATAGCTGCTGCCACTAGGAAGCGACACTAAGAAAAAAAAGTGTTAGCTCCTCCTCTCAGCTATATCCCTCCTGCAGACACTGAGCTAATTAGTTTGTACAAAAGCAGTAGGAACAGCCAGGAGAAGCCAACAGAAAACAATAAAAGGCAAGAAAGGCAAAGATGGGTCCGAATCAAGAACCGGAGAGACCCTTCAAGGAGAGCCAGCAATGTACTTAAGGGGTGGGAGCGGTTTCCCCCAATGAACTCAGCGAGAAAAGGATTTTACAGGTAAGACAAAAATCCTACTTTCTTGCTCGTATCATTGGGGAACACAGAAGACCATGGGACGTTAAAGAGCAGTACCATGGGGAGGGAACAAAACCAGAATCAATCCAAGGCCTGTCATAAGGCCCTGCACAGAATTGCGGGGGGAGGACACACCTAGACCCCTGAAAAAGGAAAGGAAAGCATCTGAATACCTAGACGCCTCTGCTGGGCAGAAGAAGAATAACCCCGGGGACATAAGCCACGGCTTAGGAGACTTCGAAAGAAGTGGAGAGCACACCGAATATCCACAAGATGGACAAGAATGAAAACAGGTCAGGCGCCAGAGCAAATGGCGCGACTACGGAATATACCGGAGAGAGAAAACATAGCCTGGGCCCAGAAGACTTCTAAGGAAGATGATACCCAAAGGACCAGCACCCCAGGAAAAGACCCCCCCTAGAGTGATCAACAGTCACGACATGGCATGAGAAGATAACAAACTGAAAATGGTGTCTGGATGCCAAGGGCCAGAGAACTGCAGACATGACAAACCTGCCCCCCCCCCCCCCCCGGGGGAAAAAGTAGATGGGTCAGAAGGTGACAACCCCCACTCTACCCACTCTATACCAGGCTGTCAAAGGAGAAGACCACTCCTGCAGAACCATTAACAAATCAGTGCTAGAGAACCTGTCAGGCATGACTATGGCCCATAAGAAAAGAATATCGAAGGACAGAAGAGACACAATTGGAACAAGGCAGTGGAACTGACCCCAAAAAAACAAAAAAAATTGGGGAGTAACCTGGTAGGAAAAGAGTGTCCTGCAGGATCAAAAAAACATCCCATTTAGACCAACGGCCAAGGGGTTTGTCTCATAAGAATGTTCCCTAAGGAGAATGACAATGTGGTAAGCAGAGACATGGAGAAAGGGACCTTAAGCTCCATAACAAGAGAAGAGAGAAGCCGTCTAAAACCTATGGAAGGCTGCCTAAACTGGAAGACCTAACCGGAAGCTAAAGAAAAAGTACTGTACAGAGGCCAAGGGAACAGGTAGAAGCAATGTACATGTCTGAAAACATAAAAGATGCGTAAACCCATCAGACATTATCGACCGCCATTGAGGAACAATTCCGCCTAAAGAGGAAGAAAAGGAGGCTATGAGATGAATGTACAAAACGGCCAGATCGGAACCAGATATGGGATAAATACTGCGCCCGGAAGGTAGTGCGGACTTCGAAAGCTACAAAGACCCAGAAAAAAAAGGTAACAGAACTATACTACCCGCGCAGATACTCCACAGCAGAAAGGGGGCCTACAAGAACCCAACGGCTATGGAAACTGGCCAAGCAAGCAGAAACAATATCTGGGGAAGTGCAACTACTCACCTTGCGGAAGGGGAGAAGTAGAAGAGGCTGATACAGATCAGTAGAGAACTAGTGTAAGTGGTGATAACAAGGACAGTACGACCGCTGTACTCGGTGAAGCAAACTGGATAAGTGCATACCCAAACTTCCACAAGGAGGGAACGCGGATGCTGTCACCGTAGCAGATGGTAGAGGCTATGCACGACATGTGAAGAGAACAAGGCGCTTAACCAGCGCCACAGAAATCAGTAGGTTATACCAGGTACAGAAAACCGCACTAGTGCCTACAAGCAGTGAGCAAACCCGACACCTGTAGCATGGCTTGGTATGGGCATTTGACCAGTGCCATAAGGAATAAGTGAACCTATCAGCCACCACCTCAGGAACACCATACTTACCATGCCTGATAAATGTGTTGCAGAAAACCGCACGAAATGCCAGGGTCAATACCCCACATGGAGGAAGGGGATGCGGCAAGAACCTCCGGTGTCGCGCCCACTGACAATGCGTCCTGTAAGCCAGAACCAGCGACTGTCGGCATTTGAAGGAAGAACGCAAAAACTCCCCCTGGAAAGGGGTAACAAAGTAGTAGCCACAGAACAGGAGTAGCCCAAAAATCTACGGCCAGCGCAAAGACTGCCCCATAGGGGGAGGCCATACCAGCACCCATGGCATCTCCAGAGGGGAGACTCCACCTGAAAATGAGGTCAAACCGCAGAAGACAACATGAACTGTTTGTAGCGCAATACTCCACTGGGGAAGGAAGAAAACTGGCAAGCAGTGCAGACGTTCCACCTACTGAAGGAGTGTGGACAACGAGAGTGCAAAGGTAAAGCAACAAAATTAGAATGCTCCGCATGGGGACTCAAGGCACTAGGAGAGGCATGTCGTGGGTCAACACCCTGGAAAGACAGAGGCTACCACGTAGGCGCCCGACCCCAATCCATACAACGACTACCTGAGGAAAAGGATAGTGTGAAAGTAGTCACCTATCCCGTAGTACTGCCAAAATACCGCCTACGACGGGGGGTAAGGCGATTGTCTGTGTCTAGCAAGAAGACCGCCCTTGGAACGGAATGGAAAGCGACAAGGGGATAATGTGATAGGGCGGAAGATTCCAGAGGTAGTGGGAAAAAAGGGGAGCCCGACAAGATGTACAGTATCCACTGGTAGAACAAGTACCACTGGTTGTGGAACTACCCCGCCGATGGAAGGAGGGTAATGCTATAGGATCTTGCAGTATGCAGGTGTGGGACCCATCTCCACCTAAGAAAGGCGGATAATGTAACAGGATAAACAGTTTCCAGTGGTAGTGAAGTTACTACGCTGACAGAAAGAGGGAAACCCGACAGATGTACAGGGGCCACTGGTAGTGCAGGCACTACTGATTGTGCAACTACTCCGACAATAGAAGGAGGGTAATGCAACAGGATCTAAAGTATGCCATTGTGGTGCAACTAGTCCACCTATGGTCTCCGGTGGAAGTGAAATTACTCTGCCTAAGGAAGGAGAGTAATGCTACAGTCTGTATAGGATCCAGTGGTAGCGCAATTACTCCATGGAATAAGGATAATGTCACAGAATGTACAGTACCCAGTGGAAGTGTAAATACACCCACTATGGAAGGAGGGCAATGCTACCGGGAATATATGATCCAGTGGTAGTGCCAATACTCCGCCTATGGAAGGAGGGAAATGGTACAGGACGTACAGTATCCAGTGGTATTACTAGTACTCAGTCTATAAAAGGAGAGTAATGTGACAGGCTGTACAGTATCCAGTGGTGAAGTAAATACTCCGCCTATGGAAAGAGGCCATGCTATCGGATGCATAGGGTCCCATGTGCAAATACCCTGCATATGAAGAAAGAGCAATGATACAGAATGAATAGGATCCAGTGGTAGTGCAAGTATTATTCCATCTAAGAAAGGAGAGTAATACTACTGTACAGGCTGTACAGTATCCAGTGGTAGTGCAAGTATTCCATCTAAGAAAGGAGGGTAATACTACAAGCTGTACAGTATACAGAGGAAGTGGAATTACTCCGCCTAAGGAAGGCGGGCAATGCTACAGGCTGTACAGTATCCAGTAGTAGTGCAAGTACTCCACCTATGAAGGAGGGTAATGCTACAGGTCGGACAGTATCCAGAGGTAGTGCAAGTACTCTGCCTATGAAGGATAGTAATGATGCAGGCTGTACAGTATACCGTGGTAGTGCAAGTACTCCGCCTAAGAAAGGAGGGTAATGCGACAGACTGTACAGTATCCATTGATAGTGCAAGTACTCCACCTATGGAAGGGGGTAATGCCACAGGCTGTACAGAATCCAGTGGAAGTGCAATTACTCCGCCTATGGAAGGGGGTAATGCTACAGGATGTACAGTATCCTAGTCGTAAGTAGCTAGCGGTAGGGCAAGCACGTCGCCTATCCATTACTCCACTGGCTCCGCTGTAGAGAGGACACAGTGTAAACCTGAACGTGGGGCACTACAAGCACTAACATAACAAGCTGGTCACACACTGCTATAAGGCGATGGGAACTAAGCCCAAAACGGGAACTCCAAGGGTTAATAATAATAAGAGAGAAAGAATATATGTCATCAGCAAGAAAATACTTGGGCCATATTCACATTTGACTATACGCCCATGGCTCCCCTCATCAGAAAAGCAATCCTAAATAAATGGCACATGCTGGTGCAAGATGAATCCCTTAAGGCTAAAACTATGATGAATCCCATCATTAGCTTTAGGACTCATGCACACGACCATTGTTTGGTCCGCATCCGAGCCGCAGTTTTTGCGGTTCGGATGCGGACCCATTCACTTTAATGGGGCCGCAAAAAATGTGGGCGTGAAGTTTTGCGCCCTGAGAGTACAGTCCCCGCCCCCCAAACACTCTGGGAGAACGCGGCATAGTAGGCCGCAGAGCCGGGGCCTCACGTACAGGTGGGGCTGACCGGAAGAACTTCTGGCTGGGAGAGCAGTGCATGGAGGGAGCAGGAGTGTCAGGGGGATCTTGCCCCTAAACAGAGGAGGCCGCGAACAGGTGTACCGACGCCCAGTGAGAGAAAGCAGTGGCTGTCCAAGGAGGCCTGCGAGCGCTGGAGTACTGCCGGGCCTGGAGGAAGGCAAGGGGGCTGGGGACCGGAGTCGGACCAAGGGCCTATGAGAGGCCAAGGTGTTGAGGGGGAAAAAAAACATTTTACTGTGTTCACTTTAGAGAACACAGGAGAAGGGGACCCAGCAGAAGGTTATCCCCTAAAAACCAGTACAGGGAGGAGGGGAGGAAGGTTAACCCCTGGGAGGGTTGGGGGCAGCAGGGAAAGGTAGGTAATACTTACCTAGACTGTTTCTGCCCACCCCGATTCCAGCAGTGTCACCTTCGTCAGTGTGCTGCGACTTGGGGAAGGCAGCTACACTGGTAACAAGGGGGACTTCTGGAAGTAGCAGCAAGGTGAGACACTGTAGCTGGTGGGTAACAGTGGAATTGAGATCCACTGTTCCGCCTTGTCTTTCCAGAGGTGGGGAACGAGCAGCGGGCTTGAGGACCCACTGGTCTCCCCCCTCAAGTGTGGGGAAAACAATCATTGGCAGACCAGCAGGAAAACATGTCTGCCTCCTACAGACACTAAGCTAAAACAGATTAGCTCAGTGTCTGCAGGAGGGGTATAGCTGAGAGGAGGAGCTAACACTTTTTTGCTTAGTGCCGCCTCCTAGTGGCAACAGCTATACCCATGGTCTTCTGTGTCCCCCAATGTGATAAAATGATTGGGGAGTTGAATTGACAAAAAATTGAGAATTGACTGCTTTTATTTTGTTTCCCGTTGGGCAATTTTCCGTATGCCATTAATATTGGCGTTTTGGCTTTCCGTTTGTGAGATCCGTTCAGGGCTCTCACAAGTGGTCCAAAACGGATCAGTTTTGCCCTTAATGCATTCTGAATAGATAAGGATCCGCTCAGAAAGCATCAGTTTGGCTCCGTTCCGCCTCCATCCAGCTTTGGAGGCGGACACCAAAATGCTGCTTGCAGCGTTATGGTGTCCGTCTGACGAAACTGAGCCAAACGGATCCGTCCTGACACACAATGTAAGTCAATGGGGACGGATCCGTTTTCACTGACACAATAGAAAACTGATCGGTCCTCCTTTAACTTTTAATGGTGTTCAAGACAGATCCCTTTTGGCTATGTTAAAGATAGTACAAACGGTTCAGTTCTGAACGGATGCATGCGGTTGTATTATCTGAACGGATGCATTAGTGCAGATCTATGACGGATCCGCACCAAAGGCAAGCGTGAAAGTAGCCATAATTGTATGTGCATTTTCGGATGCGGCGATGCCCATGATGTTTATTTCTTTATTGGTTAAGTATTTTTATTTTAAGGAAAGGGTGGCGATTTGAATATTTTATTTTTTTTAAGTCACCCTGGGTTGACCATTAGACTGCCCATTGAACACTTAATTTTCAATATAACAATACAGTGCTGCCACCTAGTGGCCTGTATTGGTATATTCCTCTAATATACTCCGAAGCCTGTTTGACGCTTCAGTCTAGTGTACTGTAACAGGTCTCCCAATCTCAGTTGCAGGAGCAGAAGCGCGTGGCTTCCGCTTCAGGACTGTTCAGATGCCGTGGTTACATACATGTGCCGCGCGTCTCTGCTATTTTAAACAGCAGAAACCCGGCGGCTATGGCGCCCACTGCACGTGCAGCGGGCGCCATATTTAAAGACCAGACTTCCGCCATTCATGGGCCAAGAAATGAGTGGGGATTGGGTGCCACAAGACCAATGGTGATGCCCTCATTGCACCAAAGGCCTAATCAGCATATTAAGAAAAAGTATCATAACTTGGTAACAAAGCCTCAGATTTTAAAAAAGTGAATTACAACTATGTGTCTATGCAAACAGCTGGATAGGGAGGTCGCAGATTGCCTTTAGGCCTCATGCACACGAACGTATTTTCCTTCCGTGTCCATTCCGTTTTTTTATGCGTCCCGTATATGGAACCATTCATTTCAATTTGTCCGCAAAAAAACCCCCAAAAAACGGAAGTTACTCCGTGTGCATTCCATTTCCATATGTGTATATTTCCATTCTGCAAAAAAATAGAACATGTCCTATTATTGTCCGCATTACGGACAAGGATAGGACTGTTCTATAAGAGGCCAGCTGTTCCGTTCCGCAAAATACGGAATGCACACGGACGTCATCCGTATTTTTTGAGGATCCGTTTTTTGCGGACCGCAAAAATTGGATTTTTTTGTACTCACCGTAAAATCCTTTCCTCGTAGTAGACATTGGGGGACACAGCATCATGGGTATATGCCCAGCTGCCACTAGGAGGCTCACACTAGAAACAAAAAAAGTGTTGGCTCCACCCAGGTGGGCTATACTCCTCTGCCAGAGCCGAGAGAGAACAGTCGGTACAAAAGCAGTAGGAACGTCACACCTGAACCAAAAAGAAAAACTGAAAGCCAACAAATCTTCAACTGGGGAAACCCGACAACCACTCCGGCAAACGCTGGGACCTCAAAGAAGAAGAAATTCAAAAAGGGTGGGATCTGTGTCCTCCAATGCCTACTACGAGAAAAGGATTTTACGGTGAGTACAAAAAATCTAATTTTCTCATGCATGGCATTGGGGGACACAGCACCATGGGAAGTCCAAAAGCAATCCCCGAGAGAGGGAAGAAAAAAACGCCATGCCGCCAATCTAAAGCACAGCTGCTTGCAGAACCTTGCGCCCCAGACTGGCGTCAGCAGAAGCCAGGGAATGAATATGGTAGAACTTAGAGAAAGTGTGAACTGACGCCCAGGTGGCGGCCCGGCAGACCTGGGAAGCTGATGCCTGATGACGCACCGCCCAGGAAGCCCCAACTGCCCTAGTCGAATGTGCGGTCAACCTGGAAGGGGAGAGCACGGCCCTTCGCGACATAGGCCTCCTTGACGGCCAACCGAACCCAGCGAGAAATGGTGGCCTTAGAGGCAGGCAAACCTTTACGAGGGCCCGCCGGAACCACAAAAAGAGAGTCCGAACGACAGAAGGGTTCCGTGAGGCGAAGATACAGGCGAAGAGCCCGAACAACATCCAGGCAATGGAGGGATTTCTCCCTAGAGTGAGAAGGATTAGGGCAGAAGGAAGGAAGGACGATTTCCTCATTAATATGAAACGAGGAGACCACCTTCGGGAGAAAGGAGGGAACGGGCGCAAAACCACCTTGTCCTGATGGAACACCAGGAAAGGCGAACACAAGTTCGGAGACCCAGCGGATGGAGGTGACTGCCACGAGGAAGGCCACCTTAAACGAGACAAACGACAGAGGAATCTCTGCCAAGGGCTCGAAGGGCGATGACTGAAGGGCGTCGAGGATGAGATTCAGGTCCCACGGCTCCACCGGAAAGCGAAAGGGACGGGCTCGGCGAGCAACACCCTGGAGAAAAGTCCTAACCTGAGCCCGCGAGGCCACAGGACGCTGGAAGAGGACCGAGAGGGCCGAAATCTGCCCCCTGAGAGAAGCCAGGCGAAGACCCTTCTCAAAACTGGCCTGAAGGAAGGCCAGAATGTTAGGGACAGAGAAACGGAGAGGGCGAAAACGCCCGGATTGGCACCAGGCAAAATATGCTCTCCAGGTCCAATAGTAAATGCGGGCCGACTGGGGCTTGCGAGCGTGAAGCATCGTCTGGATGACCGAGTCCGAGAGGCCGCGGGACTTCAGGACCGCGGTCTTAACAGCCACGCCGTCAAACGAAGCTGAGGTAAATTCGGGTGGAACAGAGGGCCCTGGGAAAGGAGATTGTGGCGCAGAGGAAGTTGCCACGGAACGTCGGCGAGCAGAAACACCAGATCTGCGTACCACGCCCTGCGGGGCCAATCCGGAGCCACCAGGATCGCCGGAACACGGGTTGCCTTGAGGCGCTTGAGTACTCGGGGCAGAAGAGGAATGGGGGAAAAAGATACAGAAGGTCGAACTGAGACCAAGGCAGAACTAGGGCGTCGACTGCGAGAGCCTGAGGGTCCCTGGACCGCGCAACATAGCACGGGAGCCTGCGGTTGAGGCGCGACGCGAAGAGATCCACGTCCGGAGTTCCCCAACGGTGACAAAGTTGGAGGAACACTTCTGGGTGGAGAGACCATTCGCCCGGGTCGACGAGCTGACGACTGAGGAAGTCTGCTGGCCAATTGTCGACCCCGGGAATGTGTACGGTGGAGAGGACGAGAACGTGCTTCTCCGCCCACCGCAGGATACAGGAGGCTTCCTGTAGGGCCATCACACTCCTGGTGCCCCCTTGGTGGTTCAGATAAGCCACGGCGGTGGAATTGTCCGTCTGAACCCGGATCGGGAGACCGTGGAGAGACGTGGGGTCCAGTGAGACAGTGCCAGGAAAATTGCCCTGAGTTCGAGAACGTTGATCTGCAGGGAGGACTCCTGAACAGACCAAAGACCCTGGACAGAGAAGGACTCGAAGACCGCCCCCCAACCCGAGAGGCTGGCATCCGTGGTGATCACCCGCCAACTGGGGGGAAGGAAGGACCGGCCCAGGGACACCATCCGGGGATTCAGCCACCAGGAGAGATCCTGGCAAAGCTCGGGAGGGAGACGGATCCTGCGATCGAGGCCTGCCGGGGACTTGTCCCATCTGGATAGGATGAACAACTGAAGGTCCCGGGAGAGGAATTGGGAGTAGGGAATGGCCTCGAATGAGGCCACCATCCTCCCCAGGACACGCATACACATCCTGATGGTCAGAGAGGATGGGTCGCGGAGACGAGTCATCCCGCCTGAAGAGAGGAAATCTTCTCTGGCGGAAGGAACACCCGCCCGAGGCGAGTGTCGAAGATCATGCCCAGAAAAGGCATCCTCCGGCATGGGACGAGAGAGGACTTGGAGTGGTTGATGAGCCACCTGAATTGGGCAAGAGCCGAGAGGGTGATGCGTAGGCTGGACAGGTTGTCCTCCAAGGTCGTCCAGGTAAGGCACCAATGCGACCCCCCTGGCACGGAGAAGGGCCACGAGGGGCGCTAGCACCTTTGTGAAAACCCTCGGGGCAGAGGCCAGGCCGAAGGGCAGGGCGACGAATTGAAAATGAAGAGAACCTACCGCGAAGCGAAGGAACTTTTGATGGGAGAGGGCAATGGGGCGTGTAGATAAGCGTCCTGAATGTCGATGGACGACAGGAACTCGTCCACCTCCAAGGAGGCGATCACCGACCGGAGGGATTCCATGCGGAAATGACGGACACGGACAAAGTGATTGAGCGCCTTCAGGTCCAGGATTGGACAGAGTGAACCGTCCTTCTTGGGAACCGTAAACAGGTTTGAGTAGAAACTCTGAAAGCGTTCTGATTCCGGAACGATGACCCCTAGAGAGCGAAGGGAACGAATGGCCTGAAAAAACTCGTCTGCCCTGGCGGGGGACCTGGGGGGCGACGTCAGGAAGAACCATCCCGACGGAAGACCGGAAAATTCGATCTTGTATCCGGAGGAAACCACCTCCAGAACCCAAGCGTCCTCCACACTTGCTTGCCAGATATTCTGAAAGGCGAGCAGGCGCCCCCCCACCTTGACCGGAGCCGAGTCATGCGGAAGGTGGCTTAGTGGACTGGGGGTGAGCAGGTTTGGGCTTGGCATGCCAGGAGGGCTTGGCATTAAAGGAAGGCCTGGTGGACTTCTTGTCTGATCGGGCGGGAGGGGCCCGAAAGGAACGAAAGGACTGCGCTCGAGAGGACGACCCAGGGAAGCGACGGCGGCGAGGCTGGTTCTGGGGAAGAAGGGAACTCTTACCGCCAGTGGCCTCACAGATAAGCTCCTCCAAACGCTTCCCAAAAAGCTTCCCGCCGAGGAAGGGAAGGGAAATTAGAGCCTTCTTGGAGGCAGAATCCGCCGCCCAAGAACGAAGACAGATGGTGCGGCGAATGGCTACAGAGTTAGTGGCTGCATGGCCGGAGCGGCGGGCCGATTCCATAGAAGCATCGCAAAGAAACTTGGATGCCTGGTAGATTTGAGAGGCAAGCACTGTTTTGCCCAGATAGCACAGGCCTTGGCCACCCAGGAAGCGGCAAAGGCAGGATGGATGGCGGCACCCGCTGCCACGAACACAGACTTGGCCAAGGAGTCGACCCGTTTGTCAGCGGGATCCGACAAGGAAGCCGCGTCAGCCAGGGGAAGGGTAGTAGCTTTCGCCAGGCGAGCAACCTGAGGGTCTAACCTGAGGAGGGACCGCCCAGAGGTTGACGGATTCCTCAGAAAAAGGATAAGGGACATCCGAGGCCTTGGTAAGGTGAAGGCGCCGATCAGGGTGACGCCACTCCTTAGCCAGAAGTGCGTCAAGATCCTCGTGATTCGGGAAAACCACAGTGGAACGTCTAGAACGGCGGAAGGACACCGACTCCTGGGAGGAGGAAGAAGGATCGTCCTACACATGGAGCGTTCCGGACGGCTTTAATGAGATCCTGTATGGCCGCAGACATCGCCGAGCACCGCTCTGATTCAGAATCAGAATCAGAGGAGTCCCCAGGAGCGGCGGAAGCGGCTGAAGAAGAAATCTAGCCCGTCTCAGACTTATCCGGGGAATGATCCGAGGAAGCTGAGGAAGAGTGGGACCCGGCCGAGACCGTACGAGGTCGCTTGCGGGATCGCGTGCCAGAGCGAGAACGGACGTCCCCAGCGGGGGAGTCCCTGCTACAGGCGGCCGCAATCTGGGCAGGCAGACTGTCAAGAGACTGCGCCAGGGATTGGGAGAGGCTGGCAAGGTTCCCTATGGCTTGGGACAGGCAAGGTTCCCTATGGCTTGGGACAGGCAAGGTTCCCTATGGCTTGGGACAGGGTAGCAGCCCATTCCGGAAGGACCGACACGGAGGGGCCCGCAGGGGCGGCCTGGGCGGGCCTGGGTTTGAGGCACTGCGCGCAGAGGGAGTTAGACTGGCCGCATGGGAACTTCCTATTACACAGGGAACAGGCATAATGGGTGGAAATCGCGCATAATGGGTGGAAATCGCAGCAGGGGGAGTGGGGCCCCGACCAGAAGAAGACATGAGGACTTAGGATGGAGCCTGCAAGGAAAAAAAAAGTCAGCCGGAAGGCTGCCTACCAGACCCAATGGTGCTGTGTCCCAGGAGAAACCGATCGCAGGAGAGGAGCAGCAAGATGGCGAACGGGTGCAGGCACTGCAGGAGAGGAAGGAGCCGGCAGAAAGGAACGCACCCCGCCCCCCTTAGAAGCCCGCGCAGATACAGGATTGGAGGAAAGTCAAGCACCTCCCAGGGCTCCACCCACGGAGAGGAGGGTGGAAGAGAAAGCCCGGGAAACCAGGAGTGGGCGGAGAGAATGCTCCGCCCCACGTGACCTGCGGCCTACTGGGCCGAAAAGCCGGGGCCTAAATTAGGAGCGTGCGGCCGGAAACAGACGCCCGCGATCGCAGTTGCGTCCGGAAGCAGTTGCGGGGCGGGAGGGACACAGCGCCGAGGGGAATTGGCCTGGAGAGCACCGAAAATGACCCCCATAAGTGAGAAAAAGCTCAGATTACCGGGAACTCGCCCGTCTTAAAGGGGCCGGACCCAGAAAAAAACATGGGCCTCCTTGCAGGCGCCCTACCAAAATGACCCCCTGGAGATGGAGGAGATGAGTGGAAGGACCACCGAAGCAAAGGTTACACTGGCCGCATTGCCTCAGGCACTAAGAGGGGGAAGGAGGAGGGAGGGAGGGGGAAGGGGGCTACAGGGTCCCCGCAATGGATCCGGATACCTACTTACCTTCCGACGTCTTCAGGCGCAGCAATGACCACCCCCTCGGCGGACTCAACACGGGAGCCGTGGGTCTACCGGAATTCCACTGCGGAAGCAGTTTCAAGTGGGGACTGGGTGGCTGCCAGGTACCCGAGTACGCGCCCGCAGGGGGGCAACTAAAGTGGAACACGATGGAGCCACCCCTGCAGCAGGCCGAAACCTGCAGAGAAAAAATAAAATAAAAAATGAAAATAAAAATTAGCAGGATGATCTGCTAAAAAAGATAGCAGGTCATGCCTGCCTCCTACGGACACTAGAACTAGACTGTTCTCTCTCGGCTCCGGCAGAGGGGTATAGTCCACCTGGGTGGAGCCAACACTTTTTTTGTTTCTAGTGTCAGCCTCCTAGTGGCACCTGGGCATATACCCATGGTGCTGTGTCCCCCAATGCCATGCACGAGAAATACATACGGTCATGTGCATGAGGCCTTAAGCTTACCGTGTTCTAGATATATTTTTAACGATTCAGAATTTTCAGGCATGGACTGCATTTTCTGTACACAACAGATTCCTCCTTAATGATAGTTCTGATGGAAAATGTCCAGAATACAATTTTTATAAGTCACTGGTCTGTGGTTTTAAAAACTTAGTGTAAATAGCCATTACTCTTGAGAAAGATTTTCAGTCCCTTCCATGCACAGATTCCAAATGCAGGCATAGATCATGCTGTTTAGGTCAAATCATGACCATCGCTGATAAATTTGGTAAACATAATTATACCCAGCTTTCAACTATCCAACCTGTTTAACACACAATTTAAAGTGACCATCTTCAGGTTAACTGATTTGTACTGTAGCATGAGAAATGGCACAATATGAAGGTAAGGAGGTGAATTACTTAATGTTGTCTTCCTGCTCTGCAAATTCTTCATCATTAAAACCAAACTGGTCAACAAAGTTAGAGGTCATCTGTTGAACTTGGTAGTCTGAAAAAGCCTGAAATCCAGAAATAAGGGTTAAACATATAGGAGTTTAGAAAGTTTACAAGGAAACAATATGAACTGTCAATGCTAAGCCCTTCCTACTCAGTGACATACTATTACTTCAGGGTGCTGGTAGGTTTCCCTCCGTGCCGTAACAGTAAGGAGCTGTGCCAGTGCCATCGTTTGTGGTTGCCATCTGTATTATATTATCTCTGAGCCCAGCAGATGTAGTCATCAGTAGCAACAGAAGCATCTGAGAGGTTAGACAGAGGGAAGGAGCGCCCGTTGTCCTCCAATCTGCACAACACAACACATTTCCAGGATGCGAATAGTTCGCATTGGCAGCCAGAGGCCTTATGAAAGCCCCAGGCCTATCATGTCCTAGCCAATAATGCATCTTGCCTCTGCCAGATGCCGGACTGCTTGTCAGAATGACTATGCACTTTAATACAGAAGTATAACAATGTGTAGTACAAACAATCAAAAGATCGCAGGTTCAAGTTCGATAAGGGAACTTAAAAAAAAACCAAAAAAAAAAACCATAAAAACAGAACCCTAAAATGAATGACAGAATTGTGTTGTATTTTTCATACTGTCACCCCAAAATATTTTAAGTTTATATATATTAATTAACCTTGATATTAGGGATCGACCGATATTGATTTTTTAGGGCCGATACCGATAATTTGTGAACTTTCAGGCCGATAGCCGATAATTTATACCGATATTCTGGGAATTTTCATTTTTGAGAAAAAAAAAATTTCCTACACAAATCTGCTGAAAATTAATATGTTTATTGTTAATGTGTATTTTTTTGTTTATTGTTAAAGTGTATTTTTTTTTTTTTTAAATCTTTTTCATTTATACTTAATATTTTTGTGTTTTTTTTTTTTTTTAACAACTTTTAGCCCCCTTAGGGACTAGAACCCTTGTCCTATTCACCCTGATAGATCTCTATTAGGGTGAATAGGATCTCACACTGTCCCTGCTGCTCTGTGCTTTGTGCACACAGCAGCATGGAGCTGAACATGGCAGCCAGGGCTTCAATAGCGTCCTGGCTGCCATGGTAACCGATCGGAGCCCCAGGATTACACTGCTGGGGCTCCGATCGGAGGAGGAGGGGATCCTGTGGCCACTGCCACCAATGATTACTACTGGGGGGGGGGGGGGGGCTTGGGTGGGGGGGCGCACTGCGCCACCAATGTTTTTAATACTGGGATGGGGGTGGGGGGCGCACTGCGCCACCAATGATTAATACCGGGGGGCTTGGGGGGGCGCACTGCGCCACCAATGAAGAGAAATCTCTCATTTATTCATATACAGGAGGTGGGAGCTGGCTGCAGAATCACATAGCCAGCTCCCGACCTCTATGAGCGGTAGCTGCGATCCGCGGCACCTGAGGAGTTAACTACCGCAGATCGCAGCTACCGCTCATAGAGGTCGGGAGCCGGCTATGTGATTCTGCAGCCAGCTCCCGCCTCCTGTATATGAATGAATGAAAGGCTTATCTTCATTGGTGGCGCAGTGGCCACAGCCCCTCCCCTCCTCTTATGTTCTCTCCTCTCATTGGCGGCAGCGGCAGCAGCAGCACAGGGGGAGGAGACACTGCTTCCTTCTCCCCTGTGCTGCTGAGGGAACACGGAGAGCGCTGAGAGCAGCGCGTTCTGTGTTCCCAATATGTTATCGGTATATCGGCAAAATAGATGCAGATACCGATGACGTTCAAAATCCTCAATATCGGCCGATAATATCGGCCAAACCGATAATCGGTCGATCCCTACTTGATATACCCCAAAATTCTACCCTTAAAAATTCCCACATGAAGCAAACTATGTAGATGAAAAAGTAAACATGTTACAGCTTTTAAAATGTGGAGATATAAAATTTAAAAATACCTTAAAGTGTAACTGTTGTTTCGGTTTATTTTTAATATTGTGTACGAACAAGGAAGTTAAACATTTTTGTAATGTACTTTATTAGGAAAATATGTTTTTTTCTACTAGAAAACATGGTGTAAAGAGTCTACTTAGGAGAGCTCTAACAGCATTGCTTAGGAGAGTCTGTCTTCAGTGTGGGCAAACTATCTCTGCCCATCACACTGCCTATCTGACTTGTTACACACAGGCATCTTTAGTGCTCAGTAAAACACTGAGGACAGACTCTCCTTAGGAGGGTCCATTCACACATCGGTGTGTGTTTTGCGAATCCACGGATATGGAAAATACAGACACCGCGTGCCTCGCCGGCACTTAATAGAAAATGCCTAATCTTGTCCGCAATTGCGGACAAGAATAGGACATGTTCTATTTTTTTTCAGGAATGGAAATTTCCGGATCCGGGCAGCACATCGTGCGGCCCCAAAGAAATGAACGGAGCGGAATTGCGGACGTGTGAATGGATCCAAACGCTCAGTTACAGCTTTGATGGAAGACACTTTAAACATAAACTGACGGTGACACTTTAAGTACAAACCTAGGCTGGGCCCTTAAGAGGTTAATAATCACTGAAAAATTCTAACACACACAAAACAACAGCAACAAGTATTCCTTTAAAAAATCATATTCTGATATCGTCTGGATATAATTTCCACGTGGAACCTAATGATATCATTCAGTTTAATAACTCACCTGCTGTGCAGACAATTCACTGGGAAAAGCACTGTCAATATCTTCATCCTCACTGGATGAACGTAGATGATGGGTGTTTACCTAGAATTTGAATTAGATGCACCAAGTAATTATATAATTCATTGAAAATGCACAATACTTTATCTAAAGCAAAGCCCTGAAATATACAAGCATACAGGTTGCACATGGAACAGACAATTCATGCACATGAAATACAATTGTCTCTCAAAATACAATGGTGTCAGGATACAATTAATGGTTTCTCCTTGGCCATTGTATGTTGAAACTAGACTCTACATAAAATGCCTCAGACTCAGATCCAACCATTCCTGCTCAGGCTACTTTCACACTGGCGTTCGGTGCAGATCCGCGCCGATAATGCAAACGCTTGTATCCGTTCAGAACG
Organism: Bufo bufo; assembly: GCF_905171765.1. Taxonomy (NCBI): domain Eukaryota; kingdom Metazoa; phylum Chordata; class Amphibia; order Anura; family Bufonidae; genus Bufo; species Bufo bufo. The sequence continues at coordinate 601,658,497 of NC_053389.1, read as the reverse complement.
GATCAGTTTGCATTATTCATTAAAAAAAAAAGTCTAACTCAAAACGGATCCGTTTTGACTTACATTGAAAGTCAATGGGGGACGGATCCGTTTTCATCTGCACCATATTGTGTCAGTGAAAACGGATCCGTCCCCATTAACTTACATTGTAAATCAGGACGGATCCGTTTGGCTCTGCATCGTCAGACGGACACCAAAACGCTGCAAGCTGCATTTTAGTGACCGCCTAAAAAACACAACGGAGACCAAACGCAGCCAAATTAATGCATTCTGAATGGATCCTTATCCATTTAGAATGCATTGGGGCTGAACTGATCCGTTTTGGGCCGCTTGTGAGAGCCCTGAAACGGATCTCACAAGCAGACCCAGAAACGCCAGTGTGAAAGTAGCCTTATCTGCAGTACACTGTAGTTCACTATGAGCGATACTGGACCCTGAAGAAGCTCCTGTCTTTGTCATAGAAAGTGATTACAGCTTCCAGTATCTATTCCTGGTAGTTATATGTAAGGACCTGCTTTATCTGTCTTAGTTATCTAGTTATTTGCTTATTTACATTTTCTTTTTGTCTTATCTTGGGATGACATTTTGGGGCTTTGGAACCAATTACCAATTTTCCTAGTTATGGATTCCAGTTACAACGGTTTTAACACACAATGGTTGTCCCAGAACCAATTAATATTGTAACTTTAGGGACCATTGTATATACTGTATGTGTGTATATATATATATATATATATAAAATGAAGATGATGATTGTCACATAGGACACAATAAAGACAAATATTCATTGAGTAACGAAATGGTAACTTTACCAAGTCCACAGTGTTCCTTCGGTTTGTTTCAGGCAAGGTCTCCTCAACAAAGGTTTCCCACCTCCCCCTGCAGTCTTCTGGGAGTTCTACAAAGAAAAACAGGATACAGTGCAAAATTTGACCAAGTATAAGATCATTTCCAATCTTACTGCCATCCATCATACATGTATTCAATAAGAAATGCTCTTTCTCCATTTACAGGACCCCCCCTATTACCAGTACTTATGACCTGATCACTCACTGTCAACATGAAGACGGATTATGAGCTGAGAGATCAGGTTGGTTGCAGCAGCTGCTGCTGCAGTGATCAGTGCTGAAGTCATTACTACACTGTTTATTAATGCTGTATAATGTCCTCATTTCTGCTGCTGCTTCTAAACTGTGATAGGAAGAGAGCTGCAGCAGAAAGCACATGCCCCGAGAAAGAACGAAGCATCTGAGCTACCAGCTTGAAGTAAATCTAGCGGAGCAAATAGATCAATGATGTGGGTAGCTCTGGATCCATGTGAGGTACAGGGCTGGTTATAGCTTTTTTTTTTTTTTATGAGACTGTCACGTACTATATGATGTCTGCTTTTTAATTATTAATCATAGTATAACCCCTTTAAGGACGTAATGATATTGTGACAGGTCCTCTGGCGCTATTACACCATCCAGCACAAAAAATTGTGCCGTTTGTCCAACAGCTAATAAGAAAGGTAACAGAAGGTAAACTTTAAAGGGAACCTGTCACCGGGATTTTGTGCATAGAGCTGACGACATGGGTTGCTAGATGGCCGCTATCACATCCGCAATACCCAGTCCCTATAGCCCTCATCTCAGGTTAATTTGCATATGTATCAAATAGTTTTTTTTTACACAATAAAAGCACACAGAGCTATGGGGACTGGATATTGTGGATGTGCTAGCGGCCATCTAGCAACCCATGTCCTCAGCTCTATACACAAAATCCAGGTGACAAGTTCCCTTTAAAGGGGTAATCCAGTTTTTCAACATTGATAATCTATCTTCTAGATAGGTCATCAATATCAGATCAGCAGGAGTCCGACTCAAGGCACCCCTGCTGAACAACTTCTTGAAGAGACTGCAGTGAGCTGTTGTAATTACAGCTCCTCTGTCCCACTCATTTGAATGGGAAGAAGCAGTTGTAATTACACTCCGTCCCATTCAAGTGAATGGGACAAAGAAGCTGCAATTACACCTGCTCACTAAAGCAGTGCCAACAGCAAGCTGTTAAACAGTGAAGAGGCCACAGCACTCATACGAGCGCTGTAGTCTCTTCAAACAGCTGATCAGCGGGGGTGCTGGGAGTCAAACCCCACTGATCTGATACTAAGGAACTATCCTGAGGATAGGTCATCAGTATTGGAAACTAGACAATCCTCATTGTCACAGGCAATGAGAATAAGTGTTTAAGAATATTACCTGTAATAAAATCACTGATCTGTATTTGAATAGGACTTTTTTCCATATTCTGTACTGCATTAGCAATACGAGTTAAGTGACCCATGTTTCCTCTCCTCATTCCTCCTTCAGCCCTGCATACGAATAAAGTTTAAATGTCAGTAAGTCAAATAAGATATTAAGAAAAAAAAGGCATACAGAGAAGCAGAGGAAAAGCAAAAACAATAATATGCCAATAATCTACAACTAGCTGTCATGTACTATGCCAGAAAGAAGCATGCAAAAGGCCAAACTATTGAAACACAACAAATAATCTTTGAGGATCACAGGGAATCCTGTTTTGCAAGTATAATTTATGTACAGGTTAGACTGTAACACAATTTCTAGTACTCACTGAATTTTGTCATTTGTTTCCCATGCATCCAATATTCTTTGAACCAGGCAGCACTCCTGAAAGAGCTGGAACAAGTAAAAATTTGTTTTGACTATACAGAGGTACTACTATTTCCCATAAGCAGTCACACAGTAACCGTTCACGTGGCAGCCACATATATGAAAATCAGCCGTTAGAATGGCTTGGTTATCATGCTTGTTTTACCTAGAGATGCATTCTTGTTTTTAATTTTTAGAGTGCCAATTTTTGCAAAAGCTATAACAAAAAACACATCCATAATGGTTGTTACTGTTGAGTCAGATTCTCAGAAACCAACGACCGACTGGAGACAGAATGTTGAAGCAATAACCATGACAATTTACAGAGACGGCAATTCAAAGGTGACACGCAATATGGCTGTGAACCTGTAGCAGTAGGTCCCAGCAAGTGCCTAGCAATCAGATACTTTCTCGTGCATGGCATTGGGGGACACAGCACCATGGGTATATGCCCAGCTGCGACTAGGAGGCTGACACTAGAAACAAAAAAGTGTTGGCTCCGCCCAGGTGGGCTATACCCCTCTGCAAGAGCCGAGAGACACCAGTCTAGTTCTAGTGTCCGTAGGAGGCAGACATGACCTGTTTTCGCAGGTCATCCTGCTAATTTTATTTTTTATTTTATCCTATTTTTTCACTTTTTTTCTACAGGTTTCTTCCTGATGCAGGGGTGGCTCCATCGTGTTCCACTTTAGTTGCCCCCCTGCGGGCGCGTACTCAGGTACCCGGCAGCCACCCAGTCCCCACTTATCTGCTTCCGCAGTGGAATTCCGGCGGACCCACGGCTCCCGTGTTGAGTCCGCCGAGGGGGTGGTCATTGCTGCGCCTGAAAACGTCGGAAGGCGAGTATGGCAGTATCCTGTACTCCCTCTCCCCCCCCCCCCTCCCCCCTTCTTATCTCCCTGTGTCTCCTTGTGTCCTGACCCCTTTAGAGTTGAGCAAGGGTGCACTGCACGCTTTTTTCCTCCCCTGGGCATCGGGCCCCCACTCCTCATATGCGCGGGGACTTCTTTTTAGGGGCACCTTTGTTTCTAGGGCCTGGCCCTTTAAGACGGCCGATTTTTGTTCTATCGGCTCCTTCCCGTACTGACGGGTTTCCTTCCGCTCCTACCTGGCCTTCCTACCTTGCCAGCCTCTCCCAATCCCTAGCGCAGTCCTTGGACCGTCTGGGGATGTCCGTTCTCGCTCTGGTACGCGGTCCAGCAAGCGACCTCGTACAGTCTCGGCCGGGTCCCACTCTTCCTTAGCTACCCCGGATCACTCCCCGGTTAGGTCTGAGTCGGGCGAAATTTCTTCTTCAGCCGTTTCCGCCGTTCCTGGGGACTCCTCCGCTTCTGATTCTGAATCAGAGCGGTGCTCGGCGATGTCTGCGGCCATTCAGGACCTCATCAAAGCCGTCCGTGACGCGCTCCATGTGCAGGACGTTCCCTCTACCTCCTCCCTGGAGTCGGTGTCCTTCCGCCGGTCTAGACGTTCCACTGTGGTCTTCCCGAATCACGAGGATCTGGACGCGCTTCTGGCTAAGGAGTGGCGTCATCCTGATCGGCGCCTTCATCTTACCAAGGCCTCTGACGTCCCCTATCCTTTTTCTGAGGAATCTGTCAATACCTGGACGGTTCCTCCTCAGGTAGACCCTCAGGTTGCTCGCCTGGCGAAGGCTACTACCCTTCCCCTGGCTGACGCGGCTTCCTTGTCGGATCCCGCTGACAAACTGGTCGACTCTTTGGCCAAGTCTGTTTTCGTTGCAGCGGGTGCCGCCATCCACCCTGCGTTTGCCGCCTCCTGGGTGGCTAAGGCCTGCGCTATCTGGGCAAAACAGCTTGTCCGCGCCTTACCCCCAGACTCAGATCAAGGGGAACTGGCAGTGCTTGCCTTTCAAATTTACCAGGCGTCCAAGTTTCTTTGCGATGCCTCTATGGAATCGGCCCGCCGATCCGGCCGTGCGGCCGCTAACTCTGTGGCCATCCGCCGCACCATCTGGCTTCGTTCTTGGGCGGCAGATTCCGCCTCCAAAAAGGCTCTAATTTCCCTTCCCTTTCTCGGTGGGAAGCTCTTTGGGAAGCGTTTGGAGGAGCTCATCTCGGAGGCCACTGGCGGTAAGAGCTCTCTTCTTCCCCAGAATCAGCCTCGCCGCCGTCGCTTCCCTGGGTCGTCCTCTCGGGCTCAGTCCTTTCGGGCCCCCCCTGCCCGGTCTGACAAGAAGGCCTCCAGGCCTTCCTTTAAGGCCAAGCCCTCCTGGCATGCCAAGCCCAAACCTGCTCGCCCCCAGTCCACTAAACCTCCTTCCGCATGACTCGGTCAAGGTGGGAGGGCGTCTGCTCGCCTTTCAGAATGTCTGGCAAGCAAGTGTGGAAGACGCTTGGGCTCCGGATACAGGATCGAATTTTCCGATCTTCCGCCGGGACGGTTCTTCCTGACGTCGCCCCCGAGGTCCCCCTCCGGGGCAGAAGATTTTTTTCAGGCCATTCGTTCCCTTCGCTCTCTAGGGGTCATCGTTCCGGTTCCAGAGTCAGAACGCTTTCTGGGGTTCTATTCGAATCTGTTCACGGTTCCCAAGAAGGACGGTTCGCTCCGTCCTATCCTGGACCTGAAGGCGCTAAATCACTTTGTCCGGGTCCGTCATTTTCGTATGGAATCCCTCCGGTCGGTGATCGCCTCCTTGGAGTCGGACGAGTTCCTGTCGTCCATCAACATTCAGGACGCCTATCTCCACGTCCCCATTGCCCTCTCCCACCAAAGGTTCCTTCGCTTCGCGGTAGGTTCTCTTCATTTCCAATTCGTAGCCCTGCCCTTCGGCCTGGCCTCCGCTCCAAGGGTCTTCACCAAGGTGTTAGCGCCTCTCATTGCCCTTCTACGTGCCAGGGGGGTCGCCTTGGTACCTTACCTGGACGACCTTCTGATTCGGGCCCCGTCGTTGGAGGACAACCTGTCCAGCCTGCACATCACCCTCTCAGCTCTTGCCCAGTTCGGGTGGCTCGTCAACCACTCCAAGTCCTCCCTCGTCCCATGCCAGAGGATGCCCTTCCTGGGCATGATCTTCGACACTCGCCTCGGGCGGGGGTTTCTCCCCCCAGAGAAGATTGCCTCCCTTCAGGCGGGGGTGACTCTTCTCCGCGGCCCGTCCTCTCTGACTATCAGGACGTGTATGCGCGTCCTGGGGAGGATGGTGGCTTCCTTCGAAGCCATTCCCTATTCCCAATTACACTCCCGGGACCTTCAGTTGTTCATCCTATCCAGGTGGGACAAGTCATAGGCAGGCCTCGATCGCCTGGTTCGTCTCCCTCTCCAGCTTCGCCAGGACCTTTCCTGGTGGCTGCTTCCTCGGACGGTGTCCCTGGGCCGTTCCTTCCTTACCCCCAGTTGGCGGGTGATCACGACGGACGCCAGCCTCTCGGGTTGGGGAGCGGTCTTCGACTCTCTCACAGTCCAGGGTCTTTGGTCTGCTCAGGAGTCCTCCCTGCAGATAAATGTGCTCGAGCTCAGGGCGATTTTCCTGGCACTGTCTCACTGGACCCCACGTCTTCGCGGTCTCCCTGTCCGGGTTCAAACGGACAATTCCGCCGCCGTGGCTTATCTGAACCACCAAGGGGGCACCAGGAGCGTGATGGCCTTGCAGGAAGCCTCCCATATCCTGCGCTGGGGGCGGAGAACCACGTTCCCGTCCTCTCCGCGGTACACATTCCCGGGGTCGACAATTGGGCGGCAGACTTCCTCAGTCGTCAGCTAGTCGACCCGGGCGAATGGTCTCTACACCCAGAGGTGTTCCTCCAACTTGGTCACCGATGGAGAACTCCAGACGTGGATCTTTTCGCGTCACATCTCAACCACAGGATCCCGCGCTATGTCGCGCGGTCCAGGGACCCTCAGGCTTTCGCGGTAGACGCCCTAGTTCTGCCTTGGTCTCAGTTCAACCTTCTGTACCTGTTTCCCCCCATTCCTCTCCTGCCCCGAGTGCTCAAGCGTCTCAAGGCAGCCCGGGTTCCGGCAATCCTGGTGGCCCCGGATTGGCCCCGCAGGGCGTGGTACGCAGATCTGGTGTTTCTGCTCGCCGACGTTCCGTGGCGACTTCCCCTGCGCCACGATCTCCTTTCACAGGGCCCTCTGTCCCACCCGAATTTACCTCAGCTTCGTTTGACGCCGTGGCTGTTGAGACCGCGGTCTTGAAGTCCCCTGGCCTCTCGGATTCTGTCATTCAGACGATGCTTCACGCTCGCAAACCCCAGTCAGCCCGTATTTACTACCGGACCTGGAGAGCGTATTTTGCCTGGTGCGAGTCTGGGCGTTTCCGCCCTCTCCGTTTCTCCATCCCTAACGTTCTGGCCTTCCTTCAGGCCGGTTTTGAGAAGGGTCTTCGCCTTGCTTCTCTCAGAGGACAGATTTCGGCCCTCTCAGTCCTTTTCCAGCGTCCCGTGGCCTCGCGGGCTCAGGTTAGGACTTTTCTACAGGGTGTCGCTTGCCGAGCCCCTCCCTTTCGTTTTCCAGTGGAGGCGTGGGACCTGAATCTCGTCCTTGACGCCCTTCAGTCTTCTCCCTTCGAGCCTTTGACAGAGATATCTCTGTCGTTTGTCTCGCTCAAGGTGGCCTTCTTAGTGGCAGTCACCTCCATCCGCCGGGTTTCCGAACTGGCGGCGCTTTCTTGCCATTCGCCTTTCCTGGTTTTCCATCAGGACAAGGTGGTGTTGCGTCCCGTTCCCTCTTTTCTTCCAAAGGTGGTTTCCTCGTTTCATATTAATGAAGAGATCGTCCTTCCCTCTTTCTGCCCTAATCCTTCTCACCCTAGGGAGAAGTCCCTCCATTGCCTTGATGTTGTTCGGGCTCTTCGCCTGTACCTTCGCCTCACGGAACCCTTCCGTCGTTCGGATTCCCTTTTCGTGGTCCCGGCGGGTCCTCGTAAGGGTTTGCCTGCCTCCAAGGCCACCGTCTCTCGCTGGGTTCGGTCGGCTGTCAAGGAGGCCTATATCGCAAAGGGCCGCACTCCCCCTTCCAGGTTGACCGCTCATTCGACTAGGGCAGTTGGGGCTTCCTGGGCGGTGCGTCATCAGGCATCTGCTTCACAGGTCTGCCGGGCCGCCACCTGGGCGTCAGTTCACACTTTCTCTAAGTTTTACCATATTCATTCCCTGGCTTCCGCTGACGCTAGCCTGGGGCGCAAGGTTCTACAAGCAGCTGTGCTTTAGATTGGCGACATGGCGTTCTTCTTCCCTTCCTCAGGGACTGCTTTGGGACGTCCCATGGTGCTGTGTCCCCCAATGCCATGCACGAGAAAAATGGATTTTTTGTACTCACCGTAAAATCCTTTTCTCGTAGTAGGCATTGGGGGACACAGATCCCGCCCATTTTTTGAGTTTCTTCTTGTTTGTGGTCCCGGCGATTTGTGGTCGTTGGGTTTCCCCAGTTGAAGACTTGTTGGCGGTCAGTTTCTGTTTGTTCAGGTGTGGCGTTCCTACTGCTTTTGTACCGACTGGTGTCTCTCGGCTCTTGCAGAGGGGTATAGCCCACCTGGGCGGAGCCAACACTTTTTTGTTTCTAGTGTCAGCCTCCTAGTGGCAGCTGGGCATAAACCCATGGTGCTGTGTCCCCCAATGCCTACTACGAGAAAAGGATTTTACGGTGAGTACAAAAAATCCATTTTTCTCCTCTGCTTCTCTGGCTCCCATCCACTTCCATGGTCCTGCTGGTTTGGGTTGCAGTTCCTTTGCTCTACCTGCACAGTAGTATCAGGTTGCTAAAGTGACAACAGGCCTGGTGGATTGTATAAGGGGAATCGTCTGGTAATGCATTGCCTGTTGATTGCCTAGTTTTTGTTCCTTGGACTATTGTTCTAGGTTTTAACTCCTGCTTGATTCTGATCCTGACCTTGGCCATGTTCTTGGATATTGCATCTGCCTTTCCCCTTTGATATTTTCGTCTAGTACCTGGTTTTCTACTTCTGGCTCTGACCCTTAGCTCCAGATTACACTCTCATCTTTTCCGCTTGCCTGCTGCTTCCCGACTGCTCTCCAGTTGACGATCCTTGGCTCTTTTCCTGACTACACTACTACTGCATCAGCACTACTGCCGATAATCCGTGACTATTCTGGGGATCCTTCAGCCTCAAGGTCCATATCTCCTTGAAAGCATTAAAAGTAGGAGACCTCTTAGACTCCGTTCCCCTGTCTAGTCAGTGCAAAACAGATTATATCTTACATAATCCACCAGGCTTTACTACCTATTAAAGAAATTGCAATATATCTGAAAAATGTAATTCGTCATCTGGCCTAGCAGCAGACAAACCCAATGGATGGAACATATGCCAAGTTTAAATAAAAACAACAAAATATTCACCTGTCCACAGCTTTGAAGTTCCCATGCAGTGTCTGCCACTTCCAATGCCCATTAGTCCTGTGGTTGTTCACACGGTCACAGGACCAAGATATTTCATATCCGACAGGGACTGTAAGGAGTTGAGAACGGAGCAGCGGCACATGACCTGCAGGGCTGCAGTTGTATTTTGTTTTTTTTACCTTGGCCCTGGTTCCATCCATTTAGGTTGTCAGCTCCTAGGTCAGACAATCCCCTTTAAACATATTTACCAAACTTGGACTACTGTGCACACCTCTGATTTACTGTTAGACATTTTGTTTTCCTCCAACAGATACAACAAAATATTAATTCAAAACTAAATCTGGGTGGAGAAACTTATAAAATGGTTAAATTGTTACTTATTCATGTTAATGCTTTAGGATATCATTGGTGTCTGTAACCAGATAGTTATACATCCATTGACATGATGGTAAACTTACTAGCCTCTTCGAGTAATTTGTGTATGAAAACAAATGACAGAGCATCACTGATCTTCAAGTGAATAATGTTAAGATATCTGACAGCAATTTCTTCTACACAAAAAATAAACGAAGGTAGTCATGTCATGCTAGTTTTAGGAGATAAACTTGAAATTATATTGTAAACCTTATTTACAAAAAGAACCACATTATACGAATGTATTACTACAGTTAAACCCATTTAACCTGCAATGCTTCCACACAGACAGGTTAAAGGACTGAACAAGGAGTATTTTAGAATTTGTATTGTCTTACGTGTGTAATCATAAGATTCTCTTGCTCAGGTATCAAAGTCTCAGAATCTTCTGCATTCCCATTAGGAGCCTCCAAGTTAGTTTTCTCTTCCATAGTTCCATAACTCTTTCCATTTTTCAGAGATTGGGAGAGGATTGCAGCTATGCACATCTCTACTTGGATGTGTAGAAAGTTATTCCAAGTGTACCTAAAAAATAAGTCCTGCAGGGGAGATGGAAATGAGAATTCACATACTTGCCATGATATTATATGTCCCACAGTATTGCACCCTTTTTGATCTTTAAGTGGAACATATCATCAGAAAAGACAATACCTAAAGGAAATCTGTCACCATGATCTTGGACTGTTATATGCAGCAGTACATGAGTAGTACTGCAGTTAAAGGAAATGTATCACCAAAATATGTTTTATATCAGATAGTATCCTTTTCTTCCAATCTGTTTTTATTTTCTGATAACAGATTTATTTATTCTATTTCCTGAACATGACTATGGGGGGCGGCCATCGTGCCCGAGCTGCTCGTAAAAGCATTTAGAAAAAAATTAAGAAAATTGTTTTACAGCAGTCACATTGGCCATAGACATAATGGTCCGGAGGGGACCTCATTGACTTCTATGGGAGAGTTTTCTAGGCATGCTCTGTGACCTGTGCAGAGGTCATTGTACAGGGGAAGAATGGATAAGATTTGATCGGATATTGTGAATGGTGGATCTTGTGTTATCTGTCATTCTTATCCTGCCTGTAATATTATCTCTGTGTATAGATGAGCCAATAACAGCAGTAAAGTGATCTGCACAGACCAAGAAGTAGCGCCTATTATTAGGCTTAGTGGCCAGTGCGAAAACTGCAGGGTTTTATGAATTTTGTTTAAATATAGATATTGACATGGAAAATTAAAAATGACATCACCAAAAAATCATTAAAATATGTTTAACATAAAAATGTCATTTAAACAACAAGTCATTTTCTCATGATACATTTCCTTTAAAGGGAACCTGTCACCGGGATTTTGGGTATAGAGCTGAGGACATGGGTTGCTAGATGGCCGCTAGCATATTTTCAAGCTCTGACTCATCTCCGGTTAATTTGCATATGTATCAAATCGGTTTTTATACGCAATAAAAGCACACAGAGCTATGGGGAATGGGTATTGCGGATGTGCTAGCGGCCATCTAGCAACTCATGTCCTCAGCTCTATACCCAAAAACCCGGTGACAGGTTCCCTTTAAGGAGTCCAGATCACTTTTTATATTTTTCTACTGCCTCTGTTCCACCACTGTCATCTCTCAAATCTGCGCTAAAATACATAGTCTGGACTTCTGTGCCATGCTGACACAATGAAGAGGACTCATTTGAGTGTACACAGCACTCCTGACAATGTACTTCAATGCAGCTTTAAACGCTGACAGAAAGGAAAATAAATAGTAGTGATCTGGACTCCTTATGTGTAGTACTACTTATGTATTACAGCAGATAATAGTCCAAAATTATAGTGATAGATTTCCTTTAATAGCTCAAACTAAGGCTACTTTCACACTAGCGTTCAGAGCGGGTCCGTCTGGTGTCTGCACAAACGGATCCGCTCCTATAATGCAGACGTTTGTATCCGTTCAGAACGGATCCGTCTGCATTATAGTTTGAAAAAAAAACTAAGTCTGAAAGTAGCCTGAACGGATCCGTCCAGACTTTACATTGAAAGTCAATGGGGGACGGATCCGTTTGAAGATTGAGCCATATGGTGTCATCTTCAAGCAGATCCGTCCCCATTGACTTACATTGTAAGTCTGGACGGATCCGCTTGCCTCCGCACGGCCAGGCGGACACCCGAACGCTGCAAGCAGCGTTCAGGTGTCCGCTCGCTGAGCGAAGCGGAGGCTGAACGCTGGCAGACTGATGCTTTCTCAGCGGATCCGCGTCCACTGAGAATGCATTAGGGCTGGACGGAGCTCACGAGCGGACACCCGAACGCAGGTGTGAAAGTAGCCTTAGATCAGTATTCATGAAAGCATCGAAATGGTCTTCAGAGATTTTTTTTTTTAATACCGATGACCTATTCCCAGATCTCATTGGTGGGGGTCGGAGACTCGGAACTCACAGTATCTGATTGGTGGGGGTCCAACACCTTCGAACCCATGCTGATCACCTGTTTGAGAAGGCCCCAGCACTCCTGTGAGCACCGTGGCCTTCCCTCTGCTCACCAAGCACAGCGCTGCACATTGTATAGTGGCTGTGCTTGGCATCGCGCTCAGCCTCATTCACTTCTATAGGGCTGAGCAGCCCCTAGGCCACGTGACCGATGGGGATAGGTCATCAGTAGTAAAATCTCGGAAAACCTCTGTAATGTGACAACAGCATAGAAACCATTGTTGTTCAAAAGGGACTTAAATTTCTTACTCACATTTAATTTATGATGAGGGGACAAGGGGAGCCAGGACATCCCTAGCACAATAGGGCAACCTAGTTTTAGTAGGAAGGTAGTATTACTAGGGGTGGTGAAAGTAAAATGGTGGCCAGTGAGTCTGGCAGGGGTACAGAATGTTTTGGGCCTGGGCAGTGACAAAGGCCAGATGACAGTCCTGAGGTTGCAAGAGGGACTGGAGGGCACAGCTGTCCTGGATCAAAGTGGTGAGATGATGGCTAAAAATTAGTCACTGTCATGCTGCAATTGGGGTCAGACTCCTACTACTTCCCATTGTATTCTCAATGGAAGCAAAATAAAGTGTTGCACATGCCACAGAGCCTTTTGCCAAAAATCAATGGTGTTTTGTGTGTTCATTATTTAAGGTTTAAAGTGTCTATCCAGCCTTATAGGCATTTTAATTAGCTGCTGTAGTAAATGATTGGTCTCAGCTGTGATGTGTCCCCAAACGGCTCATGATCCAGCAGTGATGTGTGGCTTGGTGGCATATTACCGCTGAGGTCAGTCATTGGCTGCAGCAGCACAAGTCACACCATCTGAAAGTTTATAGGCCGGGGACCAGAAGATCATGGAATAGAGCCCCGGCACAGAAACTGTGTAGCCAGGAACAAGTGATAATGATTCCAGTCTTTTCATAAAGTGTTTTATTCCTAAGGCTAAATAAAAAAAAAATGCCTATAAGGGTCCATTAACACGTCCACAATTTCGTTCCCATTCATTTCTATAGGGCCGCATAATGTGCGGACCCGCACTTCCGGGTCCGCATTTCCGTTCCCAAAAAGAATAGAACATGTCCTATTTTTGTCCGCAATTGCGGACAAGAATAGGCATATTCTATTAGTGCCGGCGATGTGCGGTCTGGTAAATGCAGAATGCACATTGCCGGTGTCCGTGGATCCGCAACACAGTACGGACGTGTGAATGGAGAATAAGGCTGGATAACCTCTTTAGGTCTCTAGGAATTTACCAGCACCTGATGTTCCTTTAAACAAATATATATATATATATATATATACACACACACATACACACACACACACACACACACATACACACTAGCAGAAGGACCTGCATATATTTCATTTAATGTTTGTGTGTCGTTAAAAGATGTCGACAGTATCCCCCATGACAGTGACCTCGACAGAACCCCGCCCCTTTAACAGTGAACTCCACAGTTCCCCACCCCTTAACACTGCCCCCCCCCCCCCCAGAGTGCCCTGCCACTTTAAAATGGGACCTCCACAGCAGCCCATCCCCTTAACTTTGATCTTCACAGCGGCCCACCCCTTTAACAGTGAGTTTCACGGCACCCTACTCCCTTGACAGTGACCTCCTCAGGGGCCCACCACCTTAACAGTGACCTCCACAGTACCACGCTGCCTTAACAGTGACCTCCACAGCAGTTGCCCCTTTAATAGTGGACCCTGCCCCCTTAACAGTGACCTCCACAGTGTCTGCCCCTTTAACAGTGACCTCCACAGCGCCCTGCCCCTTTAACAGTAACATCCACAGTGCCCGCCTCTTTAACAGTGACCTCCACAGTGCCTGCCCCTTTAACAGCGACCTCCACAGCACCCTACCCCTTTAACAGCGACCTCCACAGCGCCGGCCCCTTTAACAGTGATCTCCACAGTGCCGGCCCCTTTATCAAAGACCTCCACAGTGCCGGCCCCTTTATCAAAGACCTCCACAGTGGCGGCCCTTTTAACAGTGACCTCCACAGCGCCCTGCCCCTTTAATGCTAGGGCTACACGACGACATGTTCCGCGCAACATTTTGTCTCAACAACTTTTATAATGATAGGCTATGGTGTTGCACTGCGACATGCTGCGACATGACAGTCACAAAAAATCCATCCAAGATGGATGCATGTAGCAGCGTAGTTATGCCCTATGTGTTGTGCGACTTATTGTCGTCCAGTAGCCCTAGCCTAAAGCTGACCTACAGCAGTGAAGAAAAATGGCTGGGTTGTTATGGACACCTGGAGTAAAACTGTGTGTATGTGGAGACTAAGGGCCTGCAAGCTTCTATTAGCTGATAAGGGACATGTGACCGTGTGTATGGCAGTTGGGATTTGAAGAGAAAGACTTGCAGGCTTGTATTGGCTAATGCAGGTCATTTTTTGGGAATATCTCAGGAACGGTAAGTCCTAGAGAGCTGAGACCCGGTCTAAAACCTTCCCGGAGACCTGTTCGGTTCAGTCGTTTGGTCGCTGATAAAGAACAGACAGACGGACGTCCATACAGACAAAAACTCATTTTTATTTATATATATATATATATATATATATATATATATACACATACACACACACACACACACACACACATTTATACATGTAGATCCTATCTAATTTGTTATGTCATTCTTTTTTCAGAACCTGATGTGATCATGGACATATACAGGAACACCAGACACATGACACCTCTAAGCCATGTCAAGTTTTATGTCAATATGTACGGCATCAAAACACAAAGTTATGAAAGAGAGGTTCACTTTGTTTATCCCTTTTGAAGACAAATATATTATCCACTTGAGGCTGCTGCCTCACTATCTTATTTTATGGGTGTTATTTTTTATTAAATAAAAAAAAATCATGAAATGAATGCATTTTGTACAAGGATTTGGGTTTGTTTTCTGTTAAGACAGTTTTTTCCTATAGAGAAGTCTATGGGAAAATATCTGAAAAAAGTCACACCCTGATAATGCTGAAATTTTTAAAAGGCCAAGGGACCAAAAAACGGAGAGGAAATAGTCTTAAAACGACACTAAAAATACAGTATTTAATATGTGACTGCAGCAGTTTTTGCTTTAAAAAACAAAACTAACAAAAAGTGCATTTAAAAAATAAAAAAAAAAGAGCCATAGGGGGAAATTTATCAAAACCAGTGAAAAAGTGGCTAAGTTGCCCATAGCAACAAATCCGATTCCACTTTCATTAGCTGCTTTGGAAAATGAAAGATGAAATCTGATTGGCTTCTAAAGGCATCTTTTTTCTTTACATCAGTTTTGATAAATCACACCCATAGTGTGAAACCACTCTATCATTACAATTATTCTCAGAAGAGCTTACAAGTAACAGATCCATGGTTCGAAGTCTGCAGAGCTCCTGGTTAATACCGGACGTATTAGCTTGAAGCAAGGCAGCAATGAGGCGAGCAGTATGAAGACGGGCATTTCCCAAAGGTTCTTCCAAAATACCAATGGTGGTCAAGATAGATTCTTTCTGCATTAAAAGAAAAAATATATTTAAATCTGACTCCAATTTAAGTGTAAGGGCAAACGACACAGTTGCCCTGTGGCAGGACACACCAACTAGTTTTTTATTCAGCCATTGGCTGCTGCGGATGTCCATGACGTGGCACCTGCAGCCATACGTACTGCAACCCTACCGTTTGCTCTTACCCTCAAGACCACAATAAACCATTATCAAGACCCCAAAAAAATGATTTGCTATTTAAATACATTGCTGTTGCCATCTGTAGCTACAGCCCCAGCTGCATTTGAGGTCAGGTCCACAGTTTCACATTACTATGCCTTTAGTTTGCTTAAAACAATGGATATAGAAATGGAGAGAGAAATACCTTTAAGAGAACCTGTCACCATAGAATGTTTATGCAATCTGCAGGCAGCATGTTATAGAGTAGGAGAAGCTGAGTCGATTGATATGGATTTTTTTGTGCTTTTTCCCCTTCCTGTAAACAGCTATCGGTACAGGAGGAGGTGTTATCAATGATAGTACTGTGTGTATAAGTGTGTATACATAGATATCAGTCAGTGGTGTTATCAGTGATTGATAGCATTCTCTGTGTATGAGTGTGCATACAGAGATAGCTGTCAATCACTAACAACTACTCTCTCCCTGTACTGATGGGTATTCACAGCAGGTAAAAAAAAGTAAAGATATAAATGTATAAAGTACAAGTTTTACTGAATCATTTCCCACAAAACTATATATAAATCTGCTCAGCTCCTCCTGCTCTAGAACATGGTGCTTTCCCTTTAAAGGATAAGCCACCAATGTCAGATGCAGGTCTCACCTTGGGAACCCACAAAGTGAGCAGAGGGCAGCTGCGCATGGGCGGCCGTCCTTTCACTGCATGCACTGTCTGCCTGCCTTAACCTTTGGGGTTCTGTTTTAGAGAAAGGTGCAGGAATCAGAGTTGGGACCCGTACCTATCTCATTGTGATATGCCATTAAAGTCCCAGATGGCCTAACCCATTTAAGGCTGGAAACACACATGCAGGTTTTTTTTGTAAATCTATTAACGTTTTACATATAAAAGCATGAGGTCTAGAGTGAACAAAATAATGACAAATAGCATGAACAATCCACCCTCCCATCCAAACCTTCTCATCTGTGTGCATTCAGCTCACTGAGTAACCAAAATGGCGTGTCAAGATGTAGACCAGGCATCCTCAAACTGCAACCCTCCAGCTGTTGTAAGACTACAACTCCCACAATGCCCTGCTGTAGGCTGATACCTGTAGGCTGTTTGGGCATGCTGGGAGTTGTAGTTTTGCAACAGCTGGAGGGCCGTTTGAGGATGCCTGATGTAGACAATGAAATAGGATTACGCCCACTAAGAACTTCCAGAAGGTAGCAGGAAGTGTGTTCAAAAACGAGATTTTTGTTAACTCACCTGTAAAATCTCTTTCCCGCTTTATTCATTGGGGGACACAGGACTGTGGGTATAGCTTGCTGCTGCCACTAGGAGGCGACACTAGGCTGAAAACTGTTAGCTCCTCCCCGGCAGGCTATATCCCCTCGATCTTGAAGAGATCACATCAGTTTGTGCTCCAGCAGTAGGAGAAGCAGAATTAAACTGAAAACCAACAGGAACTGCACACTGCCGTAAGACCGAACCAAAAACAAAGTCCCAACTGGCAAAACATTGACCCCACTTGCCGTGCAAAGAACATTGGGTGGGTGCTGTGTCCCCCAATGAATAAAGCGAGATAGAGATTTTACAGGTGAGTTCACAAAAATCTAGTTTTCTCGCTCATATCATTGGGGACACAGGACCGTAGGACGTCCTAAAGCAGTCCCTGGGGAGGGAAAAACAAATCCCCTGAAACAAGCCCCCTCATGGAAGTCACTACACTGCTACCTGCAAGACTCTGCGGCCGAAAGCAGCATCCGCCGAGGCTAAAGAATGCACTCAGTAAAATTTTGTGAAGGTGTTTAGGGAGGACCAAGTCACCTATTTACACAACTAAGACTCAGAAGCGTGGTGGAGATGAGCCCAAAAAGCCCCGACCGCTCTGGTAGAGTGAGCCGCGATCCTGGGCGGAGGCACCTTGTCCCTGGAGCGATAGGCCTCGGCAATGGCCGACCATATCCACCGGACAATAGTTACCTTGAAAGCCGCCAAACCTCTACGAGGCCCTTCCGATATCACAAACAGAGCATCCGTGCGCCTGAAAGGGGCCACAACAGACAGGTATATTTTCAAAGCCCGCACCACATCCAGACGATGGAGAGAAACCTCCCGTGGATGAGAAGGCTTAGGGCAAAACGAGGGTAGAACAATGTCTTCGTTAACTTGAAATGCGGAAACTACCTTCGGTAGAAAAGACGGCACTGGACGGAGTACAACCTTGTCTTGATGGAATACCAAGAAGGGCTCCTTGTAGGAAAGAGCCGCCAGTTCCGAAACCCTTCGAATAGATGTAATGGCGACCAAAAACGCTACTTTCCAGAAAAGCAAACGAAGGGAGACCTCTCTCAGAGGTTCGAATGGAGCGGCCTGGAGCGAACCTAGAACCAGGTTCAGGTCCCAAGAGTGCAACGGCGGCGATAGGGAGGCACGGTGTGAGCTACCCCTTGTATGAAGGTCTTGATCGGACCTAAGACGGCCAGTGTACGCTGGAAAAAAATGGATAGGGCCGAGACCTGCCCTTTCAGGGAACTAAGAGCCATACCCAGTTCCAATCTGGACTGAAGAAACGCCAGTATCGTAGGAAGGGAAAACCTCCTGGGAGGAAGACCGCGTTCTTCACAGAAGCGCAGGAAGGACTTCCAGGTCCGATAGTAAATCCTGGAAGAGGAGGGCTTTCTGGCCCTAATCATAGTTCGAATGACCTCATCAGAAAAACCCCTCTGTTTCAACAGAAAGGTTTCAACAGCCACGCCGTTAAAAACCTCTAAACTCTGATAGAAGACTGGGCCCTGGGAGAGCAGGACGGCTGTGAGCGGAAGAGGCCACGGAGCATCCCCTAGAAGAAGAATGAGCTCTGAGTATCAAGCTCGTCGAGGCGAGTCTGGGGCGATCAGGATTGTCTGGATGCCCTCCATCCTGATTCGGCGCAGGATCCGAGGCAGGAGTGGTAAGGGGGGGGGAACACGTAAAGGAACGAGAAGCTGTCCCATGGTGCCACGAGAGCATCTACGTCGAACGCCTGCTGGATCTCTTGCGCGAGACAAGAAGCACGGGAGCTTGCGATTGAGTCTGGACGCCATCAAGTCCACTTCCGGACGTCCCAACTGAAGACAGAGAGCCTCGAACGCCTCCGGATGGAGAGACCATTCCCCCGTGTCCACCGTTGTCTGGCTGAGAAAATCTGCCGTCCAATTGTCCACTCCTGGAATGTAGACTGCCGAAATCACCGGAACATGGGATTCTGCCCACTGTAGAATCTTCGCAGACTCCTGCATCACCGCAAGGCTGTGAGTCCCCCCTTGGCGGTCCATATAAGCCACAGCCGTGGCATTGTCCGATTGATTGGACGACCCTGCAGGAGGGGAGTCCAATGGCGAAGGGAGAGATAGATGGCCCAGAGTTCCAAGATGTTGATGGGCAGTTTGGACTCCGATGGAGTCGTGTGGCGAAGACCCCGCCCCAACCATGGAGGCTGGCGTCGGTTGTAATTAGAGTTGTTGCGATACCAAATTTTTGATTCGGTTTCGATACCATGAAAAAGTATTGCGATACTCGATACCATTCGATACCACGCGAAAAAAATAAACAAAAAAAGCCACGTGCATTCCTCATTTTTAAAAATGGCGAATCGCGCAGTTTTTATTTTATTTTTTCTGTTCCGGCATTCACCACCTAGATTTTTTTTTTATATTTTAATAGTTTGGACTTTTCTGACGTGGCGATGTAATATGTTTATTTATATATTTTATATGTGAAATTGGGAAAAGGGGGGTGATTTATACTTCA
The DNA here is from genome assembly GCF_905171765.1 of Bufo bufo. NCBI lineage: Eukaryota > Metazoa > Chordata > Amphibia > Anura > Bufonidae > Bufo > Bufo bufo. The sequence continues at coordinate 601,639,188 of NC_053389.1, read as the reverse complement.
TATTTTAGTGGGTTTTTTTTTTCACTTTTTATTTAATAACTATTTCCCCCCTTAGGGGCTAGAACCTGGGATCTTTCATCCCTTTTCCTATTCACCCTGATAGATCTCTATCAGGGTGAATAGGACTCCACACTGTCCCTGCTGCTCTGTGCTTTGTGCACACAGCATCAGGGATGTTACCATGGCAACCAGGGCTTCTGAAGCGTCCTGGCTGCCATGGTAACCGATCGGAGCCCCAGGCTTACACAGCTGGGGCTCCGATCAGAAGCTGCCACTGCACCACCAATGAGGGGGAGTGGAGAGGTCCCTGTGGCCACTGCCACCAATGATTTTAATACTGGAGGGTTGAGAGGGGCCGGCGCACTGTGCCACCAATGATTTTAATGGGATGGGGGGATTGAGGGGGGGGGCACACTGCACCACCAATGATTTTACCCCTTTATACAGGAGGCGGGTACTAGCAGATCAGCGGCAGTTAACTGCCGCTGATCGCAGCTCCCTGTCAGGGGCAGGGTGCCGGCAATGCGATTCTGCTGCCGGCACCCGCCTCCTGTATGTGTTAAAGACTGACTACTGTATATGAGTCCAGACTTTCACTATTAGGCCACACAGAGCGGCGCCCAGCGATGTCTCAGCACTCACCATTTAGTCCTGGGCGCCGCTCCGTTCGCCCGCAGTGCCCCATTACTGTCTCCTCTCCTGCTCCACATGCTGCTGATTACTATCGGAGCGATGGGAGGAGACATCAGCTTCACTAGTGGGCGTTCCTTCTCCCTGGCTGTAGCGCTGTCCAATCGCAGCGCAGGGAAAAGGAACGCCCACTAGTGAAGCTGATGTCTCCTCCCATCGCTCCGATAGTAATCCTATCATTGGTGGCGCAGTGCGCCCGCCCCTCCTCCGCCCCTCTCTTCTCATTGCCGCCCCTCCTCCACCCCCTCTCTTCTCATTGCCGCCCCTCCTCCGCCCCTCTCTTCTCATTGCCGCCCCTCCTCCGCCCCTCTCTTCTCATTGGTGGCAGCAGCACAGGGGGAGGGAGGACAGCTTCCTTCTCCCCGTGCTGCTGAGAGAACATGAGCGCGCCGACAGCAGCGCGCTCATGTTCAGAGATACTAGACTGCGCAGAAGCGCAGCCCAGTATCGAAAAAACGGAAATCCCGGTATCGTATCGATACCGGGACAAAAGTATCGATTGGGTATCGAAATTTCGATACCCGCAACAACCCTAGTTGTAATAATCGTCCATGTCACTGGAAGGAAGGATTTCCCCGTAGTCAGGTGCGCAGTCGCGGTCCACCAACTGAGAGCCGAACGTGCTTGCCGAGACAGACGAATCCTGAGATCCAGAGATTTGTCCCAGGATGACAAAATGGCCCGCTGAAAACACCTGGTGTGGAATAGAGCGAAAGGTATGGCCTCGAAGGAGGCCACCATCACGCCCAGCACCCGCATACAACTGCGGATGGACATACTGCGACGCTGGAGTAGCAGACGCACCGACCTCTGAATGTCCAGTCTCTTATCCAGTGGCAGGCGCACCACGGCTGCACCTGAATCTAATATCATGCCAAGCAACCTGACCTGAGTGGCGGGAGACAGGAATGACTTCGGCAGATTGACTATCCATCCGAAGCGGGATAGTGTTCTCAAAGTGATCCGAAGACTCTCCTCGCATTGAGAGACTGTAGGAGCCTTGATCAAGATGTCGTCCAGATATGGGAGTAGAGTAATGCCCCTGGATCGCAGAAGGCCCAGAAGGGAAGCGAGTACCTTTGTGAACACTCGCGGAGCTGTCGCCAGGCCGAATGGCAGGGCGACAAACTGGTAATGGCACGAATGAATGGCAAGCCCGAAGAAAACGTTGATGAAGGGTTGCTATGGGAATGTGTAAGTAGGCATCCTGGATGTCTATAGATGCCATAAATTCCCCCTGTACCAACAAAGCAACCACGGAGCGAAGGGACTCCATCCTGAATTGCTGAATGCGGAGGAAGCGGTTCACTACCTTGAGATCCAGTACTGGGTGGACATCACCCTCCTTCTTGGGAACCACAAATAGGTTTGAATAAAAAACAGTAAACCTTTCCTCTAAGGGCACCGGGGTTATCACCCCCGTGAGAGAAGGGATCGAACTGCCTGAAAGAATGCTGCCGCCCGAACTGGGTCCTTGGGAGGTTGAGAGAGGAAAAAACGGTTGGGCAGGATACACTTAACTCTATCTTGTAACCTAATGTAACAACCTCGAGTGCCCATGCGTCCGAAATATGGGCCTGCGAAATCTCCTGAAAGAGAAGGAGATGACCCCCCCCCCCACCTGTGAGGGGGGGGGGGCCACACCTTCATGCTGAAGGCTGTTTCCCGGGAGCGGAACAAGTTTGCTGAGCCCGCGGACGCCTGAGTGGATGGTCTAGCCGTAGAGGAGGCTGCCGGACGGGTGCCCAAAAACCGGCGAAAGGACAGGTAACGGGAGGATGGAACTCTAGGACTAAGGGAACTAATCTGCCTTGGGTTGAGGCAGATGGGTGCTTTTCCCACCCGTTGCTTCTGAAATAATCTCATCCAACCGGCACCAAAGAGTCGAGACCCGGCAAAAGGAAGCCTCGAAAGCGAGCGTTTAGCGAGCATTTAGAGACGAATTTGCCGCCCAGACTTTTAGCCATAGCTCTCGGCGGATAGATTCCGCGAGAGCCGAAAGGGGAAGGGGGGCATCGTCCCCGCGTCCAGAGCCGCTTCACAGAGATACTTCACTGCCTGGGAAATTTGTACCGCTAATGACTGGAGCTCCGCAGGGGGGAGATCGGCCACAAGGTCTTGGTTCAAACGGAGGGCCCAGTCCGAGAACACCTGGGCTACCCATGCAGAGGCGAAGATTGGTCGTAATGCTGAACCACTGGCTACAAAAATCGACTTAGAGAGCGAGTCAATGTGCCGGTCTACCGGGTCCTGGAGAGAGGAGCCGTCCGCCACCGGGATAGCCGTGTTTTAACCAGGCGAAAGAGAGGCCCATTAACCTTCGAAAGAGAGGCCCATTTTTCCACGCAATCAGCTGGAAAAGGGTAGAGCAGGTCCAATCGCTTTTGAACAATGATGCGTAGACCTGGCTGGTCCCAAGCTTTTGCGACAACTACAGAAAAGTCGTTGTGTAATGGGAAGGACTTAGGAGTCTGCCTTGAACGCAAAAATGACACTCCCTGGTGGCTGGTGGAGGGAAGTTCCTCCTGAACCTGTAAGGTGTCACGGATAGCAGAAATCAGGCTATCCACCATGGATGCAATCTGGGAAGACTTTTCCAAGTCCATCTCCATATCTGAATCCGCAATCTCACCCTCCGATAGTGCGTCACTTAAGAGGGATGACGCCTGTAATCGGGAACTGGGAGGGGGAGGTGATGCGAAGGCGTCAGAGGAGGAATGGTGACCTGCTCTAGGACGCTAGCTAGGAAGCTTGCTCCTGGTTTGTGAGCCTTGCGACGGTGTGGACTGCACCGGTGGCGATTTCTCAACCAAACGACCCAGCAAAGAACGGGTGGAATGGGAGATTTTAGAGAGGTCTTCCACTGCCAGGGACAGGGACCTTGCCCAGTCAGGTTCCTCACAGCCAGGATGGCCCTGCACTTCTGTGGGCTGCTGTAAAATGGAGGGATGGCTCTGTGCAGGCGCATGACATGCAGAGCATAGTGATAGTGACTGGCCACAAGGGAACTTTACCGTGCACGAAGTGCAGGCATAGTAGGTGGTCCTGCAGGGTGCCTGAGGGGAGGTATTGGCCGGATCAGACATTGTGGCACAGATCTCTATGTTGGAGGGGGTAGCGATCTCCTACCAGAAAAATGTCCTGTGTCTCACCCTGCAGCCGACAGGAAGGAGGAAAGCGCAGTGCCGCGGCGGGAAAATAAGCTCCACCTCCTCCGATGCTGAGAGGGATGGCAGAGCAGGCCGGGAAGAAGACACGCCCCCCCCTCCCCGCTGTGGCGTCCTCGCTCTGCGGGTATGGAGCCGCCATGAGCCGGGGATGTAATAGATGCTGGCCAAGGTGGGGAAGTGGCCGCACTGAAAAAACGCCGCTTGCGGTGATATGAGCTGCGTCCCTTTTCTGAGGGGAGGAGGGAGGTGTGCTGTAAATCGAGATGCCGCTGTGGAATTAACCCTTTCCGTGCCCTTGTGGAAGGTCAAGGCGCCAACGACGGGTGGCAGGTGGGTGGATGAATCGCTACCCCTTACAGCAGGGACGGGAGGCAGGGAGAGAGTAGTAATACTCACCTGTCTTCATCTGTGATCTTCACCCTTTAGTGTTGTTCCAGCAGAGCCACCACAACGACCGCTGGTAGAAAGCGACAGGGGTCTGGGCAGAGAAGGGCTGACGAGTAGGTGGCCCTCTTGCTGGCAGAAAGCAGGGGAACGAGGCTGCCCTGGTCCACTTTGTCTTCTTGGGGGAGGCAGGGCGGTGGGACAACAGACACCTGCCAGCCTCCCAAGGAGACAGAGACGCCATGCGAATCTGTGCCCCATCCCGGAAACCTATAAAAAAAATATAGAAATAAAATGAATCAAAAAGAGCCACCCTACTAAGCAGGGAGGTCTGCCTCCTACGACACTAAGCTAAAAATTTATGTGATCTCTCCAGGCTGGAGGGGGTATAGCCTGCAGGGGAGGAGCTAAAAGTTTTCAGCCTAGTGCCGCCTCCTAGAGGCAGCAGCAAGCTATACCCACGGTCCTGTGTCCCCCAATGATATGAGTGAGAAATTAGAGATAAGTCAGGATTTAATTGTATTGGAAAGTGTATTAATAAAGATAGACCATTTTTCAAAGAAACATTTTGTCAGTGTTTCTGTATCCATGAGAGTATTCAGCCAATTCATTTTGAAAAGAAACATAACCTTATTCCTCACCCAAGAGATAGGGGGTAGAATGGGGTTATGGCAGCAATGTAAAATGCTTTTCCTACCAGCTGCAGCCCAGCTGTGTAACAAGCCTTAACATTTATAGCTAAAGTGAGTTGAGAATCAGAAAATATACTGAAAATAACCCACTGCGGGATCAAGGGGACATATGCAGTTTTTCGAGCCAAAGCTAAAAGTGAATCCAGCAGGACTGCTTTAAAATTCACTTTGTGGCAAAAATTGCCACAAAATGTGTGTGACTCCTGACTAAACATTATGGTCATCAACAATGAAAAAAGTAATTAAGTTCATAACATACAGGCAAGATTATAACTCTGGATCAGTACAAGGCAAGAAATGTAGTGTATTGAAAGTTATTGACTATTCTATTACTACATTTAACGTAGTTTATACCAACTCTGAACTATATAGTGTTCAAATTTGAACACAACGATATAGATACCAGTATTTTTACAGTAAAGGTAACCAAATAAGGGTATTTTATAGTGCAGATAATGAATACAGGTGCAAAAAAAGGACTTACCTTAGGGGGATGCTGGAGCAGTTGATGAAAATCCTTCAGACGTGATTCTATGCCCTGAAGAACACTGCTACTGACCACTGCACTTGGCCTCTCATATCCCTGAGGAAGTGAATCCAAAAGAGGATCCACACTATGGACAGAAGAAAAAAATAAGTTATGAGTAAAAAAGTACTAAGTAAATTGCACTAGCAAAAGAGTTTAGCAATCTAGAAATGAAAGTAAATGACAAGCAATTTTTTAGATTCCAGTGTATAACTGGAAAGTGAAATGGTTTATGCAATTATTAAATTAGTTAATAAAATAACCAGCTAAGGGTACTTTCACACTTGCGGCAGAGGATTCCGGCAATCTGGATGCAAACTGATGGCATTTGTCAGACGGATCCGGACGCGGATCCGTCTGACAAATGCTTTGAAATACCGGATCCGTCTCACCAGTGTCATCCGGAAAAACTGATCCGGTAATAATCCACTTCAATGTAAATTAATGCCGAATCGGCATTCCAGCAAGTGATCAATATTTTTGGCCTGAGAGAAAACTGCAGCATGCTGCGGTATTTTCTCCGTCCAAAAAACATAAGAGGGACTGAACTGATGCATCCTGAATGGAATGCTCTCCATTCAGAATGCATTAGGATAAAACTGATCTTTTTTTTTCCGGTATTAAGCTCCTGTGACGGAACGCAATACCGGAAAACAAAAACGCTAGTGTGAAAGTACCCTAACACTCTGAAACAGCACTGTCTACACAAGTGTGTCTTAGGTTTAATGAATAATCTGTCACGTTTCAAAGCTCTTTAAAAAATTGTAAATTGATTTAGTCACCTTTATGGAGGAGACCTATACTGCATAGTTTTTCCCTACCACCTGGCTCTCCACAAGGAGAATCAATACGTCAAATCAATCAAAGACGTAACCTGTAAAAATGTAGTTAGGACTTTATTGGATTAACTTTTAAAGGGGTTGTCGTATCTCACACATAGATGGCATATGGCTATGATATGCCACCAATGCCTCTGGGACCCGCTCATATCTCCATAACTTGCCCCCAAAGTGAATAAGAGCGCACTGTACATGGGCGGCCACCCTTGGCCATGTGCATTCTCCATTCACATTCACAGCAATATGCCACCAATGTATGAGATGACACAACCCTTTTAACTAGCACATGACAACTTATCAATTCTATCTGACTGCCAACTTTTTTACCAGAACTTCCAAATAGACATGGAATACTAAGCAGACAGATTAAAGGGAATCTGTGAGCTTTGAAACACCCCAAACTGGAGTAGGTTGTGAATAGTGTAAGTGATGCCAAGTCTGGTTTTGTAATTTATATCTTCTCCTGTGCTCACACAAATAATGCGAAGAACTCAAAGATGAGCACTCTCAATGCATTTTACTGCTGGTTTGTTGGAGCACAGCGTCAGAATGTATGAAGATAAAATTACATAATTGGAATCAGCTACATTGACACTATACACCATTTACCCTTGTTTGGGGGTTATTTCAGAGCTGACAGATGCCCTTTAATGAAATAAACATTGTATTTTGCTTTATAGCAGATGCCATATTATATTGATGAGCCTCTGGCTTTGACAGGGTGCATACTATAAGATTGTTGGCAAGCAAAGCTTCATTTATTATATTCTATCCATAGAATGACAAACCTTGGTCTCCTGGTTTCCAGTAATGTCAGCAAAATTTGAGTCCCACACACAACACAGGTCTCAGATGGCTCTCCGTTAAACATGTTGTGCAAAAGTTGCTCTACACACGGTTGTCTACAAGTACAAAATCAACCAAATCTTTAGAACTGAAAAATACTTATAAAGTCCAACAACAAAAGCATATTAAAGTGTACCTGCCACTTGAGGTGATTTTTCTGAATAGGCTTTTGTGTGTGTATGCAGAACACCACTATATCTGACCATCATATGACTATATCTGACATTTTTCACCAGTTTTCCCCTTTGCAGGCACCATCCCTGATCAGTTTTCACTGAGCTAGTGGATGGACACTATCACATACAAAGAAGAGGAGGACATTATAATGCAGTACTTAGTAGTGTGGCTGAAAATCCAGCACTGGAGTGAGACAGAAAACTGACTACAGCCAGCAGCAGTATCTGTCTGCGTGTCTCTCTTCCTCTGATTCACCCCAGTAGCTCACTACCCTCCTCCCTTCCATGAACTTCTATAGGCGGCATGTAACCTGATCCCTCAGTGAGCTGAAAGTCCGTCATGTCTATCAAGGCGAATTTTAGCCATGAACTCAGGGTTGAATGATCAGTTAAGGACATAGGTGAGAAGCAGCAGTTCATTAGTGGAGAAAGAGTAATTGGTTCCAGGACGACCATTGTATGTTGAAACCAAGTTGAGTAATTGGTTCCAAAGCCCCAAAATGTCATCCAAGATGAGAGAATATGAAGGTTTAAGAAAAATAATCAGATAACTAAGACATATAAAACAAGTCCTTACATAAAACAGTCAGGAATAGCTACTAACTAGAACTAATACAGCTATTTTATCAGAGAAGTGGCATGAGTGGTTGGATCCGAGTCTGAGGCATTGTATGTTGAGTCTGGTTTCAACTTACGATGGGTCAGAAAAGACCATTGTATGTTGAAAATACTGTATCCCGACTGTATCCCTGGGAGCACTGTACTAATAATTAGGATCAGTCACAATATGGCTGATCATATGTAGTTGGGTGCTTTATACAAATGATCCGACCATCAAAATGCCAGACTAAACTGGCAGATCAGCACAAAGATGAAAAAAAATTATTGTGGCAAATGATTGGCCTTAAAGGGAATCTGTCACCTATTTTGAGCCTATAATACTGTTAACATAGCAATGTGCAATAAAGTACCTTCATTCCTGCATGTGTCCTCTTTCTTTTATTCAACTTTTCATTCAGATGAAAAAGCGATTTTTCTGATATGCAAATTAAGTCTCAAGGTGCCCAGAGGGGCGTTACTACTTTGCTCTAGTGCCCAGTAACGCCCCCTGCAGTGCCCAGCCCGCCTTTCTTCCCAGCCCAGCACGCCTCCTAAGAAATAAATGTACTCCTACATCCTTGCCGAACGGCGCCGCCCCCTCCACTACTTCATGTAATTTATTCACTGCACCGTCCTTGCTTCCTCCTCTCTTGGCCTCCGAAATCCCTGGGCAACAGCCTCAATAGTGTCATGCGCCGAGCCCAGTGACGTAATCAGTGCGCTGTTGCCCTCTGGAGCAGGAGTATCGTACAGGCACAGGCACTCAGCAATACTGCGCCTGCGCCGGATTTCGGAGGCCAAGAGAGGAGGAAGCAAGGACGGTGCAGTGAATAAATTAAATGACGTAGTGGAGGGGGTGGCGCCATTCGGCAAGGATGTAGGAGTACATTTATTTCTTAGGAGGCTGCTGGGCTTAAAAGAAAGGCGGGCTAGGCACTGCAGGGGGGCGTTACTGGGCACTAGAGCAGAGCAATAACACCCCTCTGGGCACCTTGAGACTTAATTTGCATATCAGAAAAATCGCTTTTTCATCTGAATGAAAAGTTGAATAAAAGAAAGAGGACATATGCAGGAATGAAGGTACTTTATTGCACATTGCTATGTTAACAGTATTATAGGTTCAAAATAGGTGACAGATTCCCTTTAATTGCCCAATTATATGACACAAGCCATATTTTAAGCTGACTACAGTTGAAAAATCCCCAATATTAAGGATCAGTTTTATAGCAAACGCATACATTTTAAAACGCTCATCAGCTGATATGGTCAAAATCGGACATGCCATTTTGGCCAACTTCCATCCAGGGCCGGTGCAAGGATTTTTGCTGCCCCCTCATGTCACTCACTCACTGACAGACACACATACACACTGACAGACAGACACGCTAAACACTCACCTCCCTGGGGTCCAGTGTGGTGCAGCTCCTCAGTCCTCCAGCACGCCGTTTTAGTATTCCGGGGCTGGAATGACGTCATATTCCGGCATCACAGAGGGAGGAGTGGGGCGCTGCTAGAACAGCCTCCCTTGCCGCCCGCCTCCTCTCCTCCGGTAATTTACTGGCAGAGCAGGCACCTGCCATCAGGATAAGCAGATGCCTGCTCTGCCATATTTAAGAAGGACCTCCACCTCCTGGCCCCACTGTAACGGCGCTGGGGGCAGCCAAGAGCCCAGGGCTGCAGCCTCAGTCAGGGGGAGCCCCCAGCAGGCCGGCGCCCTAGACGAACGCCTAGTTCGCCTATACGGTTGCACCGGCCCTGCTTCCATCTCATGTGTACGGCCATCTTTAATCCCTTCAGTTTTCACCCTTCTGCCCAGGTCATTTTTTGCAAATCTGACACGCGTCACTTTATGTGGTAATAGCTTTGGAACACTTTTATTTATCCAAGCCATTCTGAGACTGTTTTCTCGTGACACATTGTACTTCATGATAGTCATAAATTTGAGTCTTTTTTCACCTTTATTTATGAAAAAATCCCAAATTTACCAAAAATAAATAAAAAATTTGCAATATTCAAAATTTATATTTCTCTGCTTTTAAAACAGAAAGTGATACCTCATAAAATATTTATTACTTAACATTCCCCATATGTCTACTTTATGTTGGCATCATTTTGTAAATGTCATTTTATTTTTTTAGGACGTTATTAGAAGGCTTAGAATTTTAGAAGCAATTCTTAAAATTTAAGAAAATTTCCAAAACCCACTTTTTAAGGACCAGTTCAGGTCTGAAGTCACTTTGTGAGGCTTACATAGTAGAAACCCCCCATAAATAAGCCCCATTGTAGAAACTACACCCCTCAAGTTACTTAAAACTGATTTTACAAACTTTGTTAACCCTTTAGGTGTTCCACAAGAATTAAAGGAAAATGGAGATTAAATTTCTAAATTTAACTTTTTTGGCAGATTTTCCATTTTAATCCCTTTTTTTCTTTAACACATCAAGGGTTAACAGCCAAACAAAATTCAATATTTATTACCCTGATTCTGCAGTTTACAGAAACGCCCCACATGTGGTCGTAAACTGATGTAAGGGGACACGGCAGGGTGCAGAAGAAAAGGAACGCCATATGGTTTTTGGAAGGCAGATTTTGCTGGACAGGTTTTTAGATGCCATGTCCCATTTAAAGCCCTCCTGATGCACCCCTACAGTAGAAACTCCCAAAAAGTGACCACATTTTGGAAACTAGAGGATAAGGTGCCAGTTTTATTGGTACCATTTTTGGGTACATATGATTTTTTGATCATTCACTATTACACTTTATGGGTCAAGGTGAAGGGTTAGGTCATGTGATATTTTTATAAAGCAGATCGTTACGGACGTGGCAGTACCTAATATGTATACTTTTTCTTATTTATTTAAGTTTTACACAACGATAGCATTTTTGAAACCAAAAAATTAAGTTTCAGTGTCTCCATAGTCAGAGAGCCATAGCTTTTTTATTTTTTTAATGATTGTCTTAGGTAGGGTCTCCTTTTTTGCGGGATGAGGTGACGGTTTTATTGGTACCATTTTGGGGGACATACGCTTTTTTGATCACTTGGTGTTGCACTTTTTGTGATGTAAGGTGACAAAAATGGCTTTTTTTGACAGAGTTTTTATTTTATTTTTTTATGGTGTTTATCGGACGGGCTGGATCATGTGATATATTTATAGAGCCGTATGTTACGGACGCGGTGATACCCAATATATGTGTTTTTCCCTTTTTTTTTTTTATTATGAAATCTGGGGAAAGGGGCTTTTTTTTTTTTCCTTTACTTGAAACTTTTATTTTCTTTAAAACACTTTTTTTTTTTAACTTTATTTTTGTCCCACTCTGGGGCTTTAACTTTTTGGGGTCTGATCCCCTCTGCAATGCATTACAATACATCTGTATTGTAACGCATTGCCTGTTAGCATATTACACAAAGTAATAGGATCACCATGACGTACTATTATGTCAAAATGCGGGAAGTCACTGACTTCCATGACGTAATAGTATGTCACATGTCGGGAAGGGGTTAATTTCCTGCTAAATTGTTCAACTTCAGAGGTGGGAGAGGCTTAACAATATGTGTGTTCCACTGCAGAAAGGGCACATGAAGGAATATTTAAGTGGACATTTCCTACTTGAAAGGACTGCCTATTGATTACGGTAAGAAATGCGTATCACTCACGTTTCAAGGGTTACCAGCAGAGGATCAGTCTCCAGTATCTCCTGCATCTGACTGCACTGATCTCTACTCAGGCGAATGAGATCACATAAGGTCTGGGATGCATTAGACTGCCTCTAAAAAAGAAAAGGCATAAAAGTGAGTGTAATGCAAAACACAAGACCAACAAACAAAATCTGTATAATAATAATAATTTGGTGAACATAAAATATCAGTAAATAAAGCAAATAAAAATTGGATACAAAACAGAATATTCTGCATTATAAATGAATATAAAAGGCATGTTCTTAAAGGGAACCTGTCACCACGAAAATGCATCCAATCTGCAGACAGCAGGAGAAGCTGAGCAGATTATAAAAGAAAATGATCCAGTATAATTTAATTTATAAACCTCTGCACATTCGGAGCTTAAAAGTCATGTGGGCAGGCCTATTCAGTGATTGACAGCTCCCTGCTTATTAGTGACAGTCACATGACTCCTAAGCATATCAGAGATTTAATTGAATAAAATACAAAATATACTTAATCGTTTACCATAAAACTATATCTCAATCTGCTCAGCTCTATAAGATGCTGCCTGTAGATTGAGCTGGATTTTCATGGAGAAGGATCCCTTTAACAGATTTGATAAGACAACGTGAATGAGAATATGCTCTACCTGAGGTTCACAACTAACTTAAATTATTAGAAGACAAGAAGGAGTTCCATGATCATGTAACAGCATGAGTCCGCAGTCTGAATACATTTATACAGGTCACAGAACTTCAGGGTGATTTTTAATATTCTTTATAGTTTATATTAGGTTGAACTGAATTCATCATATGACTTCATAAAATGGAGACATGCATAGAAACATAAAAGAAAATAAAGTGTTGCGCTAACAGGAGCTAGTAAGCAACAGCAAGCAAAGATAACTACGAGCAGACGAATCAGGAAGATGTGTAACTGAACACTAGGAAAATAAATTAGGTCATTTCCGCATAGATGGCAGCTCTTCCACCCTGGAATTATACTGCATTCCCATTGTGATATCTGCTTCATGACAGTTAATACTCACATCTTCATCTTGACTGCAATGGATAAGATCTATCAATCTCTGAATGAGCTTCTCCTCGTTTAACCACTAAAACGACAAATGGGAAAAGTAAAGTTTCTAATATTTGTTAGAAAAGAAAAAGTTTACAAGCGTAAAGTGCTAACAGAACACTGGTACAGCATATAGTTCTGAAGGTGATGCAATGCCAAATGCCCTGAACACAAGCACAGCTAGGGTACACAAGACACTGAGGTGGTATGTAACATTTTGTCTTGTATGAGGTCAACATTTTCTATGAGAAAGTTGTTTCATTTTAACATTACAAAACAGGAAAAAATAATTTTTTTATACAGACTTGGTTATATGGTCCAGCCAATCATTGTACCTTTATATATTGGTAATTAAAATTAATAGCTGGCCAGGTTTTGCATAAATTTGCCAGGATCGGCCAGATTGTAATTAAATCACTTTGTAGAGATTTAAAATGTCACATCTGTCCCACACCTGTGGTGTTGCAACTCGGTCACAATCATGTCAATGAAACAGAGCTGCAGTACTAGACACAACCCATAGACAGGTGGGGAGTTGTTTTTGGAAGAAAGCAGCCATTTGTCTCTACTCCTGTACAAACCTACCTATGATATTCTGAGGAACAGCATAGATAGCATATCTATATGCTATTATAACAATATTTGATCAATGAGATCTGACCTCCAAGATCAGAGATTTACTGGGAGACACAGACCTTTTACACCACACCACTCCAGGCCATGGAGATGTGCTGTATGACCACACACTCTACTTTGTGAGGAACTGCAATTCATCAAGCAAGCCAAAGCGTTCTGGCCTTTCATTCTAGTAATCAATGGGGCCCACTGATCTGACATTTCTTCTTCTGTTAACTATTTGAATACCCCATTAAAGGGGTTGTACAGGGTAAGAAAAACATGGCTGCTTTCTTCTAGAAACAGCATCGCAACTTCCATGGTCTAGACTTGCAGCTTAGCTCCACTCAAGTGAATGGGGCTGAGCTGCAATAAAGCACATAGCCCATGGAGATGTGTTGCACTGTTTCCGGAAGAACGTAGCCATGGTTTTCTAATGTTGCATAACCCGTTTAATGCTTTCCTTTGTTTTTTTTGTATCAATAACACTGTCAATGTAGCTTTACTAAAATCCTACCATCTTTACATGCTTTTACAGTTATAAATATGCATTTAATATGTCTCACGTTTAGCACGTCTTGTCTGAGTGAAGCCGGCTCCACACAACTGATGAGACGAAGCAAAAGGTCCATCATAGCTGAAGTACCAATGTGTTCCAGCACCAGTGTAAGGAACTTCTCCTTTTTTCTCAGAAATCCGATTACCTAAAAAAAAAAAAGTTAATACCCAATAAATAAATTACTTGTAAAAGTTTTCATTGTTTACTGCCAAACAGTGTGTAGTTCTCATCAGTCAAATCCCAAGCAGTAGCTTTACAAGAGGTACTTGTACTTCACTGACTACATATGATACCATACCCATACAAAACAACTTTTTTTAATCCCAGAAAGGGAAATTACAACATACAGTACTTACAGCAGCATACAAACAATAAGCAACCTGGGCCCGCACTACTCAGGATACTGCAGGATCACATTGCAACAAGGAAATTGCCAAAATGAAGTAAGCATTAATGAATAGTTTAAAGGGGTATTCTCATCTTAATGATCACTGTTAAATCTGTTAATGATTTGACAGTGATCATTTTTCTAAATACATGTTATTACCCAATTCCCACCTTTTTTTTTTAGAAAATAAGTCCCCTCTTACCTGATGTTGTCTTTGGTCTCCCCTGGTTACGGCCACCTCTCCTGTCGAATCCCGCCGGGCCGCGCTTGCGCAGAAGACTGAAGATTTTCTCCCGGCCGGGCCGCGCAATGTCCTGAACGCGCACGCCGCCGCGCATGCGCCATGATGACTTCTTCCTGGCCAGTATAGTACAGAGTGGCGAACGCGCACGCCGGCTCTGTACTATACAGGCCAGGAATAAGTCACCATGGCGCATGCGCGGCGGCGTGCGCGTTCAGGACATTGCGCGGCCCGGCCGGGAGAAAATCTTCAGTCTTCTGAGCAAGCGCGGCCCGGCCGGGAGATGAATCCAGGAAGTGAACGTCGCGCTCAAGGAAGGCAAGTATGAAAAGGGAAGATGAGAATACCCCTTTGATGATCAGTTGCATCATATTCCTCCGAATTTATCTCTAATTATTTCCTACTGGGGTATCGCTGCAGATACACTGAGCAGAAGGGTAGTCAGACGTTACCAGTGGGAAACATAAGCAACTATTTCTCACTTGTTCAGTTTTCCTTGCAATCAGATTTCCGATGGTCTTGCTGAAGAAGCTGGCCAGCAGAGGATTGAGTGGGGGCTCTTGTCGCAGAAAGTCATACAGGATGTTCAAGAGGTTTTCATCCTCACCCAGTTTATCATTAATCTGTGGCACGTCACAAGTGAGCAATTCACAGGCTATGTTAGGGTACCTACAAGAAGAGAACACGTGATATCTATAGAATCAATACTACCTCATGACACAGCCGTAAAATCAAGACCCTAAAAAACTATCTTTTACTGACTCAAAATGTAAAAAAATATTTGCAGGATTTGTAAAAAACCTAAGTTGAAAACTCAATCAGTCCCACACTACCAGAAACATAGTGAAGCTTGCTTATTTCCTAATGCCTTCACAAGGCGATGGCGTGTTATCCAGCCAGAACCACTGCAGCCAACCGCGAAGTCAACTATTTTATTTTTATTTTGCACTTATTTTGAGAAATCTCCCCAAATGGTATTACAAAGTTGAGCAACTTTTCATGATACAATAATTACATCATATCTACATAAGATGTATCCAAAAATTCATCCAGAATTTCCCAAAAAGTTTGGATTGCAAATAACCCCGATTTTTAGCGATTTGTTTTTGGCGAATCGAGAGAGAGAAGTATGCTACTCTGGGTTTTCTGGGAAATATATATATTCGTTGTCTGTGGAGGAGGGGGGGGTACTCTATCGCATTACAGAGAGTGCCTAGTTTGCGTAGCACATGTGCAGAGTATTGTAGGCCAGGCAACGCTCCTCTGCCTTTCCAGGAAAGATATTCAAATTAGCTTTCCCAAGCCTATCTGATGCCAGCCGTTGTAAAATATAATTTTCATTGATTATTCCCAGAAACCTAGAGGAGCATTTAGTGGCTTACAATACTCTTCGCGCATACTCAGCGCTGCCTGTAAGGAGAAACAGTATCCCAACCAAGGCCGCTCAGGCAGCCAAGAAAATTCTCTTTGCTCAGCTCTGTTAATGGGTAGTTTAGCCAGAAAGAGCTGGGTTCCTGGTATGAGACGCTCAGTTTCCTTTCCTTTTGGAAAGGAGACTAGTTTGCATGTCTCTTTTCCAGTCAAACATTATGTGGGTATACAAGCTTTAATAAGACTTTCCCCCTGGTGGTAGCTTTGCTTGCGTCCCCACATAATGTTTCTCTGGCAAAACAAAAAAAACTAAAAAACTTTTTATAAAAATTCAGTTTGCTCATCACAAGTATAAATGCTAAGCATCTTGGCTGTGGCACCTGTTGCACGACCAAACATTACACTTTCACTATGCTACATCGCTGTAGACTTGTGGAAGGAATTTAACTCTACTGGATTTCTTGTGACTGTATTGTCACAAGTTGCAATGTGACTCTACTCACCTTCACTACGCTGTGACGTAGCTTAATAAAAGTGTGTTCTTGGTCACATGACAAGTGTCAGGGCTAATATCGCGGTGTAGCCAATGCGGTCTAACATTCACATACCCAGTAGGGGAGAGAAAGAAGCAAGACTGAGCATGCCGCCAGAAATGAGTATTTTATTAACCACAGATTGTGCTGTAATCTGATACAGGAAAAAAATAAAATAATCTAACCTCTCCCTCTATTTATATCACTCTTTCCAATGGCAGCCGGCAGAAATCTGAATACAACTCTAAGCCAATATTGCAGCCTTTTTACACACAGTGATTTCTAAAACAACCCACTAATGATCAGTGGTTTGAAAAATCATTGCCTGATGAACATTTTCATTATTACAATCTGCTTTTGCAGTGAACATCCTTCTCCCCCAGCAACTGCTTTCACAAGAGCACGCGCTTAGCAAGTAGCTGTAGCGGTTGTAATTTTTGATACAAGATGTCAACAATTTTTATTTTTGTGCATTATGGTTGATTTTTCCATGAAATTACCTGCATATATACAGTTAAGATCGCTTGGGTCCTAAGGGTCATGGCACACATGATTTTATGCTATATATCTGTATCTTACAGAAAGCTTCAGTAGATTTTTAAACATGTCACCAAAAATGTTATCTACTAATTAAAATCAGATAGTAACACATATCCTTTTTATAGCCCGTTTTTATTTTCTGTAGATCTTTTTATTTTATTTCCTGTCATGATTATGGGGACGGCCATCTTGCCTGAGCTGTTCTTAACAGTATTTACACGTCAGGTATTTATCAACTGCGCCCCCTAGTATCCATACATCACAACGTTCTGCAAAGGCTCTTGTCTGCATCTCATTAATCCATTCATTCATGTCCTTGTCCACTTTAAACCAGGAATAAAGATATTTGACAATTTATTTGGCAGACATATAAACGCCAGTTCTTTTATTGATGAGATCTAAAGTCAATTCGTGCAGCTAATGAAACAGGGTGCAATTAATTATATAAAATATAATTTATTACAAATACATACAGTAAAAAAAAATGGCATACAAATTAATACAAGGACAATATCAAATTTGACCACAAGATGGTGCTCCACCGTTTACGCCAGGTTCACTTAATTTACTACATCAAGTATAATACAATGCTACTCTTTTTTTTAATCAAATTATTACCGATTAGTGTACTGGTTATCAAAACATTATAATGCAACAACAAAAAAAAAAAAAATAATAGAAATGAATCTGTGGAAAATCCCTTATGCTCAATCAAAGAATATGGCAGTAAGAGACACCTTATAAATACGCCCGTTGGTTTTACTACGGATAATAAAATCCGATCAGAGATCCCACTCTGATAGAAATATTACAGGAATTCTAATGATGTGCACGTTCATTAAAATTTCCCATAAAATTACTGTTTTAACACTAATAACCAACTAATAATGGGGTCTCAACTATATGCCCATTGGAGCGATTTATAATTACTGCAAATGAAATAAATTATACATTACCCCCGGCTTTGGGATAAAGAGCTTTTAGAAGGGACCAAGCTTTCCAAGATTTAGATCTGTCAGTTTCTTTCTGCGAGTCTCGGGTGTGTCCCTTGAAGAATTCCTTAGGGCTGTTTCACACGAGCGGATGCCGTGCGTGACATCCGCTCCGTGAATGACAGCCAAGACCCGATGCAGACTGCAGAGGCACGGAGCAGTAACATGACTGATAATGCTCTGTGCCTCTCTGTGATCTCTTTACTACGAAATCACAGTGAGATAAAGTTGTTATTGTGATTTCGTAGTAAAGAGATCACAGAGAGGCACGGAGCATTATCAGTCATGTTAATGCTCCGTGCTTCTGCAGTCTGCATCGGGTCTTGGCTGTCATTCACGGAGCGGATGTCACGCATGGCATCCGATCGTGTGAAACAGCCCTTAGGGTGTAGGGAGCTTTTTCTTAGGACTGGAAGTGGTGAAGATGTTCTGTGATCTGTGACGTCCTGTGGTATGTTCCTGACGTGTGTCAATGATTGATCCCTTGATCCCCCAAAACTGGATCAGATATTCTAATCCTTATCTATGTCCATCCCCTCTTGGATTAGGGATTTCCAATTAGATAAGGTGGGTGTGACGTATGTTAATCATGGGGATGATGTCATTTAACCACCTCCCGACCGCCTAACGCAGGGATGCGTCCTGCGGGCGGCCGGGTTATTCCTCCTGTACGCATATACGCGTCATCTCGCGTGAGCCGAGATTTCCTGTGAACGCGTGCTCACAGGAGCGCACGTTCACAGGATCGCAAGGTAAAAGAAGTTGATCTACAGCCTGCCAGCAACGATCATTCGCTGGCAGGCTGTAGATGCAATTTTTTTAACCCCAGAAAGGTATATTAGACGCCGTTTTGTTAACAGCATCTGATATACCTGCTGATATACCTGGTGGTCCCTTTTGCTTGGATCGACCACCAGAGGACACAGGCAGCTCTGTAGTAGCACCAATCACCGCACTACACTACACCCCCCCCCATGTCACTTATTAACCCCTTATTAACCCCTGATCACCCCATATAGACTCCCTGATCACCCCCCTGTAAGGCTCCATTCAGACGCCCGTATGTGTTTTGCGGATCCGCAAAACACGGACACCGGCAATGTGCTTTCCGTATTTTGCGGATCCGCACATTGCCAGAACTATATAGAAAATGCCTTTTCTTATCCGCAATTGCGGACAAGAATAGGACATGTTCTATAGGTTCTACAAAAAACGCAGTGTTCGCCCGATCAGGCCTGATCTTGTGCACACACTTGCGTTCAGTCCGCCCCACAGCAGTGACAGAATTTTTTTTCTGATCACTGCAAAAACACCGTAAAATCACTGTGGCGCTATAAAGATCACTTTTGAGGGGCATGGCGAGTTCATAGAAGATTTTTTTTTTGTTGGCACAAGTTTTTTTTTTCTTACAAATTCTCATATTCCACTAACTTGTGACAAAAAATAAAATCTTACATGAACTCACCATACCCCTCACGGAATCCAAATGCGTAAAAATGCCCTGTGAAATCCTAAAGGTACTCATTGGAATTTGGGCCCCTTTGCGCATCTTGGCTGCAAAAAAGTGTCACACATGTGGTATCGCCGTACTCAGGAGAAGTAGGGCAATGTGTTTTGGGGTGTATTTTTACATATACCCATGCTGGGTGAGAGAAATATCTCTGTAAATTGACAACTTTGTATAAAAAAAAATGGAAAAAGTTGTCATTTACAGAGATATTTCTCACACACACAGTATGGGTATATGTAGAAATACACCCCAAAACACATTGTCCTACTTCTCCTGAGTACGGCGATACCACATGTATGACACTTTTTTGCAGCCAAGATGCGCAAAGGGGCCCAAATTCCAATGAGTACCTTTTAGGAGGGCATTTTTAGACATTTGGATTCCAGACTTCTTCTCACGCTTTAGGGCCCCTAAAATGCCAGGGCAGTATATATACCCCACAAGTGACCCCATTTTGGAAAGAAGACACCCCAAGGTAATCCGTGAGGGGCATGGCGAGTTCATGTAAAATTTTATTTTTTGTCACAAGTTAGTGGAATATGAGACTTTGTAAGGAAAAAAAAACAAAAAACAAACATTTTCCGCTAACTTGTGCCAAAAAAAACACAAAAAAAACAAACTTCTATGAACTCGCCATGCCCCTCACGGAATACCTTGGGGTGTCTTCTTTCCAAAATGGGGTCACTTGTGGGGTATTTATACTGTCCTGGTATTTTAGGGGCCCTAAAGCGTGAGAAGTAGTTTGAAATTCAAATGCGTAAAAATGCCCTGTGAAATCCTAAAGGTACTCATTGGAATTTGGGCCCCTTTACGCACCTAGGCTGCAAAAAAGTGTCACACATGTGGTTTCGCCGTACTCAGAAAAAGTAGGGCAATGTGTTTTGGGGTGTATTTTTACATATACACATACTGTGTGTGAGAAATATCTCTGTAAATGACAACTTTTTACATTTTTTTATACAAAGTTGTCAATTTACAGAGATATTTCTCTCACCCAGCATGGGTATATGTAAAAATACACCCCAAAACACATTGCCCTACTTCTTTTGAGTACGGCGATACCACGTGTGACACTTTTTTGCAGCCTAGGTGCGTAAAGGGGTTGAAAGTCCAACGAGTACCTTTAGGCTTTACAGGGTTGCTCACAATTTAGCCCCGCCCAAAATGCCAGAACAGTAAACACACCCCACAAATGACCCCATTTCGGAAAGTAGACACCCCAAGGTATTCACTTTGAGGGGCATAGTGAGTCCGTGGGAGATATTTTTTTTTTTGCCAGAAGTTAGCAGAAATGGAAACTTTATTTAATTTTTTTCCTCAGAAAGTGTCATTTTCCGCTAACTTGTGAATTTTTTTTTAATCATACATGAACTCACCATGCCCCTCCGCGAATAATTTGGGGTGTCTTCTTTCTAAAATGGGGTCATTTGGGGGGTATTTATACTATCCTGGCATTCTAGCATCTCAACAAACATGACAGGTGCTCAGAAAGTCAGAGCTGCTTCAAAATGCGGAAATTCACATTTTTGTACCATAGTTTGTAAACGCTATAACTTTTGCGCAAACCAACAAATATACACTTATTGGATTATTTTTTTTTTATCAAAGACATGTAGCACAATAAATTCTGACACAAACTTGTATAGAAATGTAATTATATTTGAACAATTTTACCAAAAAAAGTTAAAAATACACTTTTTTGGAGAAAATTGCGGTCTATTTTTTTTTGAATCAAATCGTTTTTATTAAACAATAAATACATATTATAACATAATACAATATGTTGACTTTTTCTTTCTTTAAATTATCCACGATGCAGATTCAGTGAACAACAATACTCATAAGTATATCACCACTCAGTATTATCATGAATCATACACTACATATACCTTTGCTAAAACATATTATGGGCAAAAAAAATTACCAGAAACTTGACCTTTCCAAACTCCCTCCCCCCCTTACCCTACCCTAACCCCCCAACCTAACATTGGTCTTGACCATCACATGACTATATAACCACGTGGGTATGAGATAACCATTCAGTCCACATTTTTTCAAACTTCTGAGGGCACCCTCTCTTCACAAACACCCCTTTTTCGAGTACCAGCATGTCATGCACCTTCCGTTCAAACTCACTCAGTGTGGGCGGACTCCCCTGGATCCACCTCATAGCGATCAGTTTCCTGGCCACATATAGCAATCTCCCCGCAGCTACCCTAACCGGTTCATTTCCTCCAATTTCAGACACATAATTGCGGTCTATTTTGATTAAGATCAGAAAAACGAAAAATGTCAGCAGCAATCAAATACCACCAAAAGAAAGCTGTATTTGTGAGAAGAAAAGGAGGTAAAATTCATTTGGGTGCAAAGTTGCATGACCGAGCAATAAACCGTTAAAGTTGTGAAGTGCCGATTTGTAAAAAAGGGCCTGGTCACTAGGGGGGTATAAACCTGTGGTCCTTAAGTGGTTAATTGGCATTCCTTAGAAACTTCTGCCCATCTACCACTTGATGGCACTGTTGTTTCATATATGAAATTTAAATGTTCAGGAATGCCAAATGTACACATATCTAACCTGTTCATATGAGTTTCTTAACCTTTTCCCATTATATCAACCTTGGAGATATTCTTTCTGACACTTTGCTCAGACCGACTGGCGGTATTAGAAGTTTCCCTAATCCTTGAATTTATGGGGCAGATAAGAACACAATAGTCCTTAGAAAGTTTTATCCAGTTTGTGTATCTAAGGGCTCTTTCACACTTGCGTTGTCCGGATCCGGCATGTACTCCACTTGCCGGAATTACACTCCGGATCCGGAAAAACGCAAGTGTACTGAAAGCATTTGAAGACGGAACCGTCTTCCAAATGCTTTCAGTGTTACTATGGCACCCAGGACGCTATTAAAGTCCTGGTTGCAATAGTAGTAGTGGGGAGCGGGGGAGCGGTATACTTACAGTCCGTGCGGCTCCCGGGGCGATCCAGAATGACGTCAGAGCGCCCCATGCGCATGGATGACGTGATCCATGCGCTTGGGGCGCCCTGACGTCACTCTGGAGCGCCCGGGGAGCCGCACGGACGGTAAGTACACTGCTCCCCCGCTCCCCGCTACACTTACCATGGCTGTCAGGACTTTAGCGTCCCGGCAGCCATGGTAACCACTCTGAAAAAGCTAAATGTCGGCTCCGGCAATGCGCCGAAACGACGTTTAGCTTAAGGCCGGATCCGGATCAATGCCTTCCAATGGGCATTAATTCCGGATCCGGCCTTGCGGCAAGTGTTCCGGATTTTTGGCCGGAGCAAAAAGCGCAGCATGCTGCGGTATTTTCTCCGGCCAACAAACGTTCCGTACCGGAACTGAAGACATCCTGATGCATCCTGAACGGATTACTCTCCATTCAGAATGCATTAGGATAATCCTGATCAGGATTCTTCCGGCATAGAGCCCCGACGACGGAACTCTATGCCGGAAGACAATAACGCAGGTGTGAAAGAGCCCTAAGCCATCCAAATGACTAATTGCCGTCTAAGATAACTGAGCTCTTCTCTAAAAGAAGATCCTCTTAGTAGAAAACCAGCTTATATGCTTCTACAGAATATACGCTCATTGATACATATGCGGCATAATATATATATATATATATATATATATATATATAAAAATGGATATAATGATATATTATCAATAACTGGATATGAATATACAAACATTATATATATCATTGGATAAAATATTTTAAATTATATGCAAGCACACGTGAATATATACTTTATACTGGTGATTATATGGAATAACGCTGCATACCAGTGTCTTAAGCAATAACCTCTTTTGCCCCAGGTATTTAAGATAGTTTATGTGAGACACATTATATTCTTTAAAATACCACATCTGTTGGCAATAACTTTTAAAACAATATACATTGCATGCCAGTGACTTTCCGTACCAGTTAAACTTATCCTGACCTTTTCTGGCTTATTCCAACAGAGAGTTCGGCCTCTTAAAGGTAATGTGAATCTCCATTTTGGTTCTAATATTGTCAGACCTTAATATGCAGATATAAATATGCCCGACAAATGATTTGTTGTGCCTTTTCATAGGTAAATGCATTGATATCCAATTCATTCTAGTGAAGATGGATGTTCATTGCCTTTAAGAGCCATGCTCTACTATATTTATAATTTTGTATTGAGTAGGCCAAAGTAAGGTCGTCCAAAGGTTTCTACTTTTTAGTGTTATTCTTCTCATGAATGTACCAGTCTGAGAAGAATCCTCCTCGCCTACTTATAAATTTATGACGGGAGATAAAGATAAGCTCTATGCAGCTAGTAATAATTACCTATACAATTAGGCATTTATTAATATATATATATATATATACACACACATATACATATATACACACACACACACACACACACACACACTCACCTAAAGAATTATTAGGAACACCATACTAATACAGGTTGGACCCCCTTTTGCCTTCAGAACTGCCTTAATTCTACATGGCATTGATTCTACAAGGTGCTGATAGCATTCTTTAAAAATGTTGGCCCATATTGATAGGATAGCATCTTGCAGTTGATGGAGATTTGAGGGATGCACATCCAGGGCACGAAGCTCCCGTTCCACCACATCCCAAAGATGCTCTATTGGGTTGAGATCCGGTGACTGTGGGGGCCATTTTAGTACAGTGAACTGATTGTCATGTTGAAGAAACCAATTTGAAATGATTCGAGCTTTGTGACATGGTGCATTATCCTGCTGGAAGTAGCCCTCAGAGGATGGGTACATGGTGGTCATGAAGGGATGGACATGGTCAGAAACAATGCTCAGGTAGCCCGTGGCATTTAAACGATGCCCAATTGGCACTAAGGGGCCTAAAGTGTGCCCAGAAAACATCCCCCACACCATTACACCACCACCACCAGCCTGCACAGTGGTAACAAGGCATGATGGATACATGTTCTCATTCTGTTTACGCCAAATTCGGACTCTACCATTTGAATGTCTCAACAGAAATCGAGACTCACCAGACCAGGCAACATTTTTCCAGTCTTCAACAGTCCAATTTTGGTGAGCTCGTGCAAATTGTAGCCTCTTTTTCCTATTTGTAGTGGAGATGAGTGGTACCCGGTGGGGTCTTCTGCTGTTGTAGCCCATCCGCCTCAAGGTTGTGCGTGTTGTGGCTTCACAAATGCTTTGCTGCATACCTCGGTTGTAACGAGTGGTTATTTCAGTCAACGTTGCTCTTCTATCAGCTTAAATCAGTCGGCCCATTCTCCTCTGACCTCTAGCATCCACAAGGCATTTTCGCCCACAGGACTGCCGCATACTGGATGTTTTTCCCTTTTCACACCATTTTTTGTAAACCCTAGAAATGGTTGTGCGTGAAAATCCCAGTAACTGAGCAGATTGTGAAATACTCAGACCGGCCCGTCTGGCACCAACAACCATGCCACGCTCAAAATTGCTTAAATCACCTTTCTTTCCCATTCTGACATTCAGTTTGGAGTTCAGGAGATTGTCTTGAGCAGGACCACATCCCTAAATGCATTGAAGCAACTGCCATGTGATTGGTTGACTAGATAATTGCATTAATGAGAAATAGAACAGGTGTTCCTAATAATTCTTTAGGTGAGTGTATATATATATATATATATATATATATATATATTTTTTTTTTTTTTTTTTTTTTTTTTTGATAGAACATTCTTCGCCAAGCTAAGTGATGGATTCCCACAGGAAAGACTTGTTTCAAGTCCTTCCCATTTGAGATCCTAGATCCCTGTTATTTGTCTTAATAGTCTTACCAAAGTCATATATGTGAAAATAGTTCAGGATGGGGTGGAAGGATACAGTTATCTCTTCTAAGTTATATCCTTGGATGAATTTGCCCATCTTGAAGTCATGTAATGGGTAGTTGGTTAGAGGGGGGTGGAATGTATTTAGCATTCTATATTGATGTCTAGGATTAGACATGCCCATCCTGATAGCATAAGGTTTTCTCTGAACAGAAGTAATGTATATAACTTATGTTCATATTTTGATATCCTAACCTAATAATAGCTTGAGTAGTATAAGGTTGGATGGTACTCCAATCTGATTGCGTGGGTGATAGGAGATGGTTCCCAAACCAGATAATGATAGAATTTAGACTCCAGTACTCCACTTAATTTTCAAGAATAATGCTTTTATTAGTGTGCGGTTTTGTTTCATTTTGCACCGATATATTGTTAAAGTATGACTACTACTGTATACTTATTGTGATACACTTATATGCCTTTCCAGTTGTACTGAAGAAGGCTATAAGCCGAAAAACGTTTTTTGACTGGAACCGCACACTAATAAAAGCATTATTCTTGAAAATCAAGTGGAGCACTGGAGTCTAAATTCTATCATTATCTGGTTTGGGAACCATATCCTATCACCCACGCAATCAGATTGGAGTACCATCCAACCTTATACTACTTATACTTCCCTTTTGGAAAATATACTCCAGAATGTCGACCTTCTCATACAATGAAGAAGAAAGAGAACGCATTCTGTCCCAAGTAACAACTTCAAGGGATTTTCTGCAGGTCCCAACATCGGACATCAAAAGCAGAGATCTAGAAAAAGAATCCCGTCGTCTGATTAATTACCAACTACACAGTGCAACACTGGCTGAGTACATCAAGGAACAGCGTATCCCTAGGAATTTACGCATGACCATTAGACCAACTCTCTTCAAAGATGACCCAGCGTACTGCGACCAGTTTCAGAATATCCTCAACCGCTGCTCCTTTGACCTCATGACCCTGACAATATCTTCTCTTCAGACCAGCATCCAAAAAATGGAAGAACAGATAAGAGCAGCAGAACAACAACTGCAAGCCACACTCCCAACGACAGAATACAACACCTTCAAAGAAGCTCTCCAATACAACAGCCACCCACAAGTGTGACATAGAAAACATGAAACTAAAGAAATTCCAGAGGGATGCTGAAGATTACCGCGTCAACAGAGTATACAAGTGGCAAAGCAATTATCCTCGGCCCTTGGAATATCAAAGGGACTACCTCTCATCTTCTGACTCCTCCTTCTCAAGCCGGGCAAGCCACTACAGACAAGACAACCCCCCACCAGCCTACCTTGGATCCAGAAGGAATCGAGGCCGCAGAGGGAGACAGGACACCTCAGGAGCAAATACCGGGAGGACAACCAGATCACAGGTAACGGAGGTAACCTCACAATCACTGGTCATCAATATTTCATCAAAAACACTTACACCAATACAAATACAGGTTCTGCAGAAGGGTCTCTCGTTCTGCCCATCATATAAATTCGATACCTTCCAGACGGAATTGGACCTACAAAGGTTTTTTAGAAACCTATGTCTCAAGGTCCACTTCAGTAAGGAAGACAAGTGGTCCCCTCCCCGTAATACTATTATGGAGGAGGGGAGAGCACTAATCTCCTCTAAAGACCTAGGCCTCAAACCAAAAAGCACCTACAGCCCCCCAAAAAACTCTCACCCGGTGGAAACCTTCATTTCACTTGTGATGAGGGATACTGAGGTGTTCAGGAAGGACATCGAGATGGGAAAACTCTCATGTCAATCCAACCTAACTCACGATGAACGCACCGCACTCTTGAGTCTCCAAAGAGATAAAGGCCTAACTATCAAGCCCGCTGACAAAAGGCGGGGCATTGGTAGTTATGGACAAAAGAGACTACCTCGAGGAGATTAACAAACAACTAAATGACAATAATGTATACGAACGTTTACCTAGGGATCCCATTTCGGTCATTAGGGAAAATATCCAACAGGTATTGACAATCCATCTTAAAGAGGACCTTTCACTAGTTTAAAAACTAAAAACGAATTATATCAGTGGGCAGAGCGGCGCCCAGGGGTCCCCCTGCACTTACTAGTATGTCTGGGCGCTGCTCCGTTAGCCCGGTATAGGCTCCGGTGTCGGCAGCTCCCTCTGTTGTACTGGGCAGAGTTTTTGTATTAGGGTTGTCCCTTGCTGCAGCGCTGGCCAATCGTAGCGCACAGCTCATAGCCTGGGAGTCCCAGGCTATGAGCTGTGCGCTATGATTGGCCAGCACTGCAGCAAGGGACAACCTTTTTGAATATTCTATCTGTACCATACTACATTATGCTTTACAGCCACCACATCTGTCCAATACTATAAGATACAGTGCAAATATTAAAAAGGATTATGCAGCTAGGAGATATACTATACCCAGTTGCTTCTGAGATATAGCCTCATATATCCTGCACTTATGTTGTGTATGAGGTAAATCCCTTTTAGGACATATACCAGGCAACTGTTTTTACACCTCCTGTATCGTTTTGCTTGAGTCAGACGTGAAGTTCTACATGCTGGTTTTCTCTCCTTTTTCTCCTTAAAGGGATTCTGTCACCAGGTTTCACCCCTGTCAGCTAAACATATGCTGATGTTCAGGGTCTCATCAAGATTCCTAATGTGGGCTTCTAAATGTTATCCGTAGCCTTATTTTGCTAAAAAAACAGGTTTTACTAACCTGTCACTCAAAGAAATAAGGTGCCCAAGGGGATGTCAGGGGATGTCAAGGGATGCAAGGTGCCCGCCGCCGTTCGTGCCCAGCGCCGCCTTTCCAGACTTCTGCACCGCCTCCTAATCCTCTGTGCCGCCTCTCGCTCTCCCTCCCTCCCCCCTCCTTATCGCGCGTGCGTACAGGGCTCTGAGAGGCTGGCGCCAGAGTGCAGGTCATACCTGGGTTGAGCGAAGTGCCGGCGCATGCGCACTTCGCTTCAAGAAGCCAAATCGAGAAGTCCGCACGGGCGCATCAGGCAGAGCCCTGTGCGCACGCGCGAGATCTTATGGCAGGAGGAGGGAGGATGGGGGAATGGAGGGAGAGCGAGAGGCGGCACAGAGGATTAGGAGGCGGTGCAGAAGTCTGGAAAGGCGGCACTGGGCACGAACGGCGGTGGGTGCGGCGGGCACCTTGCATCCCTTGACATCCCCTGACATCCCCTTGGGCACCTTATTTCTTTGAGTGACAGGTTAGTAAAACTTGTTTTTTTAGCAAAATAAGGCTACGGATCACATTTAGAAGCCCACATTAGGAATCCTGATGAGGCCCTGAACATCAGCATATGTTTAGCTGACAGGGGTGAAACCTGGTGACAGAATCCCTTTAACATTTCTTACCCTATTTGGAATCTGCCTATCACCGTACATTGTGACTGCAAACACCGACCCAACGCCAACTTGGACCACCATACATCATCCATGTTCTCCCACATAATTCTTGGATCATAGCTCTTCCCCTTACACCTCTTGTGATGCTACCGTCGAGAGTAATTTTGTCATGGTCTTATCCAGAGGGACATGCGTTCTTTGCAATATGTTAAATCGATATTGCCATTTTTTCTTTTGTTTAATTTTGCACCGATATATTGTTAAAGGGCTTCTGTCACCCCACTAAACCTTTTTTTTTTTTTGCTTACTTACCGTATAATCCCCACACTGCGATTTATGCCTACATAATCAAATTAATCATTTTGGTCCTGTAGATTTTGTTTAAAACATGCTTTTAAAATATGCAAATTACCTTGCTACCAGCAAGTAGGGCGGCTACTTGCTGGTAGCAGCCGCATCCTCCGATCCTAAAGACGCTCCCTCCGCATTGTGATTGACAGGGCCAGGGAACGGAATCGTTCTCTGCTGGCCCTGCCTGTTAGCATTCAAAATCTGGCGCCTGCGCCGCGGCCGTACCTGTCTTCAATCGGCGCAGGCGCACTGAGAGGCGGCCCTCGCTCGGCCGCTCCATCCTCAATGCGCCTGAGCCGGGTGTAGATGTGACGTCATCGGCGCAGGCGCATTGAGGATGGAGCGGCCGAGCGAGGGCCGCCTCTCAGTGCGCTTGCGCCGATTGAAGACAGGTACGGCCGCGGCGCAGGCGCCAGATTTTGAATGCTAACAGGCAGGGCCAGCAGAGAACGATTCCGTTCCCTGGCCCTGTCAATCACAATGCGGAGGGAGCGTCTTTAGGATCGGAGGATGCGGCTGCTACCAGCAAGTAGCCGCCCTACTTGCTGGTAGCAAGGTAATTTGCATATTTTAAAAGCATGTTTTAAACAAAATCTACAGGACCAAAATGATTAATTTGATTATGTAGGCATAAATCGCAGTGTGGGGATTATAAGTAAGCAAAAAAAAAAAGGTTTAGTGGTGTGACAGAAGCCCTTTAAAGTATGACTACTACTGTACACTTATTGTGATACTCTTATATGCCTTTCCAGTTGTACTGAAGAAGGCTATAAGCCGAAAAACGTTTTTTTGACTGGAACCGCACAGTAATAAAAGCATTATTCTTGAAAATCAAGTGGAGTACTGGAGTCTAAATTCTATCTAATAATAGCTTGGTTATAATGTGACAAGGCATTTTCACTCACATGTATTGTTAAGCTTGTAATGCTTTATATTAACGCTATATATATTCATTTGCATTTATCATTGTGTTTATTTACTTATATATGTTTATAACCTTGTAACCAATAAACCTGTGTATTATTGTATAATGCAGAACTACATGTTTATCATTGACGTCATCTCACGTCAAAAAGAACTTATTTATCTGAGGAAATAGTCGGACTCAGATGTGAATTGTATCAATTAGGTTGTCAACAATTCACCAGGTCATCATTTTAAGAATTTATGACAAATTTTATAAATTTTATTTTATGATTGATTAATTGTCGTGTATATTATTACCCCCCGACACACAGCATAAAAAAAAAAATATATAGCTTTCTCGTTAATGTCATTGGGGGACACAGCACCATGGGTATACGCCCAGCTACCACTAGGCGGCGACACTAGATATGAAAAAGGTTGACTCCGCCCAGGTGGACTATACCCTCTCCACAGATATATTAGTCTAGTGTCCGTAGGAGGCAGACACGACCTGCTCTTCTCCTGCAGGTCTTGCCGCTACTTTTTTTTGCTTTTTTCTGTATTTTTTCTCTTCACTTTACAGGTGCAGGTTTTATCCTGCAGCAGGGGAAGTCTACTTTAGTAGCACCCCCTGCGGGCAAGTACCTCGCCGGTCCCCCAGTCCCCCATTACTGCATCCGCAGTGGAGTACCGGTAATCTCACTCGTGTGCGAGTTTACCAAAGGGGTGACCCTGCGGCACCCGAAGATGCCAGATGGCGAGTATGCTCCCTACCCTAGTTAGGGACTCCCTCCCATCCATCCATACTCCACCGGGGTCCCTTCCCCCGTCCTTCTCTTCCTCGGCCTCCTAATTATTCTAGTTCCCGACTTTTGCCTGGACTAGGCCGCGCCAGTTCCCACCCTTTTCCTGGCATCCAGGATCTCTGTGTGGCTCATTTTCTCCCCCCTCATGGCATTCCTTCCTCCCCTCCGGCGGTGTTCGGCAGCTTAGGGTGCTTCATTTTCGGCTGCGGCATCTACTTTAGTCCCCGGCTCCAGCTGTGACAAGGCAGCATATGTTTTCCGATTTTTCCCTGCCATCCAGGGGTTCTACTGGGTCATTTTTCTCACCAATGGGGGTCGCTTTGACCCCCTTTCCGTGCCTACCCTTTTTTGTAGCCTTTTGGAGCTTTTTTGCGCTTCCCAGCACCCTGCAGCATCAGTCCGCCGGGGGTGCCTCATTTTCGGCTACACCACCTACTTTCCCGCCATTTTTTCTGGCTTCCTGTTTTTATTCCAGGGGTGTTGCCTCCCTCATCGCTTTGTAGAGGTCTCTGCACTGAATTTCCGGTGGGAAGACGAGATGTCCTTCTTCCCAGAGGGTGCTTTCCACATTTTCACAGTGCCCCCCGCCCGCATGTAGTGTCATTAGTGGGACTTATTATCTTGGGCCCCTGGTCGGTGATTCATGTTGTGGCAGGTACCCTTGCCCTCCATCCCTCCCTCTTGGTTGCATCTGCTTCTGCGGTGGGTAGGGGTTGCTGTGCTATTGGCCTGGCTGGCCTGCATGCAGTGACTGGATCCTGGGCTCAGTTGGGTTACCCTAAACTCTGTTCAGGGGTCACCTTCTCCCCACGTGGGTCCCTCACCTCCACTGTAGCCTGCACCCATTCTAAGCTATGATGATATTATGGTGCTCTTCCCTGCCCTCATACAGCAGCATCCCCCCCCCCCCCCCCCATACCCCGGGAGTCCTTTGCTTCCTGCCTCGGTCCATATCAGGGGGCAGAGTCCAATAGCGGCCTAGGGTCTCACCTTATAGGTCCCACTCATTCCCTGCATCCTGGTTTCCTAGAACTGAGGGAAACGCCTCAGATTTCTTTTGCCTTATCGGGGGACTCGAACAGAGCATCAGGCGGTCTTCCACCATACAGAATCTCTCTGGGTGGTCAAAGACAAATGTCCACTGAGGAACCTCTCCTCTCCAGGGCTGGTATCCCCTTTAGTGGATTTTCAGATGGCACTCCCCTGGTTGCACAGGTAATTATCCACACACGTAAGTCAGCTTGCTGCCTTCCAGTAGGTGGTGCTTTAACATCACCATGTTTAGCACGCTGGCACACCTATGTGGTGTCCCAGGTACGTACACCTTCCCCTTCACGGGGGGGTACTTGTACCACTGCCAAATGCTGTATCCAACAGATTTTTCCTGGTTCCAAAATATCTCCTTTTCAGCTGGAGTAATTTCACTATTACCAGGGGCTATATTCAACACACCCTCCTAGTCGGAGAGTGTTCCAGGCCACCGTATTACTTCTCCAGACGCTGTAGCCAATACACCATCCTGGTGCTAGTGTGCACCATGCAACCATATTACTCCTTTATTAAGCAGAGTACCTGTACCATCTTCAGATGCTATAGACATTTCACCTGTCTGGTTCTAATGCGCTCCATGCACCATATTACTCCATTATTGGGTAGAGTACCTGTAACATCTCCAGAAGCTGTAGCCATTATACCTGTCTGGTTCTAGTGTTTTCTACACCATGCAGCTGTATTTCTCCCTTATTAGGCAAAGTACAGGTGCCATCTTCAGATGCTGTAGCCACTGCACCTGTCTGGTTCTAGTGTGCACCATGTAGCCACATTGCTCCTTTCTTTGATGGAGTACCTGTACCATCTCCAGATGCTGTAGCCATTATACCTGTCTGGTTCTAGCGTGCATCACGCAGTGATATTACTCCTTTATCAAGTGAAGTACTTATACCATTTCCAGATGCTGTGGCCATGTCTCCACTCATTATAGTGTGCATCATGCAGCCAGATTAGTCCTATTCTCAGGCGGAGTATTTGTAGTATCTCCAAATGCTGTGCCCTATTGGTACAATCTGTGGTCCATATGGCTCCTGCTTTGCCCTTTCCTGGCTCTAATGTGTGCTAGGCAATCATGTGGCCCCTCTCCCCAGACACTGTATTCATTACTCTTTTCTGGTTCTAGTATGCATCTGGCACCCAATTACAGTCGTCCTCGGCGGTGTACTTGTACTATCTCAAGGCGCTGTATCCGACAAACCATCCTGGTTGTAGTATGTACCTGGTAACCATATGCCCCCCCCCCCCTTTTTTTTGGGCAGAGTAGAGTTGCATTAGTTAGATCCAGTATGTGGCTGGCCTGTTCAGATCTGACACCCAGTGCAGTACCTCCTGAACCAGGCCCTCTGAGAGCACTATGACTTCTCATAGCCCCTGTACTAGGCATGATTTTTTCTTTATTGCTTGACGCACTACTTAACAGGACTTCTCAGTCCTGTTATGCACTAGACAACCACACTCCATCCGCCATGGACAGGTTGTTGGCTATCATATTAGGTTTGTTCTTTGTCAACCCTATAAAGTACCACTGTATTCCGCAAGCCACGTTACCCCATTTCATGGATGGAGTACTAGCGTTGTTGTTACTGCCTCTCTGCTTTGTTTTCACAGAGTTACATGGCAAAGTCCTGGCAGAGTACCTGGATCACCACTGGATGCTCTCTCCTGCAGGGATAAGCAGCATTGTGAGCACCAGCCGCTACTGCAGTTTTCGGGTCATCGCTGGACATCCTCTCTGATATGACTGTGACAGGACTAGTGAGCGCCATACACCTACTTGGTGGGTGGAATTTTCCGCTGCTCACTCTGGTATCGGACATGGTCCTGTAGTTTTTCCATGGTCCAGGCGTTCTTGGTACTCCCTTATGTTCTCTTATTAGTTGTGCTACATGACAGAAGTGCCGTTTGCTTGGGCCTTGCCATTGTCTGCACCTGTCAGTTTCTTCCCCCTTCCTTAAGGGTATCATTGTGCTCTGCTGGTAGCTGGTTTCTACATGTCAGTGTAGTCCCTCCCGGCTTCACCTGGCGAATTCTGCATCCTTTTCTGACATATGGATGTCTAGCGATTCTTTTACAAAATCCAGGGTGCTGTACTTGCCCCTTCTGGGGAAGTGTTATACAGTATGCTAGTCACTACACTTAGGATGGTTGATTATCCATGGCTGATTTTTTTTTTTTCCCTATGTTTGATACATTTCATTTTTCCTTTGATAATCTGGCTATTATTGTCCTCATGTAGTCCAGTTCTGTGGACCCTACTTGAGCCTCTGACTGGATAGTCCCGCTTGGAGTCCCTGCCCCAAAGATTCTTAGACCATCTAGTTGGCCGATTCCCTCTGGGGAAGCTACTAATGGCATCTCTGACCGCACATGCTCTGTATGACAGCTGCTTCTTTGGGCCCGGTTTGGTTCTTTTACCTCCTGGGTCCCCATTGGCTTGTTTCCCTCTTGAGATTCTAACTTCTCTTCCCGTCTTCTTCAGGTTCAGGTCCTGGTACCTGGGAGTTTGTTGCTCCGGTTTGCAATTTACATTTCCATCCCAGAAGTGGCCAATGTGACTTTCCCTCGAGTTGAGAACTGTTCCTCCTTCGGCTTTTTGGAGTCCTTTCTCTTCTACTCCAATATCTCCCAGACGTGTGTGTCCCCACTTGTATTACCAGGGCCTGTGAATGGTTCATTTTTTTTACTGAGACTTCATGTGGCCAGGGATTTCTCTGGTCTTACATTTCACAGTGCTATTTTATTCCAGTTTTTCTAAGGCTCGATTCTCGCCTTCTTTGTGTGGAAACCATGTCTTTACGTTCCCTTCTCCTGGCTATTACCAAGGACACCCTTCTTCCCCAGAGGGTGGCTGCTTTCTCTGGCAGGATGGGGTTTCCACCTTCCCATGGTGAGTCTTTGGTATTCTTTCTCTCAATCGTTCAGCCTCCAGCGCTTCCTCGTTTCCTCTCTACCCTGGCCTTCACATGGCGTTTGCAACGGACAGGCCACGTTTCTGGTCTGAGACAATTTAGAGTTTTTTTCCTTGCCGGGTACTCTTACTGGTCGGATTCCTTTGCTTCCAGGACTTATGGAATCGCCTTCCTTTTGCCGAGGGGTGGTCCACAGGGTCTTCCTTTAGTTTGTATCCAGAAAGTTTTTTTCCTTGGTTCAGGAGTGCTCCTGTCCTTTTCCAGGCATTTTCTCTCCTGCCAGGTTTCCTCATGGTCCAATTTTTCTTGTTGGATCTGTCCTCTTATAGATCCTCCTCCTGGAGCATCCTTCTATATGCAGAGCTCTACACCTTTACCAACAGATGCCTTCCGGTTGTGTTGCTCTCCTGTTTCTTCAGGGGGAGCCCTGGTTCTTCCAGATCCTTCCTCTGGCTCTCTAGTGCGCATTTGTTCAACTCTCAGTTCTTGCGCAGGACATCTAGCCCTGCTCCCTATCCTCTAGCTTCTTTATTTTTCCCACCTTGGGGGGAGCTGGGTGTTTCCCTTTGTTCCTTTCTTGCATATGGCCTTTTTTTCTTTGGACTCTTCCTGGTCCTGGAGCCTCTCTGCTCACTTCCTTAGTTTTCTATCTACCATTTCATGCTATGGCCTCTCCTGGTCCTGTTGGGTCACATGGTTCTCCTGCACCTGTGCGCCCAACTTTTTGCATGAGATTTCCTTCCCACCGTCAGGGACTGCTTTGGGACGTCCCATGGTGCTGTGTCCCCCAATGACATTAATTAGAAAATTGGATTTTTGTACTTATCATAAAATCCATTACTCGTTCAATTCATTGAGGGACACAGATCCCACCCTTTGTTTTCATTTCTCTGTCACCGGGCTGCTGTTCTTCCTTCCCAATCCAGGACATGTTGGTTCTTTGCTTTTGTTTCTCTCTCCTTCTGCTATTGGTACAAACTGATTAGCCTAGTGTCTGTGAAGAGGGTATAGCCCACCTGGGCGGAGCCAACCTTTTGCATATCTAGTGTCGCCGCCTAGTGGTAGGTGGGCGTATACCCATGGTGCTGTGTCCCCCAATGAATTGAACGAGAAACTGATTCTACATTAAGTACAAAAATCAAATTTTATGGCAGCCCCATGGTCCATAGACACAATCGTTTGGAGGGGATCTCACTGACTTCTATAGGAGACTTTTCTAGTCATCCTCTGATCTGTGCAGAGGTCAGGAGGGAGTAGATAAGCTGTGATGTCACCTATTGTGAATGGTGGATACTGTGTTATCTATACACAGAAGTGATATCATTACAGGCAGGAATAGAATGAGTTACCTGCAGTAAAGTGATCTGTATAAACCAAGAAGTAGTGGCAATTATTAGACAGTGGTCAGTGTAAAAACGGCAGGATTTTTCGCTTTAGTTTAAATATAAAAAGTTTCATGGAAAATTAAAAATATCATCAACAATTATTAAAAAAAAAAAATGCAAAACATAAAAAAAGTGATTCAAAAAGCAGGTCATTTTCTGGTGACACATTCCATTTAAGGTGCCCATACACCTTCAAATCGCTGTCAGCTGATTCTCCCAGACACATGTACACGTGACCAAGCATGCATGTATTTTTATTTTTTTTACTGGGCAGAGGACAGCAAGCCGATCCAAGACACCTCTGGCAGTAGAAAGGAAACCTGTCACCACGAAATCCAGTACAATCTGCAGGCAGCAGGGGAAACTGAGCCAATTGATATTTGATAGTTTTGCAGGAAAAGTCTGTAAAACGTGTAATTTATGCATTTAAACCTCTGGTCTTTTTATACATAGAAGCCATGTGGGAGGTCCTATTTAGTGGCTGGCAGCCTCCCCTGTAGGGGTATGCAGAGCTAGCTGTCAATCACTGTGTGGCAACACTCACATGATTCCTACAAAAAAAAAAAAGGCCTCAGTTTTAAATGCATAAATTACAAGTTTTACTGAATCTTATCAATCTTCTCAGCTCTATAACATTCTGCCAGCAGATAATACTATATTTTGTGGTGACAGGTTTCTTTTAACTCCTTTGGAAAAAGAAGGATCAGGCGTTGAATTTAATCCATCCTGGTAGTATTTGCTCTTCTCAGAACAAAAACAACTTTCTTGGTAATGTGGGGATTTGCTCTGGTAGACAGGCTAGCGGACGCAGTACAGAGGCAACCACAAAGTCTTTAACTTAAACAGTTCAGTGTTTTATTCACACAAAGGGAAAAACTAAAAGTAACGGTTTGCAGTCTTGGTGTTTGTTCACACCATAAAAAGTCCACAGAACAAAAACCTTCACCTGGTCAGCAGTTTTTCCACCCGCAGTCCACAGCAGGCTTTAGGGCCTGTTTCTCAGAAGGTGTCACTCAGCCCTTTAGCAAGGCAAAAGTTCTCAGTTCTAAAAACACACAGAGACTGACAGCGCTCCACTGTCAGATGGAGGATAATCCTCCCCCAGCTGAGACTGCTGGTTGGGTTTTATATAGGCCAATAAAGACCCGGCCTGAAGCGTGGGGAGGAGCCACCCACCCAGCACTTTAGCTACTCCCAGTAAGAGCCGGCCTGGATCGGCTTTACAGCCACACTAACAACAAACAGTGTCAACCAGCATTAGCTGCCGCTGACACTTAAAACTACCGGCTCTTACCTCACCGAGGCCAGGAATCTCGGTGACATATACCTTCCATCAATGACGGCCCCTTGCGCCTTCCTACAGTAAATATAAAAAGCTTACATTACATTGAGAATCTTTTCACACAAATGCTTTTTCCCCACTCTTCTAAGATATTGCAGTAATTCCCACTACTACTTTAGCCTTACTGACGCTTCCATGTTGCATAACATAATCTCTCTGCTAATTAATATTAAAAGGTGGTTTTAACCAATACATTTACGTGGTCATTTTACTCTGCCAGGCAGTAGGCACTGGAAGTCTTTAAAACATGTACAGTGCTGCTACCTAAAGGGCTTACCTTTTGCTACTAAGAATATGTGGTATAAGCATAGTCTGAAACATTTCCTATAGAATAATTACCATAGGTTTTACTGTTTTTTTAACTCTAATAAAAAGGTAATTACCACCAATCTGTAGGACAAGTGACAAATGCAGTATCACTGGCGTTCCGACAACTGGGACCCCAGCGATCCCGATAAAGGAGGGTCCCTAAGCCTCTTCTCTGACTGGAGATGCAGTGCACAGGTCAGTCCACTGCTTAATTCACTTCTATAGGACTGACAGAATGTTGTCTATATCAGCCTAGGACTCGGGAAACCAATGGCAGGGGAAAACTGTAAAATTGGTTGAGGTACGTACATTGTAAACTGCACTACCTGTCACTTTTAGAGCCAAGGAACGCCAATAAAGTAAGTAAACCGCAAAAAATGGAATGTCTATTAACATTAGAAAAAGGGTATATCAGTGTTGAGTGATTATGACAGGAGGGTTAACTAGAGATGAGCGAATTTTTCAAAAATTAGATTTGGCCGGTTTGCCGAATTTATTTGCGGTGAATTGCATTAAAACGGCTATTTCCTGGCTGCAGAGAGCCTTTATAGTGGTGTAGAACACTGTGCCTTGCAGTAAAACGCATAGGGAGTCTGCTGTGGTAGTGAAATAATACTGCGAGTCCGTATGACAGTCACAGTTACGACTAAAAACGGTATAGTTCGCAACGCGGCAATGTGCGGTGGTGTGAGATGGTGTCCACATGATATAATTTGTTACCGAAAATAAAGACAAAGCCACAGAATCTTCAATAGTGCTGGAAATTTTTTCGGCTGTTTATATCTTGAGAACTTACCTGGTTCGTTCTGTGCACGGAGGATAAAGGATACATGGTGAGCTGGAAATTTTGTTTATTAACTTTATGCAGATGACAGGCGTCACTCTGAGAATCACTGCACACTTCACTTAGGCCTCTTTCACACTTGCGTTGTCCGGATCCGGCGTGTACTCCACTTGCCGGAATTACACGCCGGATCCGGAAAAACGCAAGTGTACTGAAAGCATTTGAAGACGGAACCGTCTTCCAAATGCGTTCAGTGTTACTATGGTAGCCAGGACGCTATTAAAGTCCTGGTTGCCATAGTAGGAGCGGGGAGCGGGGGAGCAGTATACTTACAGTCCGTGCGGCTCCCGGGGCGCTCCAGAATGACGTCAGAGCGCCCCATGCGCATGGATGACGTGATCCATGTGATCACATGATCCATGCGCTTGGGGCGCCCTGACGTCACTCTGGAGCGCCCCGGGAGTCGCACGGACGGTAAGTACACTGCTCCCCCGCTCCCCACTACACTTTACCATGGCTGCCAGGACTTTAGCGTCCCGGCAGCCATGGTAACCACTCTGAAAAAGCTAAATGTCGGCTCCGGCAATGCGCCGAAACGACGTTTAGCTTAAGGCCGGATCCGGATCAATGCCTTTCAATGGGCATTAATTCCGGATCCGGCCTTGCGGCAAGTGTTCCGGATTTTTGGCCGGAGCAAAAAGCGCAGCATGCTGCGGTATTTTCTCCGGCCAAAAAACGTTCCGTTCCGGAACTGAAGACATCCTGAACGGATTTCTCTCCATTCAGAATGCATTAGGATAATCCTGATCAGGATTCTTCCGGCATAGAGCCCCGACGACGGAACTCTATGCCGGAAGACAAGAACGCAGGTGTGAAAGAGCCCTTATTTGGGCAGTTACGGAGCCAAAACTGACCAAATAACTCAAGTGTGAACTCAGCCTTACAGGTCAATGTTGGCGTCAAGAAGAAGCACACTCCTTTTACACCGTCGGCAGCTGATTCCACATAGATGTCTACAGAACCTGTTCTATTAAACGCTTATACAAGTAGAGCCCCCCGGAGAGGGTGTAAGCTGTAAGCTTGTGTTGACGTCACTGGTCACTGATTATTTTGCCCTTTCAACCCAAAAGACGGATCCTGTCTGTGGATCATCCGCATTCACTCGGTCAGCATTTGGTCAGTAATCAACCAGTATTGCTAAAGCCCAAAAAAATAAAAAAAATAAAAACAGGAGTGGATCCAAAACAGAGATGACACTTGAATGGAATATTTGCATGTCTTCTGTGTTTTGTACCCACTCCTGCTTTTGGCTGCCAAATCAGAAGCCAATTCTGATGCAAAATAGGGACCATGTCAAGCAGGCCTTTCAGCTGTTACATAGACAGGATCTGTTATGCATCTCATTTTTCCTTCCTTCTGACAGATCAGAAGAAAGGTCAAATAAATGATGATGTCAGCCAGGTCGAAAGGCAAAATAGTGGCAGAGTCATGAAGTGGTGAGGGTGGGAACAGCATGAGAAGTCCACAGAGTGGCCCTATGACATAGTGGTGAGGTGGAAGAAGCATCAGGAGGCCACAGAGTGGCACAATGACAGTGTGGAGGTGGCAGCAGCAGCATTAGGAGGCCACAGAGTGACACAATGACAGTGTGGAGGTGGCAGCAGCAGCATCAGGAGGAGGAGGAGGCCACAGGGTGGCACAATGACAGTGTGGAGGTGGCAGCAGCATCAGGAGGCCACAGAGTGGCACAATGACAGAGTGTGGAGGTGGCAGCAGCAGCATCAGGAGGAGGTCACAGAGTGGCACAATGACCGTGTGGAGGTGGCAGCAGCATCAGGAGGTCACAGAGTGGCACAATGACAGAGTGCAGAGGTGGCGGCAGCAGCAGCATCAGTAGGAAGCCACAGGGTGGCACAATGACAGAGTGTGGAGGTTGCAGCAGCATCATCAGGAGGCCACAGAGTGGCAAGGTGACATAGTGTTGAGGTGGCAGCAGCATCAGGAGACTACAGAATGACCCGGTGACAGAGTGGGGAGGTGGGTGGCAATACCAGTACCAGCTGAAGATGGTGGGTGAAAGAAGGAGCACTTGGCATCAGATGTGTGGCATCAGGCGGGTGGCAGCATCAGAATAGTAGCTGAGACAGGTAGCCAGAAGAAACTGGTCTCTTTTGTCAAAGTATTGGTGTGGGACCATCGATGATCTAGTCCAGGCATGCTCAACCTGCGGCCCTCCAGCTATTGCAAAACTACAACTCCCAGCATGCCCTATCAGCCTACAGCAAGGAATTGTGGGAGTTGTAGTTTTACAACAGCTGGAGGGTCGCAAGTTGAGCATGCCTGATCTAGTCTGATGCATCAGGCATTGGTGGGTGGAAATCCTGGCTGATCCACGCCTGATTCATCTTGACAAAGGTCAGTCTCTCCACATTTTGGGTGGACAGGCGAGTTCTTCTTGGGGTAACTATGACCCCCGCCGCACTAAACACCCGCTCTGATGCCACACTACTGGCCGGGCAGGACAGCTTTTCCAAGGAAAACTCTGCCAGTTGCGGCCACAAATCCAGTTTGGCTGCCCAGTAGTCCAGTGGATCTTCAATGTGGGGTGGCAGGGTGCTGTCCAAGTATGCCACCACCTGCTGGTTCCGGTCCGGCCCCCTGTCTAGCTGCTGCTCGCGAGTTGTTTCTTCACTAGGCAGCTGAAGAAAGCTGCTCATCAG
The DNA here is from genome assembly GCF_905171765.1 of Bufo bufo. Taxonomy (NCBI): domain Eukaryota; kingdom Metazoa; phylum Chordata; class Amphibia; order Anura; family Bufonidae; genus Bufo; species Bufo bufo. The sequence goes on along the minus strand of NC_053389.1, from coordinate 601,598,043 downwards.
CGACTCTAGACTCAAGTTGCTGCTGATGGAGCTGGAACTGCTCCTACCCCCCCACCCCCACCCTGCCACAGCAGCCATGGCAGAGGAACGTGAGCGCAGAGGGCACCCGCGGTCCAACCTGCGAAAGGATGGACGATGGTGCAGATAGGCAGCGGCCAACTGACTACATAGGATGTATCTATAGCAGTTCAGTTTGTCCTCACTCTCAGCGGGTGTAAAAAAGGCCCCCATTTTGGACCAGTAGCGAGGGTTCAACAAGGTGGAGAGCCAGTAGTCATCCCTCTGCCGAATGGTGACAATTCGGCTGTCACTACGCAAGCGAGCATGCATCGGGCCATTTGTGCAAGTGACTCGGAGGTACTCCCTGCCTCCATCTCCACTGCATACTGCCACAGTGTGTCTGGGTTCTCTGCCTCCTCTTCCTCATCATCCTGTAGCTTCTCTGGCTGCTCCTGCTCCTCCTCTCCTGTCACCTGTCTAGAAAAACCACCCATTTTGCTACACATTGCTTGTGCTCCAATGTCCACTTCCTCCTCCAGTTCAGCCCCCACAGGGCTCATGTGGCCGTGAGATCTAGGCGCCACGTCTCCAGTCCCCTGACCAGCCAGATTTACCAGCATCTGTTCCAGGACATGAATCAGTGGAATGACATTGTTCATCTCGTAGTAGTGGCGACTGACAAATAACGTGGCCTCCTCGAAGGGCCTGAGCAAACGGCAGGTGTCACACATGAGTTGCCACTGGCTGACATCAAAGTCACACAGGGGAGTACTCCTGTCCGCTTGGATCATCAAGAAATCGTTTATGGCCTTTCTCTGTTCGTATAGTCGGTCCAACATATGGAGGGTGGAATTCCAACGGATGGAAACGTCGCATATCAGCCTCTGTTGGGGGATGCCGTTCTGACGCTGCAGCTCAAGGAGGCTGTGCTTTGAGGTGTAGGAGTGGCTGAAGTACATGCAAGTTTCCTGGCCATTTTTAGGATGTCTTGCAGATGGGTGGAAGACTTCTGGAATCGCTTGACAACTCGATTGAACACATGTGCCATGCAGAGCGCAAGCCCTCCTTGACGCAGTGCCGACACCATGTTATTCCCGTTGTCGGTCACCATGGTTCCGATATAGAGTTGTCGCAGAGAAAGCCAGGATTCGATTTTTTGATGAAGGACATGCAGCAGTTCCTCCCCTGTGTGACTCCGCTCGCCCAGGCAAACGAGGTGCAGAATGTCGAATAATAGTTCTTAACTGAATTATTACCGCCCGACAAGAACAGCGTAACACCACCGTGCCCTACACATGTGGTATGCTGGAGGGGCACTGTGAATTGTCCCTGCAGTGGAGGCTGAGGACACAGTGGAGGATGAGGAGGCAGAGGTGGACATTGTCACAGGACCAACGGCATTAGAACGTGGAGGCGGAAGCAGCGTCACCTGGCCAAGTTGCTGGTGTGGCTGTGCAGAAACCAGATTCACCCAGTGGGCCGTAAAGGACATGTCTTGTCCCTGACCGTAGTTACAGCTCCACACATCGGCGCTGCCGTTCACTTTGGCAGACATAGACAGGCTCAAGGACTGGCCCACCTTCTGTTATACAGGTGAAACTCGAAAAATTTGAATATCGTGCAAAGTTCATTTATTTCAGTAATACAACTTAAAAGGTGAAACTAATATATGAGATAGACTCATTACATCCAAAGCGAGATATTTCAAGCCTTTGTTATAATTTGGATAATTATGGCTTACAGCTTATGAAAACCCCAAAGTGACAATCTCAGGTCCCCTTTGTTCAGGGGGTATGGATTAATTAGCTGACTAGAGTGTGACACTTTGAGCCTAGAATATGAAAGTTTTTCACAATATTCTAATTTTAAGTTGCATTAACCCAAACCCTTCCTTCCTGCACCAGCTTCTGAGCCACTTATTTAACTCCCTAAGCTCCCGTTGTTTCTCTGGTGACGCTCGTGGCACTGGTAGTATTTCTGAAAACACTACCTTGGAGGTCCTGGACTTGAGCTTCTCTCCTAGTTCCCTAAAATCATTTTTAAGGACCTTCCATCTCCCCCTGACTTTGTCATTGGTGCCAATATGTATCTTGACCGCCTGGTCTTCCCCAGCCCCACCCAGCAATCTGTCCAGAGCTTGCTCTACCTGGCCTTGCTGTACTAAGTGGGCTGCTGAATAAATGGAGTTAAAGAACCGAAGTTTAAGACAAGGAGCAAGAAACTAAGGTTTGATAGATTTTCCTTGTGTGTTGTTGGCTTGATTCTAGCTAGTCTAGCTTGATTCGAGCCATGTGCTCCATGGACAATGCTACTAAGTGTGTGTCCTGTGCAATGTATGCGTGCCTTGAAGAGCCTTTCGAGGGTGAATACATTTGCACTAGATGCAATCATGTTGCATATTTGGAAGCCCAGATCCTGGATCTAAATAAGCAGCTTGAAACACTGAGGAGCATTGCAGACCTGGAAAGAGGCTTAGACCTCACTGTGCAGGCTAGTCAGTGAAATGGAGGTGGGAGGAGGAGGGCAAGATCAGGACTATCAGATCAGCAGTGGGGTTCATGTAGGAAGAAGGGGTAGAGGATAAAGTGTCAGGGAGGCTAGTCCTGAGCTGGAACGCCCTAGTAAATATGCCTGTTTGGCTGATATTAGGGATGAAAGCCCAGGGCCAGCAACACTGCAGCAGGGCATTTCTTCTAGCAACCAGGAGGATGACTGCTGCAGGAAGGATGGCAAAAGGAGTGCAGCAAAGGTCAGACAGATGCTGGAGCTAGGGGACTCTATTATTAGGAGGACAGACAGGGTCATCTGTCGCGGAGACCGTGAATGCCGAACAGGGTGTTGTCTGCCGGGTGCTCGGGTTCAGCATATTGCGGATCAGATTGACAGATTGCTGGGTGGCGCTGGGGAAGACCAGGCGGTCAAGGTACATATTGGCACCAATGACAAAGTCAGGGGGTCCTTGAAGGTCCTTAAAAATTATTTTAGGGAACTAGGAGAGAAGCTCAAGTCCAGGACCTCCAAGGTAGTGTTTTCAGAAATACTACCAGTGCCACGAGCGTCACCAGAGAGACAACGGGAGCTTAGGTAAGTTAAATAAGTGGCTCAGAAGCTGGTGCAGGAAGGAAGGGTTTGGGTTCATGGAGAACTGGGCCGACTTCTCTGTCGGTTACAGGCTCTACAGTAGGGACGGGCTGCACCTTAATGGGGAGGGTGCAACTGCCCTGGGGGAAAAAAAATGATTAGATGGCTGGAGGAGCTTTTAAATTACGATCTGGGGAGGGAGGGTGGGGGGGTCATACTAATAAGGGGGTAGATAGTGTAGATAGAGAGTGGGATATAGGAGGGGAAAGTGGGGATTTAGCTGGGGTTAGTAGAAAGTAGGGAGAAGTCTGGGCAGAACTGTACACTTATAAAAAATACAGCTGCTGGTAACAAGAACTTGTTACATACAAACATCAACCAAGGTAACCCAAAAATCCCAGATATTCACTTTACAGGTAATAGTAATTTAAAATGTATTTTCACAAATCCCAGAAGTCTAGCTAGCAAAATGGGGGAGCTGGAGGCTATGGTACGAGAAGAACACATAGATGTAGTTGGTGTGGCTGAGACATGGTTGGATTCTTCACATGACTGGGCTGTAAATATTGAGGGTTTTACACTATTTAAGAAAGACCGGGTCAATAGAAAAGGTGTTGGCGTGTGCCTGTATGTGAGGAGTGATCTGAAGACAAGTGTGAAAGAGGCAATTGTGGGTGAGGATGGTGAGGATGTGGAAACCTTATGGGTGGAATTTAAAAGAGATATAAACACTGAAAAAATAATACTTGGTGTAATCTAGGGCTGCACGATATAGGAATTTGGTGCGATTGCGATTAGGGACCTAAAAATTGCGATAACGATATGTGATGCGATATTTTAAGGGAATGGTGCTAGAGGTCTATTTGCTTGGATCTGTGGATGGCGCTGTTATGTGGGGGATCTGTGGATGGCGCTGTTATGTGGGGGATCTGTGGATGGCGCTGTTATGTGGGGGATCTGTGGATGGCGCTGTTATGTGGGGGATCTGTGGATGGCGCTGTTATGTGGGGGATCTGTGGATGGCGCTGTTATGTGGGGGATCTGTGGATGGCGCTGTTATGTGGGGGATCTGTGGATGGCGCTGTTATGTGGGGGATCTGTGGAGGACACTTATGGGGGACCTGTGGAGGACGCTGTTATGTGGGGGACCTGTGGAGGACGCTGTTATGTGGGGGACCTGTGGAGGACGCTGTTATGTGGGGGACCTGTGGAGGACGCTGTTATGTGGGGGATCTGTGGAGGACGCTGTTATGTGGGGGATCTGTGGAGGACGCTGTTATGTGGGGGATCTGTGGAGGACGCTGTTATGTGGGGGATCTGTGGAGGACGCTGTTATGTGGGGGATCTGTGGAGGACGCTGTTATGTGGGGGATCTGTGGAGGACGCTGTTATGTGGGGGATCTGTGGAGGACGCTGTTATGTGGGGGATCTGTGGAGGACGCTGTTATGTGGGGGACCTGTGGATGACACTGTTATGGGGTGGATCTGTGGAGGACACTTATGGGGGACCTGTGGATGACGCTGTTATGTGGGGGATCTGTGGAGGACGCTGTTATGTGGGGGATCTGTGGAGGACGCTGTTATGTGGGGGATCTGTGGAGGACGCTGTTATGTGGGGGACCTGTGGATGACGCTGTTATGTGGGGGACCTGTGGATGACGCTGTTATGGGGTGGATCTGTGGATGGCACTGTTATAGGGGATGTGTGCTATGACACATAGGGCCATGAGGGGGGCCAGCATAAGACACACATATAGCATCTTATGCTGGTCCCCCTCATGGCCCTATGTGTCCCCTCATGTGTCCTAAACTGCGCACATAACTCAGCCTCTGTACTTTCACTATGAATGCACTGCAGCGAGCGAGCCAGCCGGCGCGTGACTGACGTCACTGTCACGCTCCTCCCACTTAATTCAGGAAGCAGGAGCGTGACTAAGTGACGTCAGTCATGCGCCGGCCAGCTCGCTCGCTCCCGCTCGCTGCAATGCATTCATCGTGAAAGTAAGTACAGAGGGTGGCCATTTTATCAATAGGAGAGAGGACATTTTATCAATAGGGGCCACTTCATATATAATCGCGGCATTTTCGGGTCGGCCGAATCGCCATATAGCATTTGGCGATTATCGCGATTCGATTATTTTCGCGATATATCGTGCAGCCCTAGTGTAATCTATAGACCCCCTAACATCACAAAGGAGATAGAAACGCAACTGTATAACCAAATAGAGTGGGCTGCACAGGCTAGTACAGTGGTCATAATGGGAGATTTTAACTTCCCAGACATTGACTGGGGTCATGGTTCTGCCTCAACCGCAAAGGGGAGAAGGTTCCTCAACTTGCTGCAGGACTACTTTTTGGGCCAGTTTATAAAAGCTCCCACTAGGGGCGATGCTCTGTTGGATCTGGTAATTTCTAATGATGTAGAGCTTGTTTGTAATGTTACTGTTTGAGAAACACTAGGTAATAGTGACCACAGTATAATTATATTCCCCCTACACTATAAGAAGCAAACTCTGTCAGGCAGAGCAAAGACATTACATTTCAAAAAGGCTATTTCCCTGGGTTGAGGGCAGCATTTCTGGGCATAGACTGGGAGCAGCTACTGTCACATAATAATACTGAGGATAAATGGGAGAGCTTCAAATCCACATTGAGTAATTGCACTACAAAATGTATTCCTTTAGGTAACAAGTATAAATGGCTAAAATTAAACCCCCCATGGCTTACAGCTTCTGTAAAAAGGGCATTTAAAAAATACAAATCTGAGGGGTCAGCTGGAGCGTTTGAAGATTACAAAGAGCTTAATAAAATCTGTAAAAAGGAGATAAAATTAGCAAAAATACAAAACGAACAGCAGGTAGCAAAAGCAAAACAAATCGCCAAAAATTATTTAAATATATAAATGCTAAAGAAAGCAAGGTCCGAGCAGGTAGGCCCCCTAAATAATGGTAAAGGGGGGTTAGTCACTGAAGATTAGGAAAAGGCATAGTTACTAAATGTTTTTTTTAGCTCTGTATATACAAAAGAAGAGAAAGGAGCCGATATCTGTAGGCTGTAAGTACATCCAGTGATATACTCAACTGGCTAACTGTAGATATGGTACAAAAGAAGTTAAAAAGGGTAAATGTGAACAAGGCTCCGGGTCCAGATGGATTACACCCAAGAGTGTTCAAAGAGCTCAGTTCAGTCATTGCTGTGCCCCGGTTTATAGTTTTTAAAGATTCTCTGGGTACTTGTACAGTGCCAAGTGATTGGCACAAGGCAAATGTGGTGCCCATATTAAAAAAAAATGATCAAGGTCCTTCACAGGTAATTATAGACCAGATAGTTTAACTTCTGTTGTGGGAAATGTTAGAAGGACTCTAGGGACTGTAAACAATATTATAAGTGATAACCAACATGGGTTTACCAAGGACAGAAGTTGTCAGACTAACCTGATTTGTTTTTATGAGGAGGTGAGTAGTAGCCTGGACAGAGGTGCGGCTGTGGATGTAGTGTTTCTGGATTTTGCAAAGGCTTTTGATACTGTTCCTCATAGACATTTAATAGGTAAAGTAAGGTCTATAGGCTTGGAAAGTATAGTCTGTAATTGGATTGAAAACTGGCTGAAGGACAGTGTCCAGAGTTGTGGTCAATTAATCCTATTCAGAATGGTCCGGAGTTATAAGTGGTGTACCCCAAGGTTCAGTGCTGGGCCCTTTATTATTTAATTTATTTATTAATGATATCGAGGATGAGTGATTGGGCATCAACTTGGCAAATGAGGTTCAATGTGGACAAATGTAAAGTTCTGCATCTTGGTAGTAATAATCTCTGTGCATCATATGTCCTAGGGGATGTAACACTGGGAGAGTCACCTATAGAGAAAGATTTGGGTGTCCTTGTAGATTATATTACAGCATACAATGTCAATCAGCTGCTTCTAAAGCCACAGTGCGGATTCAGTGCGGGCGCATTGCGTTTGCATCACGCATTGCACCCGCGGGGAATACTCGCTTGTTTGAAAGGGGCCTAAGTGACCCCAGTGGTCTGCTGTCTGTCCACAGCTCCTTATCAGCTTGTCCCCAGACATCAGTTGGCCTCCTCACTGGCTGCCCTCCCGTCTTCATGGATCTTTCCTCTACCAGCCACTAGTTAGCCTACACAGTCAGGGACTCTGAAGCAACACGGAGAAGCAGCGCGCCGAAATTGGCCAATGAACAGCCTCCCTCCCTAATAACAATCTCCTTCCTCTAGATCAACTTGCAGGATGACAGGCCGAACTGGATGGACAAATGTATTTTTTCGGCCTTATGTACTATGTTACCAGAATATTGTCAGGCATGGACTCGCGGGGCAGGGATGTAATATTACCACTTTACAAAGCGTTGGTGCGGCCTCATCTGGAATGTTCAGTTCTGGGCACCAGTCCATAGAAAGGACGCACTGCAGCTGGAAAAAGTACAGAGAAGAGCGACTAAACTGATGGGGCATGGAGGGTCTTAGTTATGAAGAAAGATTAAAAGAATAGAATTTATTAAGTCTTGAGAAGAGACGTCTAAGGGGGGACATGATTAACCTATACAAATATATAAATGGGCCAACAAAAAATACGGTGAAAAACTGATCCATGTAAAATGCGCTCAAAAGACACGGGGGCACTGCCTGCGACTGGAGAAGAAAAAGTTCAGTCTCTGGAAGCGTCAAAGCTTCTTTACTGTAAGAACTGTGAAGCTGTGGAATAGACTTCCTCAGGACATGGTCACAGCAGGAACAGTAGACAGTTTTCAAAAGGGTTTAGATGAATTCTTAAAAGTAAATGACATTAATGCTTATGAAAACGTGTAGAAATCTGAGTCTCAATTCCTTTTGGGATTCGCATCCCCACCTATCCTTTGGTTGAACTTAATGGACTTATGTCTTTTTTCAACCGTATTAAAGGGAGTCTGTCACCACATTTCAGCATATTAGACATAACATAACCTTATAAGTTCATTTTCGGCTAAAAGAAAAGTCCGTTTTCTACAACAAAGGTACCGTTTTTAAGTTCTGGGTGGATCATATAACCCTATTTGATCGGTCTAATATGCTGAAATGTGGTGACAGACTCCCTTTAACTATGTAACTATGTAATTAATGCAATTCCTTTTAAGTTGCATTACTGAAATAAATGAACATTTGCATGATATTCTAATTTTTCGAGTTTCACCTATACATACGTGTGCATGGCTGGTACAGCCTTTTTGGAAAAGAAATGACAGCTTGGGACTCTGCAACTCGGTTTGGCACAAGCCATCAGTTCCCTGAAAGGTGCAGAGTCCACCACTTGGAAAGGGAGGGACTGCAGCACAAGCAACTTGGACAGGAGCACATTCAGCTTCTGCGCCGTTGGATGAATGCACGCATACTGTTGTCTCTTGGCAATTGCTTCGGTGATCGATTGCTGACGGAATGAATGACAAGGACGAGCATGAGCATCAGGACCAGCAGATGATGGGAAGGACAGACAGCTCTCTTCGGCTGAGGTGGTGGAGCCTTGACTTACTGAAATCGAGTGCTTGCCACTGAGTAATGCAGCGGTTGCTGCAGCAGGCTGGACCACCACATCTGAGCCACGGTTTTCCCAGGCCACTTTATGGTGATGCTGCATATGTTGAAGCAGGGCCGTGGTGCCAACATTGTCACCCTGGCCACGCTTCACCTTCTGCCCACAGATTCTACAAATGGCCATGTTCACCTCCTCCGGTGGGTTAACAAAAAACTGCCACACCGAACAGTAGGTGATTTTATCCCCAACACCTTGCACCGCCGCTGCTTCTGTGAACCCCTGCACCACTACTTTCCGGGCAGGTAGGCCCCTGCGAAGCGGGTGGTCTACCCTGGGCACGTTTGGCTCCCGACCTCCCACTGCTGCCACCCTGCTGACTCCCGGCCACGCTAGCGACTTGCTGGCTCCGCCGCTGCCTCACAGGCAAGCTGCCACCCTCTTCTCCAGATGACGATGAAGCCCCTAATTCACCCTGCTCCCAAGTGCGATCAGCTACATAATCATCATCATAGAGTACTGTCTGCACGTCACTGAAGTTCTCCTCAACAGTCTCTGGGTATGGAAAACAAGCTCCCACGCCACTTACCTCATCACTACATGCCCGCCTACCGGAGGAAGCGGCGGTTGTCTCCTCCACATCTAAGGCTACTTTCACACTCGTGTTTTGTGCAGATCCGTCATGGACAGATTCGTTCAGATAATACAACCGTCTGCATCCGTTCAGAAAGGATCCATTTGTATTGTCTTTAACATAGATACTATTGAAAGTCAATGGAGGACGGATCCATTTTCTATTGTGCTAGATTGTGTCAGTGAAAATGGATCTGTCCTGGCACACAATGTAAGTCAATGGGGACGGATCCGTTTTCACTTACACAATCTGGCACAATAGAAAACGGATCCGTCCTCCATTGACTTTCAATAGTATCTATGTTAAAGACAATACAAATGGATCCTACCAAGAACCGCTGGGTAGCTGGTCAAAATACAACTGCTAGATGACACCGGAAGCTCAGGCCTCTCACTGCGACTTCTGCTGCCACGCCCCCTTACTCTGCTGCGACCTATGCCTACGCCAGAAACATTTAGGCCTTTGCCACTCCCCTGTGCAGGGCCTGGCACTTCTCTGTCTGACATACTGTTAGATCAAATAAATAGGTAAAAAGGAAATTAAAACGTTAAAAAGTTTTTGATTTTCTCACTTCACCACACAATGGCTAATAAGCCCTTTTTTTCCACTAATACAAGCCAAAAAGGGCTTTAAAACATATAACTGCACCGCTGAACGGCAAATATATATTTTTTGCCACTAATACACGCCAAAAAGGGCTGTAATTTTCTCACTTCACCACACAACGGCAAATACTTTTTTTGTGCCACTAATACATGCCAAAAAGGGCTTTAGAACATATAACTGCACCGCAGAACAGCAAATAATATATATTTTTTTGCCACTAATACACGCCAAAAAGGGTTTTAGCACATATAACTGCACCGCTGAACAGCAAATAGGTCCTTATTTTTTTCCACTTATACACTCCACAAAAGGCTTTAGAACATATAACTGCACCGCTGAACGGCAAATAATATATATTTTTCTGCCACTAATAAACGCCAAAAAGGGCTGTAATTTTCTCACTTCACCACACAACAGCTAATAAGCCCTTTTTTTCCCCACTAATAGAAGCCAAAAAATGCTTTAGAACATATAACTGCACCACAAAAGGGCAAATAAGACGTAGAAATATTTCCTTGTAATAAACCCTGTTAATGGCTGTAACATCCCAATAACAAGAACGGTTTGCTGGAATTACAGAGCTGTATAATGGCAATTTGGGTGCCAGTCAGTGCAGCAAGGTGTAATAGGATTGTTCCTATTACCCAGTCTCTAACCTCCCCTACTGAACCCTGTTCAACATACCATATTTGTCGCCCTATAAGACGCACCGGCCCATAAGATGCACCTAGGTTTTAGAGGAGGACAATAAGAAGAAAAAAATATTTCATTAGACCTCTGGTCAGACCACCAATGTTAATTAGACCTCAGCTGACAGCACCAATAAGACCCCCAATGTTAATAAGACCTCAGATCAGACTCCCCATGTGAATGACCCCCAATCAGACCTCAGATAAGAGCCCCATGCCTCATATCAGCCCCCCCATATGCCTCTCACCAGCCCCCAGCAGCCTCTCTTCAGCCCCCAGCAGCCTCATATCAGCCCCCATTGCCTGTCACCAGCCCCCAGCAACCCCCATTGCCTGTCACCAGCCCCAGCAGCGTTATATTAGCCCCCATTGCCTGTCACCATGCCCCCAGCAGCGTTATATTAGCCACCAATGCCTGTCACCATGCCCCCAGTAGCGTTATATTAGCCCCCATTGCCTGTCACCCTGCCCCCAGCAGCGTTATATTAGCCACTAATGCCTGTCACCATGCCCCCAGCAGCGTTATATATTAGCCCCCATTGCCTGTCACCATGCCCCCAGCAGCGTTATATATTAGCCCCCATTGCCTGTCACCATGCCCCCAGCAGTGTTATATTAGACAACATTGCCTGTCACCATGCCCCCAGCAGCGTTATATATTAGCCCCCATTGCCTGTCACTATGCCCCCAGCCGTGTTATATTAGACAACAATGCCTGTCACCATGCCTCCAGTAGCGTTATATTAGCCCCCATTGCCTGTCACCATGCCCCCAGCAGCGTTATATTAGCTACCAATGCCTGTCACCATGCCCCCAGCAGCGCTATATTAGCCCCCATTGCCTGTCACCATGCCCCCAGCAGCGTTATATTAGCCACCAATGCCTGTCACCATGCCCCCAGCAGTATTATATCAGCCACCAGTATCCTTATATTAGCCCCCATCAGCCTCATATGTAATAAAACAAAAAAGCACTTACCTTTACTGCTCTGGACGACCCCGCCCCTCTCCCTTTCCTTATGCCGCCAGCTGTGCTGTGAACTGGCACGTACAGCGTGAGGTCACAGCGCAGCCCTGCACAGCCGACAGCCGAGGACCAGGAAGCGGTGACGACAAAGCCTTCACCGCTTCCTGGTCCTCCGGTACTAATGCGTGCTTACATAATGAAAGCGCTCATTATTATTTGCCCCATAAGACGCAGGGGCATTTTTCCCCCACTTTTAGGGCGTCTTATGGGGCGAAAAACACGGTAAATGATGTGGAATGATTCCTCCCTATCCTTTCCCTACACCTAGAATCTTTTCCTGCACATGTAAATCGTTTTTTTAGCACAATGAAGTTTTTTCTAGCACTGTCCCTAGCGCCTGCAGACGTCTCTCCCTGCACTAAGTACATAAAAAAATGGCAAAATCTAAGATGGCTGAGGCTATTTATAGGGCTGTGACATCACAGGGCTGGCTAGCTGCTGATTGGCTTCATGCAGAATTCCTTGCTCCATGACCTCACACGTGCAGCAGCCATTTTAAGAAAAAATGTGATTCATTACCACGAAGCGTGAGGAAATTTGGAGCGAATCTAATTTTTCCTGAAATTCGGATTGAATTCCACTTCGTCAACTTCGATTTGCTTATCTCTAGTCTTAATATACATAATTCTACAGCAATTCACTATGGAGTTAAAGGTTTTGTCTGGCCACAAGCTCAGAAAGCTTTAAAAGATGTAATACTTTACCGATCCCTGCAGCTCCCATTATGATACCTTCAAGGTCCACTGCTGGCATCTGTACTTGTTGACCCCTTCCAATACAGAAATGTGACTATTTAGCCATTTACTAGCTGAGAGGATCACCGCTGCAGGCAGCAGTTGAGTGAGCTGTAAGATGTCCAGATCGACAGAGACAAGCAAGCAGAGACCGACATGGGACCCCAGGAATCCGTGTTGGAATCCAAAATGTAGGGGATTGGTAAAATCAGTGTTATTTTTTATTATTTTAAAGCATCCTGACTAACTGCTGACTTGGTAGCACAGATGTCCAGTGCCCAGAATCTTTTCCTCAGTTCCTGTGGACTGTTGTAGATGTGAGATTGAGGAGGAGATCATTCTGAATGTATGGAGGGACTGTTCCAGGCTCAAACTGTTGTGGGGCGCACATTTTTCTATCTGCAAACAGATAAGTGGGCATAATCCTGTTGTAACCCCTGCTCTCTATTACTCCAGGGCCTCCTAAGTCACTTATTGCTGCTGCACGATTAGTTATTCCTAGGTGTTGGAGAAAACAGCAACTAACGACAATGGTGGAATGGGTTCAGGAGGCAGTGTTGGAAGATGGACCTGATCCCAACAAACGTTTTAATGTGTGGCAACCCTGGCTTTCAAGATTCTTCTGAATTCCAGAAGCTGTTCACCTAAGCCCTTTCCCTTATGCCTCTTCCCTCCCCACCCCTATCCCATCACTCTTTTCCCTTTACCTTTTTCTCTGTTCTCTCTCTTTTGTCCTGCTTTAGTGTCTTCTTGTTTGGGACTGGTTTCAAGCTTGTTTGGATGTGCTGGAATGTGGTGTGAGGTGAATTTTACTGACCCTAGTTCATCTGGTCAGTGAACTGATTTACTTACTTACATGTACCTTCTGAGAACTTTCATAATGCTTGTTTGCTATAAAAAGTTAATGATCTGCCATGATAATGTAATATTTGGCTTTGCACCTGGTCTTTGAAAGTATATGTATTTCTGTACTGTTCCTATTTGAAAATGTATAAACACAGATTAAACATAAAAATTTTAAATCGGCCAGAAAACCATTGAATCAAATAGTCCCATCACGGTTTATTTGTCTAGACAAGAGCGAGGCACTGAAGAAGGAGCTGGCAGATCCGAAACGCGTATGGTACGATTACAGCAATCCACAAGATATCCCCGGTACAACCACAGCATGATACAGGAGTGCAAGATTTGAACGCTTGATACAAGGATCCGAGATATATCAACCAGCAGTGCGCTGCATCGGAGATCAAACAAATAGCCCAAATACGTGGGATGCCGAACATAGGTGACGCACAGGCTGTGATATGGGGAGTCAGGAGACTCGTTCTAGGAGCAAAACATAACTGCTCAAATAGAAGACCCGCTCCAGAGAAGTCAACGATGCAGTAAAATCAAATTATTAGTAACAAAGAAAGTTACATTATCTACACAAGTATCCAAAGCACAGCGAGAACAACTGCTTTAGCTCTTAACCATACCATTATTTATACCTGAAAAGAAAAATTATTTTGGATACAAAAAGAACGTTTTGACCAAATCAGCATGATTATTGTATGAACAAGGTACACACAGAGCTCGCTTTTTATGATTCACTTCTCTTTTTATGATCTACTAGTGTTCTTTTCTTTGGATTTAATTATCTTGTGTATATTGGTTCAGGACGTGTCCCTGTCTTGCTTAGTTACATTATAACTGAGTGCCAGCCTATATCTAGCACAGTTCTATGCAACATTAGCAGTCCGTTTGTATCTGACTGAGTAACATAGATGAACACTTAATTGACAGCTAATTTGTGAAGTGTACATGTTTTTAACTCTTATTTTATGTAAATATCTACCAATATATTTGTATTTATTTTTTATATATTTTTATTGTTTGGATTGATTTATTTATACTTGGTATAATAAAATACTGGTTTTCGGTACAGTTCCCAGTGATTGAGTGCCTGTTTACACTTTTAAGAACAGCATGATTTCTGCTAATTGTAGCCTATCCTGCAAAGCCACTGTAATAGGGTCATCAATTCACAGCAGTGATGCTTATATGTTTACTCACTTAAAGCGGACTTTCTCATCCATATCTTCAGGAGGTTGTTGAGTGATGAGCTGTACAAGCTCCTCCATGCATTGTGGCTGACATAGGAAGTCCAGGAGCCGCTGATTCTGAGCTTTACACTCTTGGAGCAGGTCATCTTCATCCATTAATTCTAGGAGGCTTACATCCTCCTTCTCCAAGAGCTTGTCTACATGTGATGATGTGTTGAGGTCAAACTTCCAGAACATGGTAGCGAAGTACTCCTGACTGTTAGGAGTTAAAAGTTAAGAAAGAAATGGAGATAAAAAGGTTAATAATAATCTCAGGAGCATCATGGAATCATACAAACATCATCACCTCCTCCCTTAATGTGCTTTTTAGTATACATAGCTTCTATTTAATTAGAGATTATCACTGGGAAATTAGACTATATTTTTTGTGGACCTTGAGCTATGCTGTTTCTTTAATTCAGAAACTACAGGTACAGAATAGCTTACAGTTCTATACCGTTTCCATAGGTCTCACTAACTTCTACAGGAGTCCAGAAACAGTATACCACAGAAAGCTTGGATGTTTCTATTACTCCACCTAACTCTGGCTACGGCATACGAGGGTCATTCCGATTTCAGCCATGTTTGGATGGGAATAATCCTTTAAAGAGGCACTCCTAGTAAAGCGTTGAAAATATGGTGATACACCAAACTTGCATATCGATTTATCAACGTATTTTTAGCCGCTACCTTACCTGACCCCCCTCGACCATTACCTCACATAAGGACAGGAAGTCAGTTCCTCTATTTATTCCTGTGAGACTGACATCAATGTTCTCACAGGAATAATTAACCCATTAATGACTGGCCCTATTTGTTATACAAATGTGTACTCACAAAACAGCCTAAATAGGCCAACTACCCAGCTTGACCCAGATATATTTGGCTATGTTAAAATATAACTTATTAGCTCGATATTAAAAATCAAAAAAGTGAGCTAACCAAAAAGATAATAAAAATAGCTGTTGACTGTGTCCCAAACTCGCTCATCTTACAGGTATGAGTGATTTGATGGTGGTAGGGATGTGCACACTCCCTGCACTGCCACTAACGTGATGCTAACAACTCAACTTATGGCCAGTTAATTCACTGGCTCACTAAGAAGATGGATCACACTAGTATGATTATTGCTGCTGCATGATGCTGGAACGAGGACAACAATCAACAGAGGGCAGTTTTAGGTTTTAGGAATGTGTTGATTGTTACCCTTGTTCCAGCATCATGCAGCAGCAATAATCATACTAGTGTGATCCATCTTCTTAGTGAGCCAGTGAATTAACTGGCCATAAGTGGAGTTGTTAGGATCACTTAAGTAGCAGTGCAGGGAGTGTGCACATCCCTACCACCATCAAATCACTCATACCTGTAAGATGAGCGAGTTTGGGACACAGTAAACAGCTATTTTTATTATCTTTTTGGTTAGCTCACTTTTTTGATTTTTAATATCAAGCTAATAAAAGTTATATTTTAACATAGCCAAATATATCTGGGTCAAGCTGGGTAGTTGGCCTATTTAGGCTGTTTTGTGAGTATTGCTGAATACACCTATACCAAGATAGGGCTTTTCTTGGGCATTAATACGAATGGGGGAACAAAAAAAACATTTTCTGGGAGTGCCCCTATAAAGTTATTTTTTCCTATTCCACAAAGAGCAATGGGGGGAGGCTCCTGCTATTGCTAATTGCTTCACAAGCACACACATCAGTTTGAATGATAATCTATAAGGAAGGAACACGTAGTTTTACTACAATTTTGCAGTGCTGTTTTTAGTTGCACAGTTTTTAATGTGGTTGACTGATAAAACATGCACAGACAAAAAAAACATGGTATTTTAAATTAAAGCTGGTAGCACATTTTCAGCTTAGGCGCACATCAACCGAAACCTTATAGTATATATCACTTTGCAATTTATTTCCTTGATATATTAATACAATTACTATAAAAAGTATAATACAGTGCTACATACCTTGTAAAAACACAGATGATAGGGTCTCAAAGGAGTTGTTGTATGACACCATACACACACATTTGTGCTTAGGCTAGAGATGCCACCCCCAGGACAATACTGTAAATGGGCTATGATAATCTACAAGAAAAAAAAAATGTTAAAGATAAAATATAATCAACTATACAACTACAAAACCTAATCATATAAGACTAATAAACCAACTATATTAGTGCTGGATGGGTTCAGACTGAAAGCCGGTGTCGAGATTTGTAAAAGTAACATTCAGTCTGCATTTAAAAAAACTTAAATTTTTCAGGGTAAGGAACCATATAGCAGGGGCTTGCATGTCACATGTTTGCATCCCCCTAGCACTATAGATGTATGTCTTGGTGTGGGAAGGGGTTAAGGTACTTTGTTCAATCGATAATAACTACCCCATAAATGAATCCTCTAAAAGCAATACCAAATGCGTAAGTGTATGGCTCTGCTATAAAGCAGAGAACAAATAGTCTAAAGGTATCCATACATATTAGACGAACATAAGGTGAAACTAAAGATTTTGGCAGGACTGGCTGACTATCCAATGTGAGCAAGGGTCACTTGACTCTCGCACAGCAGAAGATGTCGACAAATATGTTTAACCCTTATGCACAATAAAAAACAGTCTTTCAAACGTTGTAGGGTACTTATCGGCGCTGCAGATCCACCATGTGACGTGGGCCAAGTTCACATAGAGTTCAGGAAATTTAGTAATGGTGGTTAAGCTGCCCAGCATAATGGAGGTCCGTCAAGTAATGGTATCTCGGGTTACCAAGCTCTTCACAATGCAGCCACACAATTGAAATCCAGGGGTAGGTGCACCATAGGGACATCCAGCTTCATCAGGGGCGATAATACCACCCCTTTCAGGTGTGGTATTTAAGGGCAATGCATAAAGCCCGCCCTTTTTTTGAGGATACAGCATATGTTTTATAAGAATAGTAAAACTCTTTTACAAAATTCCCAGCAATATCATAAAGTTCATAAATCCATATGTCCAGCATATACAATATCAAACCCAATTTGATATAACCTATAATCTTAGATGCGACAATAAATCACACCCCTTTTTTCATTCATACATTGTAGACCACAGGGAATCAATCTCTCCACCTCTCCTTAAAGGGTTTCTGTCACCCCACAAAACTCTTTTTTTTTTTTTTGGAAAGTTATATTCCTTATAGCGCGATATAGGAGAATATAATAGTCTTACTTACTTTCATGCGGCCGATTCTTTAGAAAACGAAGTTTTATAATATGTAAATCAGGGCTCTACCAGCAAGTAGGGCGTTTACTTGCTGGTAGCCGCAGCAGAAAACCGCCCCCTCGCCGTGTTGATTGACAGGGCCAGCCGTGATCTCCTCCTCCGGCCGGCCCTGTCAGTATTTCAAAAATCGCGCGCCTCTGGTCATTCGGCGCAGGCGCTCTGAGATGAGGAGGCTCGTCTCCTCAGAACTCCCTCAGTGCGCCTGCGCCGATGACATCACCGAAAGAGAAGACGTCATCGGCGCAGGCGCACTGAGGGAGTGCTGAGGAGACGAGCCTCCTCATCTCAGAGCGCCTGCGCTGAATGACCAGAGGCGCGCGATTTTTGAAATACTGACAGGGCCGGCCGGAGGAGGAGATCACGGCTGGCCCTGTCAATCAACACGGCGAGGGGGCGGTTTTCTGCTGCGGCTACCAGCAAGTAGACGCCCTACTTGCTGGTAGAGCCCTGATTTACATATTATAAAACTTTGTTTTCTAAAGAATCGGCCGCATGAAAGTAAGTAAGACTATTATATTCTCCTATATCGCGCTATAAGGAATCTAACTATCCAAAAAAAAAAAAAAGTTTTGTGGGGTGACAGAAACCCTTTAACAAGTTGCCACCCTTTCCCATTCATAAAGAAATCACATGACCGGTCCTCCGATCACGTGATAATTTTCTTCCAATGATATTTTACAACTACTATTACTCTTATGTTTATATACAATCACATGATCCATAGGTTAACCCCTGTTTCCATTCATAAGGAGGTCACATGTCCAACACTCCGATCACGTGTCAATTTTCATCCAATAACATCCTACACCTGCTCATCTAGCCGAATAACAAATTTAATCTCCCCATGTTTAGTTTATATTACGTCAAATGTTGATCAACTCCCTACTAACCAGAGCGTCAACACACAGGGATTCGGTCCACATAACTGAACTAACCAACCAAGCAGGGCTTAAGATCGAATTCAATATTCAGCCCGCTTGGTTTCAAAGTATCCATTTTGTATATCCACTCCACTTCTTTCCGATTAATATGAAATATTGGATCCCCTCCCCGCCAATTAGATTTAACGCTTTCGAATCCCATAAATTTTAAACCTGTCGGGTTTTGTTGTGATGTACTTTGAAGTGGAGCGGTACACTATGATTTTCCAAACCTTTTTTGATATTACCCAATATGTTCTTGTATTCGTGTTTTAAGTTTGCGGAGGGTCCTGCCCACATATTGGAGCCCACACGGGCACTCCAATAAATAGACTACCCCCATTTGTTCACATGATATCTCTCCTTTTACCTTATGTATCCTACCCATGCACTGCAGAAACCGCACCATTTGAACTGATTTTTTTCCACTTTCGCTGGTTTCATGGGAATGAAGCTGTGGACCAATGTGTCTCGTATATTTGACGCTCTGCAATAAAATACAGAAGGATGGTCAGGAAGAACCTGCCCTAGAACAGGGTCATTTTTCAAAGTGAACCAATTCTTATACAGGGAATTTTTTTGGGGGCCCACTAGTGTGTTAAATTGGGTTATAAATGTAAATCTAAAATCCATCGGCTCTTTTTTAACGCTCTTATTTTTATCCCACATTTCCAATTCTTTCTTTACTTTTTCTAACTGGTTTCGATCGTATCCTTTCTCCTCAAACCTGTTCTGAATTATTTGGCTCTGCTCTCTATGATCACTAAGGTCAGTACAATTCCTCCGGATTTGGATGAATTGTCCTTTTGGAATATTGTTCTTCCAAGGGGCATGATGGCAACTCTCCATGTCTATGTACCCATTCACGTCAGTGGGTTTTTCAAGCAATTACCTTCTATAAAGATTGTCAAATCTAGGAAATTAATGCTTGCAGCACTAATTTCACTAGTAAACTTAAGGTTGTAATCATTTACATTAATTTTTTCAATTAATTTTTCAAGACCCTGACGCTCCTCTTCCCACAAGACTAGGCAATCATCTATAAATCGCTTCCATAACAATAATTTCTCTCCATTGGTCTGTTGCAGGAGGGGGTCAATGGTTTCTTTCTCCCAGGACGCCATATACAAATTAGCGAAACTGGGTGCGAATTTCGCCCCTATCGCCGTTCCAGTTAATTGAAGGTAATATATATCATCAAACCAAAAATAATTTCTACCTAAACAAAAATTCAAACAATCAAGAATAAAGTTGGCTTGTGGTTGTGACATAGACATGTCCCCTCGTAGTTCTTCTTTCACTGCTTTTAAACTGCGATCTTTTGGAATCACAGTGTATATCGAACATACATCAACCAAAGCCAGCCAAATATTATCATTAACTGGCCCAAAATTCCGTACATATCCAAAACTGTCCCTGTATCTTTTAAAAATGATGGCATTCGCACTACATAGTTCTGCAGGAAGAAATCGACGTTTTGAGTACTCGTCAATGAGTCCATGTCGGACACAATCGGCCTGCCCGGGGGGTTGATCAGCTGTTTATGTATTTTGGGCAATTGATATATAACAGGCGTTTTCGGAAATTTAATCTTCAAAAATTCTAACTCTTTTATTTATAGCCCCTTCATCAAATGCTTTCTGTACTAGAATCTTCATCTCCTTTTTATACTCCGGCGTAGGATCTTTTCGTAATACTTGGTACGTGGTTTTATCAGATAGCAGTCTATACATCTCTTTTTCATAATTTGTTAGATCTAACACCACTATCTCCCCCCCCCCCTTTATCCGCTGGTTTGATCACAATTTGCGGATTCATTTCTAAATTGCTCAAAGTCCTTTTTTCTTCCTGTGTACAATTAAAATATCTTGGCTTATCCTCAATTTTATCCAGGCCTTTTAATAGGCCCCTCTTAAATGCCTCTATACAATCATTATCCTTAATGACAGGACAAAATTTACTTTTTGCTCTAAGATCTGTGTGCATAATAGAGCCAGTAGATGGAGGGATTTTTAAAACCATTTTACTATTCATCGCATATTTTGCCAAATTTTGTTTCCTAAAATAGTTATGGATGTCAAGAAACATCTCAAAATTATTGGGTTTTTTTGTTGGCGCAAATTTCAAACCTTTTCCCAAGACGCTTTTTTCTATGTCTGTTAATTGATAAGAGCTAAGCTACAATCTTAACTGGAACCGCGATGGGGGCAAAATGCGCACCCAGTTTCGCCAATTTGTATATGGTGTCCTGGGAGAAAGAAACCATTGACCCCCTCCTACAACAGACCAATAGCAAATTATTGTTAAGGAAGCGATTTATAGATGATTGCCTAGTCTTGTGGGAAGGGGAGAGTCAGGGTCTTGAAAAATTAATTGAAAAAATTAATGTAAATGATTACAACCTTAAGTTTATTAGTGAAATTAGTGCTGCAAGCATTAATTTCCTAGATTTGACAATCTTTATAGAAGGTAGTTGCTTGAAAATGAAAACTTTTTTCAAACCCACTGACGTGAATGGGTACATAGACATGGAGAGTTGCCATCATGCCCCTTGGAAGAACAATATTCCAAAAGGACAATTCATCCAAATCCGGAGGAATTGTACTGACCTTAGTGATCATAGAGAGCAGAGCCAAATAATTCAGAACAGGTTTGAGGAGAAAGGATACGATCGAAACCAGTTAGAAAAAGTAAAGAAAGAAATGGAAATGTGGGATAAAAATAAAAATAAGAGCGTTAAGCGTTACAAAAGAGCCGATGGATTTTAGATTTACATTTATAACCCAATTTAACACACTAGTGGGCCCGCTAAAAAATTCCCTGTATAAGTATTGGTTCACTTTGAAAAATGACCCTGTTCTAGGGCAGGTTCTTCCTGACCGTCCTTCTGTATTATATCGCAGAGCGTCAAATATACGAGACACATTGGTCCACAGATTCATTCCCACGAAACCAGCGAAAGTGGAAAAAATCTGTTCACATGGTGCGGTTTCTGCAGTGCATGGGTAGGATACATAAAGGTAAAAGGAGAGATATCATGTGAACAAATGGGGGTAGTCTATTTATTGGAGTGTCCGTGTGGGCTCCAATATGTGGGCAGAACCCTCCGCAAACTTAAAACACGAATACAAGAACATATTGGGTAATATCAAAAAAGGTTTGGAAAATCATAGTGTACCGCTCCACTTCAAAGTACATCACAACAAAACCCGACAGGTTTAAAATTTATGGAATTCGAAAGCGTTAAATCTAATTGGCGGGGAGGGGATCCAATATTTCATATTAATCGGAAAGAAGTGGAGTGGATATACAAAATGGATACTTTGAAACCAAGCGGGCTGAATATTGAATTCGATCTTAAGCCCTGCTTGGTTGGTTAGTTCAGTTATGTGGACCGAATCCCTGTGTGTTGACGCTCTGGTTAGTAGGGAGTTGATCAACATTTGACGTAATATAAACTAAACATGGGGAGATTAAATTTGTTATTCGGCTAGATGAGCAGGTGTAGGATGTAATTGGATGAAAATTGACACGTGATCTGAGTGTTGGACATGTGACCTCCTTATGAATGGAAAGAGGGGTTAACCTATGGATCATGTGACTGTGTATAAACATAAGAGTAATAGTAGTTGTAAAATATCATTGGAAGAAAATTATCACGTGATCGGAGGACCGGTCATGTGATTTCTTTATGAATGGGAAAGGGTGGCAACTTGTTAAGGAGAGGTGGAGAGATTGATTCCCTGTGGTCTACAATGTATGAATGAAAAAAGGGGTGTGATTTATTGTCGCATCTAAGATTATAGGTTATATCAAATTGGGTTTGATATTGTATATGCTGGACATATGGATTTATGAACTTTATGATATTGCTGGGAATTTTGTAAAAGAGTTTTACTATTCTTATAAAACATATGCTGTATCCTCAAAAAAAGGGCGGGCTTTATGCATTGCCCTTAAATACCACACCTGAAAGGGGTGGTGTTATCGCCCCTGATGAAGCTGGATGTCCCTATGGTGCACCTACCCCTGGATTTCAATTGTGTGGCTGCATTGTGAAGAGCTTGGTAACCCGAGATACCAATACTTGACGGACCTCCATTACGCTGGGCAGCGCGACCACCATTACTAAATTTCATGTTTAACCCTTAGGAAGCGGGGTCTGAAATCCCAGCGCCGTGGAGCTACGGCGCTGTGTACACCCGGTCCTGAGTTAAATCGCTTGGTGACCGGGGTACGATAACTGCTCTGCACGGCAGGCAGCCATGTTTCCTTATGGCACAGGGAGGTATTTCCGCCCCCTGCAGCCCCGATCGCTGCTATTGGCTGGATTCCGCAGACATGCGCATCGCAGCCCCAGCTGCGATACAGGGCTGCAGGGGGGCGTCATGTGGAGGTGACCCGGTGCTGAACAAGTCAGCACCTGTCTCCTCCTTGGTCAGGCAGGGGACACCAGTGTTTTGGGTCCCCAGTCAGCGCTGCTATTGGCTGGAACAACGCTCCAGCCAATGGCAGCGCTATAGCTGCACAGGAAGAGGCAGAACTTCCCTGCTTGCAGCCATTCTAGCTGGTGACTGCATGAAGAGAGGTTCTGTTTCTTTCTGTGCTGCTGTTGGCTTGCTGGGACTTGTGGTGCACCACCACTGCGATTTAACCCTTTCCTGCTGAAAGAAGAAGAAAAGAACAAAAGAAGAATCTGGAACAGCTGAACTGATTTTTTTTTTTCCATTTGCAGCTGTTCCAGATACCTAAACCACCCTCCGTCCCTGTCCCTTCCCCTTTTTTGTGCAGAAAATACTTCTCTTTTTTATTTTTTTTTTATTTTTTTTAACAACTTTTCTTCTAAATTTTATTTCGAATTTATTACAAGCCCCTTCACGTGTGAAAACACTACATACACACCCCTCACACTAAATGAAGGTTTACACATTTCACACGTTACACCCCAATAAAATAAAAAGGTTCCATTCATCCCAACGAGTGTACTCAGCTGAAGAGGCATACGCCATTCTTGCCTCCGATACGGAGTCTGCCAATGAGGGAGAAGAGGATGCCACTTTCCTCTATTTCCTCATCATCATCATCCACTGAAGAGGGACCCTCTAGAAGGCGCCCCAGGGTAGCAGAGGAGGCAGCCCCCCAGAGAGCCCACATGGACCCCACCCCCTGAGAGATATCAGCCCCAAATTCCTGATTTCGTGGGCAACTCAGGAATTCAGATAGACTGTGCGGGCTTCACTGAAACAGATTTTTTTTAAAATCTTTTTCTCTGAAGATTTTATAAATTTTATGGTAACCCATACAAATTTATACGCCCAGCAATTTATTTCCCAGTACCCTACATCGCCATATGCTAGACCCCAAGGTTGGACCCCAGTAAATGCAGCAGAGATGATGACCTTTTGGGGGCTCTTGCTGCATATGGGCCTAGTAAAAAAAAAAAAAGATTAATCAGTATTGGAGTGCAGATGTCTTGTACCACACTCCAATTTACAGTAATACCATGGTCCGTAAATCGATTCCAATCAATACTGAAGTTTTTGCATTACAACGATAATGCACAGTGCCCACCCCAGAATGACCCCGCATTTGACCCTCTGTTCAAAATTAGGCCCGTCCTTGACCAATTCAATGCAAAGTTTTCAGAAGTGTACACCCCAGAACAAAATGTCTGCATAGACGAATCCCTGTTACTTTTCAAAGGGAGGGTAAGATTCCGCCAGTACCTGCCCAGAAAGCGGGCAAGGTAATGCATAAAACTGTATAAAGTCTGTGAGAGTAGCTCTGGGTATACTCACAAGTTCCGGGTTTATGAAGGGAGGGACACCCGGAATCAACCCCCAGAATGCCCCCCGTCCTAGGAGTTAGTGGGAAGATAGTATGGGACTTACTGCACCCACTGCTGGATAAGGATTACCATCTATACGTGGATAATTACTACACGAGTCTACCACTGTTCCAAAGGGACTGTGGCGTGTGGCACAGTACGCAAAAATAAGAGAGGCCTCCCTAGATCCCTGATAGGGCAGCCAATAAGAAATGGAGACAGTCATGCTCTCCTCAATGAGGACATGTTGGTGGTTAAGTACAAGGACAAGAGGGATGTCCTTGTACTGACCACTATTCACAGTAACACCAGCTCCCCTGCTGCTGTACGTGGTACCACTACCACTGTCCTGCCATTGGCTGCTCCCCCACCCGACACCGGATGTTTTCATAGTCACGGATAACCCCTTTAACTGAATACAGATTTAATTCAACTGAAGCTGTATAAATGCATGTGCAGTAAGCTCCCTCTAGTGGTGGCTGCTACTGCCTATTGTAATAATCCTATGTACAGGTCATCAATATCTTAGTCCTTGAAAACACTTTTAAACACTAGTGCATGTACAAATCCTACAGACCCACCATCTACTTCGATAAAATAATCACTACGATAGTATTCAACAGCAACAATTTTCCCCAATGCATGAAAATACATTAAAAGTATGGAAACAGACAAGCATGGAGTACAGGTGTGTATGGTACAGGCTACAATGTCTATTTTCTGATCTTACTAAATCTTTGCCTTGCTGCCTTCAAATCATATGATCCGATCAGGTTACGGGAAACAGGAGAGAAAAAATATGACATGTCATGTGGCTGTGAATAAAAATACTGCAGAGCACAGAATGGAGGGAGTGACGGTTGTGTGCAAATAGTCTGTTCTAAATGAAGGTATGCAATGACTTTTTATGACTGGAGGATGTTTGACTGCCAAAATTGGCTTTAACTAGTTTAGAATATATTAACACTTTTATTGCAATTGTCTGCAAAAGTTATTAGTCTTTCATTTATTAAAATGAAGTTTACTATACTACAAAAATAATAATGAAATAAAACGTGCTATTTAAAGTACCCTCTTGGAAATAATGTATATTGAGGTCAGCAGAAATAAATCACATTTGGCTCTAAACGGGTGAGAAAAATTAAAGGGGTTATCCCATGATTAAAGGGGTTATCCAATTTCTGAAACAGCCCCCCCCCATGTGCCGGGCCCCTAACAGGTAATATACTTACCCCGCTCCGCTCCTCGCAACGCAGCCGCTGCTTCTCCCTGTACATGGAGGAAAACATCCGGTGTTGGAGGGGTGCAGCCAATGGCAGGTGTAGACGAGCCTCCCTAGCATAGCGGGTGACGCTAGGGAGGCTCGTCCCCATTTGCCATCGGCTGCTCCCCTCCGACACCGGATGTTTTCATCCACACACAGGGGGAAGAAGCGGTGGCCCTGCGGGGACCAGGAGCGGAGTGGGGTAAGTATATTACCTGTGAGGGGCCCGACACATGGGGGGGCTGTTTGAGAACTTGGATAACCCCTTTAATGTAAAAAATGAAAATCAGACATCATATAGTACATGGCAATCTCTTTCTAACAATGCTAGAACTAGCGCTGTACCTCACATGGATCCACGTATCTCCCCATTCAATGCTCTGCTAGATTTATATCAAGCTGACAGCTCAGGGGGTGTGTCCTTTCTGCTGCTGCTCTCTCCCTGAGCATGTGCGGCCATCTTAGTGAGCCGGACAAAGAAAAACAGCTGGTGGCCCTATACAAATATATTTTATTGAATAACTCTAATTACCAAAGTATTCAGATCTAGGTGCTGGTTTGAAAATGGTATAATAACTTGACCTTTATGATATAATGGATTGATATGTTGAAAATCAGTATGGTCGGGTTACAGCTATGACCACACCTAGCGCAAGAACAGTTGATTTGTTGGGGTGTGTATTTACAAATAATGTCCAATCAACTGAATGTACCCCCAGTGGACTCCAATCAATGTGTAGAACCATCTCAAAGATGATCAAGGGAAATGGGAGGTCCCAGAGCTAAATTTCCAAGGGGGTCTTATATGTATAAATATTTGAAGTTTGGTATAGAGTGCAGACTGATGGGAAGAAAACTTCATTTTTTAAATTTGAGCACAAAGCTGCAAAATAGCAAAGAGTGAAAACAGCGAAAGGGACTAAAGACTTTCTGATTGCACTGTAATGTAATTGTCATAACTGCTCTTTCTAGCAATGGAAGCCCACTTAGAACACTAACAATAATACTCCTACTAATAATACTGTATTTGTGAAACTGCTGCTTGTGTAATGTTTTTGGGTCAGTTCACACAAAGTTTTTTGGTGCTGATTTTGGAACATTTCTGCCTCAAAATCAGCTCCAAATCTGCTCCAAAAACGCCTCAAAACAGCTTCACATTCATTACAATGAGAAACAGCACTTGCTTCTTTTTTACGCATGTCCTGTCTCGGGGCAGAAATCAGTGCTGAGTTTCCTGTTCAAAGTAACGGGAAGCAGAAAAATAAAAACACCATTTGAGATGTGCACATACGTGCATTTTTCGCAAATAAACGCAATAAAAAGCGCTTGTAGGAAAAGTACTATAGAATTTCATGTAAAAAATCTGCCTGAAAAATGCATCAAAATTATGCGCGCATAATTGAGGCGTAAAAATATGCTTGGATTACAAGCTGATTTTTTACACATGTATTTAGAAAATTAGCCGTGAGAACTGACACTTATACTGTCTCTCTTCCGGCACATTTGATTAGTGACATGCATTAAAGAAGTTTTTCCGGATTACTATAGTTTTTGACAGATATGCTCATTTAGTTGCTTACATTTTCACAATGCTTTTTTTTTTTTTTTTTTTTTTTACAATGTGGTCACTCCTGACCCATTTTCATCATGAAAACTAATCACTCTGCTTTGTTTCCATCTGTATGTAGCACCTAGGCCCCTTTCAAACGGGCGAGATTTCCGCGCAGGTGCAATGCGTTCACCTCACGCATTGCACCCGCACTGAATCCGGACCCATGAATTTCTATGGGGCTGTGCAGATGAGCAGCGATTTTCACGCATCACTTGTGCGTTGCGTGAAAATCGCAGCATGTTCTATATTCTGCGTTTTTCACGCAACGGAGGCCCCATAGAAGTGAATGGGGCTGCGTGAAAATCGGAAGCATCCGCAAGCAAGTGCGGATGCGGTGCGATTTTCACGCACGGTTGCTAGGAGGCGATCGGGATGGGGACCCGATCATTATTATTTTCCCTTATAACATGGTTATAAGGGAAAAAAATTGCATTCTTAATACTCGAGGGGTTAAAAGAAAAATAAATTATAATTTAACTCACCTTAATCCACTTGTTCGCGCAGCCCGGCATCTCTTCTGTCTTCTTCTTTGCTGTGCAGGAAAAGGACCTGTGGTGACGTCACTACGCTCATCACATGGCCCGTCACATGATCCATCACCATGGTAAAAGATCATGTGATGGACCATGTGATGAGCGCAGTGACGTCATCAAAGGTCCTTTTTTTGTGCACAGCAAAGATGAAGACAGAAGAGAAGCCGGGCTGCGCGAACAAGTGGATTAAGGCGAGTTAAAAAAAATAATTTTAACCCCTCCAGCCCTATTGTACTATGCATTCTGTATTAAGAATGCTATTATTTTCCCTTATAACCATGTTATAAGGGAAAATAATAAAATCTACACAACACCTAACCCAAACCCGAACTTCTGTGAAGAAGTCCGGATTCAGGTTTGGGTACCAAACATGCCGATTTTTCCCACGCACCACATCTTATCCGGGCCAAAAACATGACGCCCGTGTGAAAGAGGCCTTACTGTTGGCGCATCCAACCAAACTCATGATGCATTTCTCCATTCTCTGCCACAGCTCCAGCACCACCCTTAACCCCTTAAGGACGCAGGGCGTATCGGTACGCCCTATTTCCCGAGTCCTTAAGGACTCAGGGCGTACCGGTACGTCCTAGCTTGAACTCAGTATTCCGGCGCCCGAGGGGTTAAACGGCGCCCTGTGACAACGCCAGGGGGGGTCATGTGACCCCCCCGTGTCGGCGATCGCAGCAAACCGCAGGTCAATTCAGACCTGCGGTTTGCTGCGCTTTTTGCAGTTTCTGATGCCCGCGGTCCCTGACCGCGGGGATCAGAAACTTTTGAGTGCCTATAATCAATATTTTTCACCCCCCCCTGCACCCCTGCACGATTTTATGCCGGCGGGTGGTGCGGGGGGGGTGTCGCATGCGGGCGGTGCGGGAGGCGGGCGGTGCGGCAGGCGGGATCGCGATCCCCCGCCCGCCTCCCCATGAATGATCGTTGGTGTCTAGTGGGGATACCAGGGTGCCAGCACATTGCTGGCACCCTGGTATAAACGGCTGACATCTGTGAAGATGTCAGCCGTTTAACCCTTTCCATACCGCGGTCCGTACGGACCGCTGTATGGAAAAAGTTAACTGTCGTCGGTCAGGGAGCTCCCTCCCTCTCCATCGGGGGGCTGCTGTGCCTTTGCAGCCCCCCGATGGAGAGGGAGAGAGCCCCCAGAGAGCCCCCCTCAGCCCCGTGCTTACCCTTCCCCGTCTGCGAAGTTCTGAGCAGACGGGGAAGGTTCCCATGGCAACAGGACGCCTGCTCAGGCGTCCTGCTGTCCATGGTGCTGAACAGATCTATGCTGAAAGCATAGATCTGTTCAGTGTAAGTAAAATACAGTATAGAACAATATATATTGTACTGTACTGTATTATACAGACATCAGACCCACTGGATCTTCCAGAACCAAGTGGGTCTGGGTCAAAAAAAAAGTGAAAAAAAGTGAAAAAAGTTAAGATAAAAAAAAAAACATTCATCACTGAATAAAAAAAAAAAAAAAAAAAATACACTACACATATTAGGTATCGCCGCGTCCGTAACGACCTGATCTATAAAACGGTCATGTTACTTTCCCCGCACGGTGAACACCATAAAAATAAAAAAATAAAAACTATGAGAAAATTGAAATTTTGCCCACCTTACTTCCCAAAAAAGGTAATAAAAGTGATCAAAAAAGTCACATGTACGCCAAAATAGTACCAATCAAACCGTCATCTCATCCCGCAAAAATCATACCTTACCCAAGATAATCGCCCAAAAACTGAAAAAACTATGGCTCTCAGACTAAAGAAACACTAAAACATGATTTTTTTTGTTTCAAAAATGAAATCATTGTGTAAAACTTACATAAATAAAAATAAAGTATACATATTAGGTATCGCCGCGTCCGTATCGACCGGCTCTATAAGAATATCACATGATCTAACCCCTTAGGTGACCACCGTAAAAAATAAAAAATAAAAACGGTGTAAAAAAAGCCATTTTTTGTCATCTTACGTCACAAAAAGTGTAATAACAAGCGATCAAAAAGTCATATGCACCCCAAAATAGTGCCAATTAAACCGTCATCTCATCCCGCAAAAAATGAGACCCTACTCAAGATAATCGCCCAAAAACTGAAAAAACTATGGCTCTTAGACTATGGAGACACTAAAACTTTTTTTGGTTTTAAAAATGAAGTTATTGTATAAAACTTACATAAATAAAAAAAAGGTATACATATTAGGTATCACCGCGTCCGTGACAACCTGCTCTATAAAATTACCACATGATCTAACCTGTCAGATGAATGTTGTAAATAACAGAAAAAAAAAAAACGTGCCAAAAAAGCTATTTCTTGTTACCTTGCCGCACAAAAAGTGTAATATAGAGCAACCAAAAATCATATGTACCCTAAACTAGTACCAACAAAGCTGCCACCTTATTCCGTACTTTCTAAAATGGGGTCACTTTTTTGGAGTTTCTACTCTAGGGGTGCATCAGGGGGGCTTCAAATGGGACATGGTGTCAAAAAAACCAGTCCAGCAAAACCTGCCTTCCAAAAACCGTATGGCATTCCTTTCCTTCTGCGCCCTGCCGTGTGCCCGTACAGCGGTTTACGACCACATATGGGGTGTTTCTGTAAACTACAGAATAAGGGCCATAAATAATGAGTTTTGTTTGGCTGTTAACCCTTGCTTTGTTACTGGAAAAAAAATATTAAAATGGAAAATCTGCCAAAAAAGTGAAATTTTGAAATTGTATCTCTATTTTCCATTAAATCTTGTGCAACACCTAAAGGGTTAACAAAGTTTGTAAAATCAGTTTTGAATACCTTGAGGGGTGTAGTTTCTTAGATGGGGTCACTTTTATGGAGTTTCTACTCTAGGGGTGCATCAGGGGGGCTTCAAATGGGACATGGTGTCAAAAAAACAGTCCAGCAAAATCTGGCTTCCAAAAACCATACGGCGCACCTTTCACTCTACGCCCCGCTGTGTGGCCGTACAGTAGTTTACGGCCACATATGGGGTGTTTCTGTAAACGGCAGAGTCAGGGCAATAAAGATACAGTCTTGTTTGGCTGTTAACCCTTGCTTTGTTAGTGGAAAAAATGGGTTAAAATGGAAAATTAGGCAAAAAAATGAAATTCTCAAATTTCATCCCCATTTGCCAATAACTCTTGTGCAACACCTAAAGGGTTAACAAAGTTTGTAAAATCAGTTTTGAATACCTTGAGGGGTGTAGTTTCTTAGATGGGGTCACTTTTATGGAGTTTCTACTCTAGGGGTGCATCAGGGGGCTTCAAATGGGACATGGTGTCAAAAAAACAGTCCAGCAAAATCAGCCCTCCAAAAACCAAACGGCGCACCTTTCACTCTACGCCCTACTGTGTGCCCGTACAGTAGTTTACGGCCACATATGGGGTGTTTCTGTAAACGGCAGAGTCAGGGCAATAAAGATACAGTCTTGTTTAGCTGTTAACCCTTGCTTTGTTAGTGGAAAAAATGGGTTAAAATGGAAAATTAGGCAAAAAAATGAAATTCTCAAATTTCATCCCCATTTGCCAATAACTCTTGTGCAATACCTAAAGGGTTAACAAAGCTTGTAAAATCAGTTTTGAATACCTTGAGGGGTGTAGTTTATAGAATGGGGTCATTTTTGGGCGGTTTCTATTATGTAAGCCTCGCAAAGTGACTTCAGACCTGTAGTGGTCCCTAAAAATTTGTTTTTTGTAAATTTCTGAAAAATTTCAAGATTTGCTTCTAAACTTCTAAGCCTTATAACATCCCCAAAAAATAAAATATCAATCCCAAAATGCTACAAACATGAAGTAGACATATGGGGAATGTAAAGTCATCAAAATTTTTGGGGGTATTACTATGTATTACAGAAGTAGAGAAACTGAAACTTTGAAATTTGCAAATTTTTCAAAATTTTTGGTAAATATGGTATTTTTTTATGCAAAAAAATTAACTTTTTTGACCCAATTTTAGCAGTGTCATGAAGTACAATATGTGACGAAAAAACAATCTCAGAACGGCCTGGATAAGTCAAAGCGTTTTAAAGTTATCAGCATTTAAAGTGACACTGGTCAGATTTGCAAAAAATGGCCAAGTCCTTAAGGTGAAATAGGGCTGAGTCCTTAAGGGGTTAACCGCCTCCGGACTGCCTAACGCAGGATCGCGTTCCGGAGGCGGCAGCTGCAGGCAGAGTCACGCATATACGCGTCATCTGGCGAGATTTCGCTCAAAGCCAGACCGCATTGCGTTTAGCAGGTTGGTTCAGCCCCCTCACATTCAAGGCAATTATTCTAAGGGTACCCATTTATGTTTTTAAACCATAGCAGTACAGGTCCGTAGGCAGCCTCACCCCGGTCATACACATAGAACCACTGGTGTCTAGTCAATAAGGTCTCACAGAACCTCCCCCCCCCCCCCCTTCCCAACCCATACAGAACAAATAAAGACATTTCACATACACGTGAAACCCTGGGGAAAATAATTTCCTGGACTTGGGGAATACAAACAAATATGCAATAGCAAACAAGGGGAACGTTAAATAAAAACTAGCAAGCGGCATACATTCCCGGCTATGCTAGCATATATCAGATCTCCCCCTTATAGTATAACACTCCTAACTGATGAAAAGGACATAGTGCAAACATTAAAGGGGTTGTCCGGGTTCAGAGCTGAACCTAGACATCCCTCCATTTTCCCCCCGACAGCCCCCCTGACATGAGCATCGGAGCAGTACATGCTCCGATGCTCTCCTTTGCCCTGCGCTAAATTGCGCAGGGCAAAGGCATTTTTAGGAGTTCCGGTGACGTACCAGGGCTCTCCATGGGGCTGACAGGAACCCTGGTGACGTCACCGGCACTGATGGGCGGGATTTAGCTCTGCCCTAGCCAGTAAAACGGCTAGGGCAGAGCTAAAGCCCGCCCATCAGAGCCGGTGACGTCACCGAACACACTGCCGGGCGGAAGTTACCGCCCGGCAATGTGTTATTGAAAACAAAAAAGCCCGTGCGATTTAGCGCAGGGCACGGGAGCACATCGGAGCATGAGATGCTCCGATGCTAGGCTCAGGGGGGCTGTCTGGGTGAAAATAAGGGTATGTCCGGGTTCAGCTCTGAACCCGGACAACCCCTTTAATAAAGGCCGTCTCCAGTACTGGGCAAATCATTGACTCAAGCACTCAGTCTGCCCCCCACACCATTATGTGCAGGCATCTAACCAACAACATGACCCCACATTCAGCAACTGTCCATATAGACAAAAGGTAGAAGGCATAATAACTTGTGTCAATCAGCAGATTAAGTGCCCTCCCTTAAATCCTTTTCAGTGGAGCCCAAACACTGACATGCCGCACCCGGATCCTCAAATAAGTGCGTTTAATCTTTCGCCACGACTCGCAGGATATAGCATAAAATACGGAAGCTGTAATAGTCGCAGTCTGCGTTTAGCATCAATAAAACGTGCACGCTTCTTTTGGACGTCAGGTGAGAAGTCAGGAAACAAAGAGATCCGGTTCCCATCAATAGACAATTCAGTGCAGTCTCTTGCACCTCTCAAAAAGGCATCCCGGTCACGAAAATGGAGGACTCTAAGCAATAAAGGGAGCGGTGGTGCACCTGGAAGTGGGGGGCGAAACGGCACCCTGTGTGCTCGTTCCACAGCAAACAGAGGAGACAGCTTTTCCTTTCCTATTTTTTCTGTTAGCCACTTTTCCACAAATGTAACAGCATCTGTTCCTTCGGTACGTTCTGGCACACCAATCATGCACACATTATTTTGCCGCAGCCTGTTTTCCAGGTCGTCAGTTTTGGAGATAAGCATGGTGACATTGTGAATCACCCGCTGCATGTCCCTTTTAACTGGTGGCATTTGGTCTTCCAAATCACTTAAGCGGCCCTCCATTTCACTCATATGCTCTTTGACTTGCCTCATGTCTTGCCTTAGTAGCCCTATATCCTCTTTCAGGCCACCCACATTGGTAGTAAGCGCAGTGATTGCATTATTGCATTGTAGCACTGCTGAAAAGGCATCCTTGATAGTAGGCTCAAGCACTGAGGCGGCCATCCTGCCATTAAGATCACTGACCTCAGAGTCCTCTGAAATGTTGTCATCTTGCGATGGAGGCACTGAAGGATTCCTCTTAACAGCGGCAGCGTATGCGTTCAGGGCTGATGCAGGATGAACAGATTCAGTGGTGTGAGCAAACTTTTCCAGTCGTGCTGCCACATCCAGCATCTTCACTGACTGTCCAGCGCCATCTTGCCTTGCTGGGGTGGCTCTTTCACCGTCCTTTCCCTCCTTCTCTTTGGCCATTTGACGGCGCATGGCGGAGCGGTACGGTAGCAGGACCCCTGGGGAAGCACTTTGTTGTATCGGTGAGCCGTTACAGTCCCAGATGGACGGGGAGAAGAATGGATTACAGGATGTTCAGCCGGGAGCTCAGTTCTGCACGTCCTCTCACATCCCCAGTCAGGCCACGCCCCCCTAGAAAATCGCATTTATTAATATGGTAATTACCTGAGTAAGAAGCCCAAGGGGCTGTCCCTTCGGCCGTTGGACCCATAAGCTCACGCATGCGCCGTGGATATACATATCAGCGTCTGGAATCGGCCTCACAGGATGCACTGCACATGCGCCAGCCGACAATGAGGAGTGAATAAATTAGCAGTGGGGCGGTGCTGGGCTCCAGGAGAAGGGACGCGTCTGGGCTCCAACGGCTGGAGGGACAGCCCTTTGGGCTCCTTACTCAGGTAATTACCATATTAATAAAAGCAATTTTCTAGACAAAGGACAACACTTAGGGTAGTAATACTAGTATATTTTAATACAAAACGAGCAGACTGATGTGATGATGTTAAAAGCTGTCACTAAAATCCAGGTGACCGAATCCCTTTAATACTGCGGTATAGTGAGTAACGGTAAATCACCCAACCCTAAACTAAAATACTTTTTTTTTTTTTTAAAGAGAATCTGTCACCAAACTAACTATTTGCATAGGCAGATAGCTGTGGTACACCAGGATAAAACACTGGTTTTCTCTTCTTGATACGTGGCTCTGTTCCAGTTGACAGGGCCAGATAGTGGAAAAACAGCCAGGGGAAGGCTGGCCACAGAAGGGAATGGAGCTTGTGTGAAACAAGAGCAATGGTGACACCCTCATTGCACCAAAGGCCTAATTTGCATATTAAGAAAAAGTGCCAAAACTTGGGAACAGAGCCACAGATCAAAAAAGAAAACCAGTGTTTTATCCTGGTGAACTATGTCTATGCAAACAGTCAGGGATTAGGGTTGTTGCGGGTATCGAAATATCGATACCCAATCAATACTTTTGTCCCGGTATCGATACGATACGATCCTCGATACGATACCGGGATTTGACATTTATCGATACTAGGCTGCCCTACTGCGCAGTCTAGCATTACAGAACATGAGCACATACATGCTATGCTGTCAGCGCGCTCATGTTCCCTCAGCAGCACAGGGGAGGAGTCGTCACTCTCTCTCCCTCCCCCCTGTGCCGCCGCCAATAAAAAGAGAGGGGGCGGAGGAGGGGCGGGCGCACGGCGCCACCAATGATAGTAATGGACCTTTCATTGGTCCAAACATTGCAAACTATCAGGATATGTAGAGTGGCGACCAGGGATCTCACTGAACTTACTATTATTCCTGGGTGCCACTCTGTTCGCCCGCTGTGCCCCCGGTATATTCTCCCGCTCTGTATGCTAATTGCTAGCATCGGAGAAATGGGGAGGAGACTGCCCTTTTTCTCAATGGGCGTTCCTTCTCCCTGGCTGTAGCGCTGTCCAATCAAAGCGCAGAGCGTCACAGCCAGGGAGAACTTGGTGATTTTATTTTTTTACTCCCTGTCTGTGACGCTCTGCGCTTTGATTGCACAGCGCTACAGCCAAGGAGAAGGAACACCCATTGAGAAAAAGGGCCGTCTCCTCCCCATTACTCCGATGCTATCAATTAGCATACAGAGCGGGAAAATATACCGGGGCCACAGCGGGCGAGCGGAGCAGCACCTAGGAAAAATAGTAAGTTCAGTGAGATCCCTGGGCGCCGCTCTACATATCCTGATAGGTAGTTTACAATGTTTGGACCAATGAAAGGTTCTCTACTATCATTGGTGGCGCAGAGCGCCTGCCCCCCCCCCATATCAAAATCATTGGTGGCAGTGGCCACAGGGTCCCCTCCCCTTTTCATTGATGGCAGTGGCAGTTCTGATCGGAGCCCCAGCAGTGTAATCCTAGGGCTCCTATCGGTTACCATGGCAGCCAGGACGCTACTGAAGCCCTGGCTGCCATGTAACTTCCCTGCTGCTGTGTGCACAGAACACAGGGCAGGAGGGAGAGTGTAATATCCTATTCACTCTAATAGAGTAAAAAGATCCCAGGTTCAAGCCCCTAAGGGGGGAAATAGTTATTAACCACTTAAGGACCACAGGTTTATACCCCCCTAAAGACCAGGCCCTTTTTTACAAATCGGCACTACACTACTTTCACCGTTTATTGCTCGGTCATGCAACTTACCACCCAAATGAATTTTACCTCCTTTTCTTCTCACTAATAGAGCTTTCATTTGGTGGTATTTCATTGCTGCTGTCATTTTTACTTTTTTTGTTATTAATCGAAATTTAACGATTTTTTTGCAAAAAAATGACATTTTTCACTTTCAGTTGTAAAATTTTGCAAAAAAAAACGAGATCCATATAGAAATTTTGCTCTAAATTTATAGTTCTACATGTCTTTGATAAAAAAAAAATGTTTGGGTAAAAAAAAAATGGTTTGGGTAAAAGTTATAGCGTTTACAAACTATGGTACAAAAATGTGAATTTCCGCTTTTTGAAGCAGCTCTGACTTTCTGAGCACCTGTCATGTTTCCTGAGGTTCTACAATGGCCAGACAGTACAAACACCCCACAAATGACCCCATTTCGGAAAGTACACACCCTAAGGTATTCGCTGATGGGCATAGTGAGTTCATAGAACTTTTTATTTTTTGTCACAAGTTAGCGGAAAATGATGATTTTTATTTTTTATTTTATTTTTCTTACAAAGTCTCATATTCCACTAACTTGTGACAAAAAATAAAAACTTCTATGAACTCACTATGCCCATCACGAAATACCTTGGGGTCTCTTCTTTCC
The DNA here is from genome assembly GCF_905171765.1 of Bufo bufo. Classification (NCBI taxonomy): domain Eukaryota; kingdom Metazoa; phylum Chordata; class Amphibia; order Anura; family Bufonidae; genus Bufo; species Bufo bufo. The sequence goes on along the minus strand of NC_053389.1, from coordinate 601,561,132 downwards.
AAAATGGGGTCACTTGTGGGGTAGTTATACTGCCCTGGCATTCTAGGGGCCCAAATGTGTGGTAAGGAGTTTGAAATCAAATTCTGTAACAAATGACCTGTGAAATCCGAAAGGTGCTCTTTGGAATATGGGCCCCTTTGCCCACCTAGGCTGCAAAAAAGTGTCACACATCTGGTATCTCTGTATTCAGGAGAAGTTGAGGAATGTGTTTTGGGGTGTCTTTTTACATATACCGATGCTGGGTGGGATAAATATCTTGGTCAAATGCCAACTTTGTATAAAAAAATGGGAAAAGTTGTCTTTTGCCAAGATATTTCTCTCACCCAGCATGGGTATATGTAAAATGACACCCCAAAACACATTCCCCACCTTCTCCTGAGTACGGCAATACCAGATGTGTGACACTTTTTTGCAGCCTAGGTGGGCAAAGGGGCCCATATTCCAAAGAGCACCTTTCGGATTTCACAGGTCATTTGTTACAGAATTTGATTTCAAACTCCTTACCACACATTCGGGCCCCTAGAATGCCAGGGCAGTATAACTACCCCACAAGTGACCCCATTTTGGAAAGAAGACACCCCAAGGTATTCCATGAGGGGCATGGCAAGTTCCTAGAATTTTTTATTTTTTGTCACAAGTTAGTGGAAAATGATGATTTTTTTTTTTTTTTTTTTTTTTCATACAAAGTCTCATATTCCACTAACTTGTGACAAAAAATAAAAACTTCCATGAACTCACTATGCCCATCAGCGAATACCTTGGGGTCTCTTCTTTCCAAAATGGGGTCACTTGTGGGGTAGTTATACTGCCCTGGCATTCTAGGGGCCCAAATGTGTGGTAAGGAGTTTGAAATCAAATTCTGCAAAAAATGACCAGTGAAATCCGAAAGGTGCTCTTTGGAATATGGGCCCCTTTGCCCACCTAGGCTGCAAAAAAGTGTCACACATATGGTATCTCTGTATTCAGGAGAAGTTGAGGAATGTGTTTTGGGGTGTCTTTTTACATATACCCATGCTGGGTGAGATAAATATCTTGGTCAAATGCCAACTTTGTATAAAAAAAATGGGAAAAGTTGTCTTTTGCCAAGATATTTCTCTCACCCAGCATGGGTATATGTAAAATGACACCCCAAAACACATTTCCCACCTTCTCCTGAGTACGGGGATACCAGATGTGTGACACGTTTTTGCAGCCTAGGTGGGCAAAGGGGCCCATATTCCAAAGAGCACCTTTCGGATTTCACAGGTCATTTTTTACAGAATTTGATTTCAAACTCCTTACCACACATTTGGGCCCCTAGAATGCCAGGGCAGTATAACTACCCCACAAGTGACCCCATTTTGGAAAGAAGAGACCCCAAGGTATTCGCTGATGGGCATAGTGAGTTCATGGAAGTTTTTATTTTTTGTCACAAGTTAGTGGAATATGAGACTTTGTATGAAAAAAAAAAAAAAAAAAAATTTTCCACTAACTTGTGACAAAAAATAAAAAATTCTAGGAACTCGCCATGCCCCTCACGGAATACCTTGGGGTGTCTTCTTTCCAAAATGGGGTCACTTGTTGGGTAGTTATACTGCCCTGGCATTTTCCAGGGGCCCTAATGTGTGGTAAGTAGGTAAATGACCTGTGAAATCCTAAAGGTGCTCTTTGGAATGTGGGCCCCTTTGCCCACCTAGGCTGCAAAAAAGTGTCACACATCTGGTATCGCCGTATTCAGGAGAAGTTGGGGAATGTGTTTTGGGGTGTCATTTTACATATACCCATGCTGGGTGAGAGAAATATCTTGGCAAAAGACAACTTTTCCCATTTTTTTATACAAAGTTGGCATTTGACCAAGATATTTCTCTCACCCAGCATGGGTATATGTAAAATGACACCCCAAAACACATTCCCCAACTTCTCCTGAGTACGGCGATACCAGATGTGTGACACTTTTTTGCAGCCTAGATGCGCAAAGGTGCCCAAATTCCTTTTAGGAGGGCATTTTTAGACATTTGGATACCAGACTTCTTCTCACGCTTTGGGGCCCCTAGAATGCCAGGGCAGTATAAATACCCCACATGTGACCCCATTTTGGAAAGAAGACACCCCAAGGTATTCAATGAGGGGCATGGCGAGTTCATAGAAATTTTTTTTTTTTGGCACAAGTTAGCGGAAATTGATATTTTTAATTTTTTTCTCACAAAGTCTCCCGTTCCGCTAACTTGGGACAAAAATTTCAATCTTTCATGGACTCAATATGCCCCTCACGGAATACCTGGGGGTGTCTTCTTTCCGAAATGGGGTCACATGTGGGGTATTTATACTGCCCTGGCATTCTAGGGGCCCTAAAGCGTGAGAAGAAGTCTGGAATATAAATGTCTAAAAAATTTTACGCATTTGGTTTCCGTAAGGGGTATGGTGAGTTCATGTGAGATTTTATTTTTTGACACAAGTTAGTGGAATATGAGACTTTGTAAGAAAAAAATAATAATAATTCCGCTAACTTGGGCCAAAAAAATGTCTGAATGGAGCCTTACAGAGGGGTGATCAATGACAGGGGGGTGATCAATGACAGGGGGGTGATCAATGACAGGGGGGGGATCAGGGAGTCTATATGGGGTGATCACCACAGTCATTGATCACGCCCCTGTAAGGCTTCATTCAGACGTCCGTATGCGTTTTGCGGATCCGATCCATCTATCAGTGCATCCGTAAAAATCATGCGGACATCTGAATGGAGCTTTACAGGGGGGTAATCAATGACAGGGGGGTGATCAGGGAGTCTATATGGTGTGATCACCACAGTCATTGATCATGCCCCTGTAAGGCTTCATTCAGACGTCCGGATGCGTTTTGCGGATCCGATCCATCTATCAGTGGATCCGTAAAAATCATGCGGACGTCTGAATGGAGCTTTACAGGGGGGTAATCAATGACAGGGGGGTAATCAATGACAGGGGGGTGATCAAGGAGTCTATATGGGGTGATCACCACAGTCATTGATCACGCCCCTGTAAGGCTTCATTCAGACGTCCGGATGCGTTTTGCGGATCCGATCCATCTATCAGTGCATCCGTAAAAATCACGCGGACATCTGAATGGAGCTTTACAGGGGGGTAATCAATGACAGGGGGGTGATCAGGGAGTCTATATGGAGTGATCACCACAGTCATTGATCACGCCCCTGTAAGGCTTCATTCAGACGTCCGGATGCGTTTTGCGGATCCGATCCATCTATCAGTGCATCCGTAAAAATCATGCGGACATCTGAATGGAGCTTTACAGGGGGGTAATCACCACAGTCATTGATCATGCCCCTGTAAGGCTTCATTCAGACGTCCGGATGCGTTTTGCGGATCCGATCCATCTATCAGTGCATCCGTAAAAATCATGCGGACATCTGAATGGAGCTTTACAGGGGGGTGATCAGGGAGTCTATATGGGGTGATCACCACAGTCATTGATCATGCCCCTGTAAGGCTTCATTCAGACGTCCGGATGCGTTTTGTGGATCGGATCCATCTATCAGTGCATCCGTAAAAATCATGCGGACATCTGAATGGAGCTTTACAGGGGGGTGATCAGGGAGTCTATATGGGGTGATCACCACAGTCATTGATCATGCCCCTGTAAGGCTTCATTCAGACGTCCGGATGCGTTTTGCGGATCGGATCCATCTATCAGTGCATCCGTAAAAATCATGCGGACGTCTGAATGGAGCTTTACAGGGGGGTGATCAATGACAGGGGTGTAATCAATGACAGGGGGGTGATCAGGGAGTCTATATGGGGTGATCACCACAGTCATTGATCACGCCCCTGTAAGGCTTCATTCAGACGTCCGGATGCGTTTTGCGGATCCGATCCATCTATCAGTGGATCCGTAAAAATCATGCGGACGTCTGAATGGAGCTTTACAGGGGGTTGATCAATGACAGGGGGGTGATCAATGACAGGGGGGTGATCAGGGAGTCTATATGGGGTGATCAGGGGTGATCAGGGGCTAATAAGGGGTTAATAAGTGACGGGGGGGGGTGTAGTGTAGTGTAGTGGTGCTTGGTGGGACTTTACTGAGCTACCTGTGTCCTCTGGTGGTCGATCCAAACAAAGGGGACCACCAGAGGACCAGGTAGCAGGTATATTAGACGCTGTTATCAAAACAGCGTCTAATATACCTGTTAGGGGTTAAAAAAAACACATCTCCAGCCTGCCAGCGAACGATCGCCGCTGGCAGGCTGGAGATCAACTCTCTTACCTTCCGTTCCTGTGAGCGCGCGCGCCTGTGTGCGCGCGTTCACAGGAAATCTCGGCTCACGCGAGATGACGCCTATTGGCGTTAGTGTGACCTGGGAGCGCCGCAGAAATGACGCCTTTCGGCGTTAGCGTGGCGGGAAGTGGTTAAATAAAAAGTAAAAAAAAAAAATAAATATACACACACATATACACACACACACACACACACACACACACACACACTGCTCAAAAAAATAAAGGGAACACTTAAACAACACAATGTAACTCCAAGTCAATCACACTTCTGTGAAATCAAACTGTCCACTTAGGAAGCAACACTGAGTGACAATCAATTTCACATACTGTTGTGCAAATGGGATAGACAACAGGTGGAAATTATAGGCAATTAGCAAGACACCCCCAATAAAGGAGTGGTTCTGCAGGTGGTGACCACAGACCACTTCTCAGTTCCTATGCTTCCTGGCTGATGTTTTGGTCACTTTTGAATGCTGGCGGTGCTTTCACTCTAGTGGTAGCATGAGACGGAGTCTACAACCCACACAAGTGTCTCAGGTAGTGAAGCTTATCCAGGATGGCACATCAATGCAAGCTGTGGCAAGAAGGTTTGCTGTGTCTGTCAGCTTAGTGTCCAGAGCATTGAGGCGTCACCAGGAGACAGGCCAGTACATCAGGAGACGTGGAGGAGGCCGTAGGAGGGCAACAACCCAGCAGCAGGACCGCTACCTCCGCCTTTGTGCAAGGAGGAACAGGAGGAGCACTGCCAGAGCCCTGCAAAATGTCCTCCAGCAGGCCACAAATGTGCATTTGTCTGCTCAAACGGTCAGAAACAGACTCCATGAGGGTGATATGAGGGCCCGACGTCCACAGGTGGGGGTTGCGCTTACAGCCCAACACCATGCAGGACATTTGGCATTTGCCAGAGAACACCAATATTGGCAAATTCGCCACTGGCGCCCTGTGCTCTTCACAGATGAAAGCAGGTTCACACTGAGCACATGTGACAGACGTGACAGAGTCTGGAGATGCCGTGGAGAACGTTCTGCTGCCTGCAACATCCTCCAGCATGACCGGTTTGGCATTGGGTCAGTAATGGTGTGGGGTGGCATTTCTTTCTAGGGCCGCACAGCCCTCCATGTGCTCGCCAGAGGTAGCCTGACTGCCATTAGGTACCGAGATGAGATCCTCAGACCCCTTGTGAGACCATATGCTGGTGCGGTTGGCCCTGGGTTCCTCCTAATGCAAGACAATGCTAGACACGAAGGTATTGATGCTATGGACTGGCCCGCCCGTTCCCCAGACATGAATCCAATTGAGCACATCTGGGACATCATGTCTCGCTCAATCCACCAACAGACTGTCCAGGAGTTGGCAGATGCTTTAGTCCAGGTCTGGGAGGAGATCCCTCAGGAGACCGTCCGCCACCTCATCAGGAGCATGCACAGGCGTTGTAGGGAGGTCATACAGGCACGTGGAGGCCACACACACTACTGAGCCTCATTTTGACTTGTTTTAAGGACATTACATCAAAGTTGGATCAGCCTGTAGTGTGTTTTTCTACTTTCATTTTGAGTGTGCCTCCAAATCCAGACCTCCATGGGTTGAAAAATTTGATTTCCATTTTTTTATTTTTGTGCGATTTTGTTGTCAGCACATTCAACTATGTAAAGAACAAAGTATTTCAGAAGAATATTTAATTAACTCAGATTTAGGATGTGTTATTTTTGTGTTCCCTTTATTTTTTTGAGCAGTGTATATTTAGTATAAATCACCCCCTTTCCCAATTTTACATATAAACAATAAACATATCGCCACGTCAAATTTTTTATCCCTAGGGTCCGAAAAGGAAGCCCCATCCGCCATAGGCAAGGTGGTATGCTTAGCCAGGCGGGATACTGGATCAACAATAGGAGAGGACGGACACTTTTTTGTTAAATCCTCTGGAAAGGGATATAAGATGTCTAAATAAATCGGTAAAGGAAAACGCCTGGAAAGTGAGGAATCAAAATCTGGGTGGTTGGGAAAAAATTTAAGCGAGCAACGGGATCGCCTGAAGGAAAAACAGAGCCAGCAGATATGGACGTAGGATACTCAACCTGTAGGGTTTCAATAACTGCTGCAATGAGACTGTCTACCATAGCAGACAGTTTTGAAGACTTTTCCTCAGTCAGCGTCTGACAACCTTTCCGCAACACGCTTCTTCTACTGAGGACACGTCGGAGGGAGACTCCCTGGGAGGTGGCAGAGAGACGGAGGAAACGGGAGAAGCAAACACCCTTCGAGGAGAGGGTGGTCTGGCTCATTTTGCAGGACGGCCGCGATGGAGATTAGCAGAGGAGTCCCCAGAGTCTGACTGGTCAGAAGGTGGCCGTGTGGCCAAACGCCACAGTATTTCCACAATGGCCTTGTTGGAATGAGAAACGTCCTGAACCATTTTAGCCAGGGAGCTCACCCACTCCAGTTCAACCATGGGCTGGGCAGGAGGGGTGATTGGGTCAGGGTCAGAACCACTTGGCAGTGGAGCAGAAGGGATCCAACTGACCAGATGGGAATTTTGAGCAATAAGAAGCACAGGAGAAGGAGAAAAAAAAAAAAAGGGAGGTCTGTCTCCTACAGACACTAAGCTAAAACTGATTTAGCTTAGTCCCTGTAGGAAGGGTATAGCTGAAGGGAGGAGCTCACACTTTTGTGCTTAGTGTCCGCCTCCTAGTGGCAGCAGCTATACCCTTGGTCAAGTCTGTGTCCCCCAATGATATGGATGATAAACTGGCATGGACCTCATTAGGTAAATTATACGATAAAATCTTGGTGCAATCACAATTTAACATGGGCCAATATTTTCCAGGATAAGGAGTTACAACCATCAAAAAACGAAACCCTCTCATCCCAACGACAACTGTGATGGTGCAGCATACACTTCCAAACAAGATCAGTGTGATGAGAGTGGATCATATCAACCTGTGGTGCGGTCAGACAGAAGTGCAAGACGTGTAACATACGTTACACACAGGATGCTACACAAGAGTGCACAAGTCCTGAGGTGGTGAGTACCTGTCACTATTAGGACTGTTTAGGTGCTATCTAATAGTGACAGGTACTCACCACCTCAGGACTGTGTATGTGCTATCTGAGGTAGTGAGTACCTGTCATAGCACATACACAGTCCTGAGGTAGCAAGTACCTGTCACTATTAGTACATACATAGTCCTGAGGTAACGAGTACCTGTCACTATTAGTACATACACAGTCCTGTGGTAGTGAGTACCTGTCACTGTTAGATAGCACATACGCAGTCCTGAGGTGGTGAATACCTGTCACTATTAGATAGCACATACACAGGTACTCACCACCTCAGGACTGACTGTGTATGTGCTGAGGTAGTATCTGTCACTATTAGTACATACACAGTCCTGTGGTAGTGAGTACCTGTCACTATTAGTACATACATAGTCCTGAGGTAACGAGTACCAGTCACTATTAGTACATACACAGTCCTGATGTAGCGAGTACCTGTCACTATTAGTACATACACAGCCCTGAGGTAACGAGTACCTGTCACTATTAGTACATACACAGTCCTGAGGTAACGAGTACCTGTCACTATTAGTACATACACAGTTCTGTGGTAGTAAGTACCTGTCACTGTTAGTACATACACAGTTCTGTGGTAGTGAGTACCTGTCACTGTTAGCACATACACAGCCCTAAGGTAACAAGTACCTGTCACTATTAGATAGCACATACACAGTCCTGAGGTAACAAGTACCTGTCACTATTAGTACATACACAGTTCTGTGCAGGGGCGTAGCTAAAGGCTCATGGGCCCTGGTGCAAGAGTTTAGCTTGAGCCCCCCATCCCTCATTGCTTTGTGGCCAGGGGCAGGGAAGCACATTGCCTTCCTGCTGCCCGAGGCAAAAATTGAAACTGCACCCCCCACTAGGGGTGGGCGATATGGCCTAAAAACAGCAGGGAGCTGACCATGGCAGCGAGCCTCTCATGTGCCCCCCAGCCTCTCATGTGCCCCCCCAGCCTCTGATCCGCCCCCTCTGGTAACTCAAACCCACCCCCCTCCCTCCCTCCCTAGTATTAATCATTGGTGGCAGTGGCCACATGGTCCCCCCCCCCATCATTGGTGGCAGTGGGCAGTTCCGCTCCGATCGGTTACCATGGCAGCCAGGACGCTACTGAAGTCCTGGCTGCGATGGTATGTTAGTGAGCAGCATTATACTCACGTGCGCCGTGGCCGCCGGTCGCTCCTTCTTCTCATAGGTCTGTGCGGCGCATTGCTAATGCTATAAGCATTAGCAATCCGCCACACAGACAGAAGAAGGAGCGCCCGGCGGCCACGGTGCACGTGAGTATAATGCTGCTCACTAACATACCATCGCAGCCAGGACTTCAGTAGCGTGACTCCTGGCTGCCATAGTAACCGATCGGAGCCCCAGCATTACACTGCTGGGACTCCGATCGGAACTGCCCACTGCCACCAATGATGGGGGGGGGACCCTGTGGGATATGGCCGGCACATTCATTGGTGGCGCAGTGGCCACAGTCCCTCCCCTCCTCCTCCTACTCTGTCCTCATTGGTGTTCAGCAGCAGCCGCGCACAGTGGGGAGGGAGGGACTCCCTCCTTCTCCCTCCACTGTGCCGGCCGGCTCAGGAGAAAATGGTGCGCGCAGAGAGCGGGATCATATCGCGGTCCGGCGATATGGCGAAAATCCATACCGTGGCCCAAATTTATATTGCATATCGCCTATACCGCCCACCGCTACCCTCCACCATGCCAAATTCTTGACCTAACACCTTCCCTCCAGCCAGAGGTGTAACTTGACCAGCATGCACCTTCTATAAAACAGGTGTCTTTTCATGTGGTTCAAGGGTCTTTGGGGCCCCTCAGGCTCCTGGGCCCGTTAGCGACTGCTACCTCTGCACCCCCCATAGCTACGCCCCTGGTTCTGTGGTAGTGAGTACCTGTCACTATTAGATAGCACATACACAGTCCTAACAGTGAAAGGTACCCACCACTTCAGGACTGACTGTGTATGTGCTGAGGTAGTGAGAATCTGTCACTATTAGTACATACACAGTCCTGTGGTAGTGAGTACCTGTCACTATTAGTACATACATAGTCCTGAGGTAACGAGTTCCTGTCACTATTAGTACATACACAGTCCTGAGGTAACAAGTACCTGTCACTATTAGATAGCACATACACAGTCCTGAGGTAATGAGTATCTGTCACTATTAGTACATACACAGTTCTGTGGTAGTGAGTACCTGTCACTATTAGATAGCACATACACAGACCTAACAGTGACAGGTACTCACCACCTCAGGACTGACTGTATATGTGCTGTGGTAGTGAGTACCTGTCACTATTAGTACATACACAGTCCTGTGGTAGTGAGTACCTGTCACTATTAGTACATACACAGTTCTGTGGTAGTGAGTACCTGTCACCATTAGTACATACACAGTTCTGTGGTAGTGAGTACCTGTCACCATTAGTACATACACAGTCCTGTGGTAGTGAGTACCTGTCACTATTAGTACATACACAGTCCTGTGGTAGTGAGTACCTGTCACTATTAGTACATACACAGTTCTGTGGTAGTGAGTACCTGTCACTGTTAGCACATACACAGTCCTGAGGTAACAAGTACCTGTCACTATTAGACAGCACATACATATACCGTAGAAAGCACATTACCACCTATGTGGAGAGCAGAGAACGCATCCCTCATGACACTAGCAGCAAGTTGCACAACATGAGAGCAGATATGAAGTAACAGAATGGTGACCGCACAGGCAGCTTTTCCCCGAGCACAAATGCACACTAAAGAAGCTAAACTCCCATGTTCACACAGGACTGTCCGGAAAAAAAAAAAAACAGGCGCCCCGCTATTTATCTGCGGAGCCTGACAGAAATACCGTACAGCAGCGGAGACGTACGTGAAGAGGGAGCTGTGCTCGGCCTCGCCGGAACTTTATCCCCCGGTCTGCAGGGTCCGTGTGCCACACAGCTTCTCCGCCGGCTGGCCTTGTGTGAGAGGAGTCCAAGTACGTTCAAGGCACCCGGGTGTGATTTCCCTGCTAGGGTTAAAGGAGCGCACGTTGAAAATCCCGGGTCACTCCGTTTCAGCTCGGTATTACTCTCACGGGCCGAGATTCTCTCAGTCACCGGCCGCAAGATGGCGGACACGGGGGAGGCGCCACATCACGGGGGAGGGAGAGCGGAGAGGACGAGTGTGTGAATACAGAGGACCGCGGAATGAGTGGTGCGAGCTCCTGAGGCTGACTAGACTGTGCCGCCATGTACGAGCCTGCCCTGACACAGGGGACATGTCACATCGGGGTACACACGGTAATGTCTGTCCTCCGAGCGTGGACTGAGCCTGGTACAGAACATAAACACTGTAAAGGACTAGTCCAGTAGTGATCAGTGCAGAGGTCTGCCCCAATGTCCACATGTCCTTTTATAACACTTATCAGGTAAAATCTCAGAAGCACTCCGCAGAGAGAAAACATTATAGGGAGACCAAAATTATACTGCTATACAGGGACCATGTAGTGGTAGGTATTAGGTTTAGACTTATACTTATACGTGATTACAGTACAGTAAAATCCTATCACAAGTGTTTTCTTTTCACCTGGTCCAGACCGCCATGATGACTTCTTCCAGCCAGGACTTGTGTCTGCAGAGTAAGGGCTGTTTCACACGAGCGAGTCCATTGCGGCAATCACGCTCCGTGTACGAGGGTGATCCTCCGCTCTGGACTAGGGTACTTTCACACTTGCGGCAGGACGGATCCGACATGCTGTTCACCATGTCGGATCCGTCCTGCGGCTATTTCCCCGGGCCGCCGCTCCGTCCCCCTTGACTATAATGGGGACGGGGGCGGAGCTACGGCGGTGCACGGCTTAAGGCCGCCGGACTAAAATTACTGCATGTCAGGTTTTTTAGTCCGGTGGCTTTCGCCGTGCTGCGCCGGAGCTCCGCCCCCGTCCCCATTATAGTCAATGGGGGCACAGCCAAATAGCCGCAGGACAGATCCGACACGGTGAACAGCATGTCGGATCCGTCCTGCCGCAAGTGTGAAACTAGCCTTACAGGAGCGCACGGCATTATCATGAGTTATAATGCTGTGTGTCTCTGCATGACCTTTTTTCCACAGAATCCTAGTGACATAAAGCTGTCAGTATGATTCTGTAGAAATAAGGTCAAGCAGAGGCACATAGCATTATAACTCATGATAAGGCCGTGCGCTCCTGCAAGTCCAGACCAGAGGATCACACTCACACACGGAGCGTGATTCCCGCAATGGACTCGCTCGTGTGAAAAAGCCCTTAGGACTCCAACGTGTTTTCCATTACGCCCCATGACAGCACCTGTGAGAGATCCTCCTCCTTCCGGACAGGAAACAGGAACTTCCCAGATCTTTAAATTGGTCCCATGCCTTCCACCTTCAGTTCTTTCCTGTTTCCTGTCCAGGGACAGGAGGATTTCTTTCCAGGTCTATTTTCGGCTGCAGGATCTCTAGGGTTAAAACGAAACCTAGTGGAGGTACCTGTCAGCGTAAGTCTCCACTAGGAGCCGCTGAGAAGCCCGGCGTCTGCTGTTTTTTCCCTTCTTTGGTGCCATGGGGGGAATCCTGTTGCTGCCTTGTGACCCTGCCTGCCGGCGAAGTTGCGGCGTGAGGGGGGAGGTTCGTCTTCTCCGCTCATTGAGGCTGGCTGAGCTGGGCGTGCGCGTCGCACCGGAGGTGACGCGTGCGTTCCACCGGCCGGAAGGGGAGGAGCTTAAACATGGCGGGCGTTGCGCGGCCCATTTGAAAAAGGGAACGCCGGCCAGCCAGCGTGGAGGGAGCAGCAGCAGGCAGATACTGACCGGACCGGACGCCAGACGGCACCTGCAGCCCTCCATTGGCCCCCCTTGAGATAGCATTATCATGCAAGAAGAGGGGGAAGTACAACAGCGCACCGACAGACAGGAGCAGCTTTCGGAACCAAGCATGGTACTCCTGGGGGTAAGAGGGGTTAACCCCCACCATCTCCCTTCGGGGAGTTATTATTATGGTCAGGTTAGACTGATTGGGCTGTTTTATTAAATGCAGGTTAAAGAAGCCCCAAAGAAAGCTTCCCACAAAAGAGCTAAAGAGTGTGGAATTTGCAAGCGGAAGTTGGATCCGTCTTACCCAAAAACATGTTGTCAATCATGTCTGGATAAGTTAGTGGCAGAGGGGTCGCCATCTTTATTGCAGAGTATCCAGGATTTAGTTAAAAACGAAGTACGTTCTTCTGTGGAGGAGTTTAAAAAATCCCTGCCTAGCTCATCCAGGCATAAGAGGGCCCAAAAGGCGATAGTGGAGGATTCTATGGACTCTGGGTCTGAGGAGGGCGCTATTGCAGACTCAGATTCCTCCTCTGAGGATTTGACAGGGAAGCCGTTATTTAGTGCGGAAAATACAGATCTACTATTGAAGGCGGTTAGATCCACGATGGAGCTTGAGGAAGAAAAGCAGTCCAGGTCTAGACCAGAGCTAATGTTTGAGAGCCTAAAGCCTAAAAAGTCTAGGGTGTTCCCCATTCAGGACTGTATCAAGGACCTGATTAAACGCGAATGGGAGAAGCCCGATAAAAAATTCTTTATCCCTAGAGCGGTCAGGAGAAAGTACCCCTTTGACGATCAAGAAGTATCAGCTTGGCAGGAGGTACCGAAGGTAGACGCTTCCGTAGCTAAGATAAATAAGAAGTCAGCTCTCCCGTTTGAGGATTTAGGGTCCCTTACAGATCCCATGGACAAAAGGGCTGATGCGTACTTAAGGAAGAATTGGGAAGCTTCCACTTCTGCCTTTAAACCAAATATAGCGACTACCTCGGTGGCAAGGTCATTAAAGCTCTGGTTGGAGGAATTAGTGTCTCATATAGAGAACAAGACTCCTAGGGATCAGCTGCTGGAGGCTATACCAACTATGTCCAGTGCAGTGGATTTCATCTCTGATGCCTCTGCTGATGCATTGAGGCTTTCCGCTAGGGCGGCTGCATTGTCCAATTCAGCCAGAAGGTCGTTATGGTTGAAAGGGTGGAAGGGCGATGTAGCTTCAAAATCTAAGCTCTGTGCCCTCCCTTGCCAAGGAGATTTTTTGTTTGGGTCAGCCTTAGATGATATTTTAGATAAGGCATCTGATAAGAAAAAAGGATTTCCAGCACTGTCCTTTCCTAAACAGGGGAAGCCATTTCGGATCAATGAAAGAAGGAAAGGTTTTGGGGATCAAAAGATAAGGAGGGAGTGGAGTTCTGATAAATCCAAAGGTGTGCTGTTTAAATCCAGACCTCAAACATCAAGTTCCACTCAACAATGACGCCAGACCCCAAGTAGGCGGTCGTCTTTCCTTATTTTTTCCGGCCTGGCGAAATATTACCGCAAGCGCCTGGATAAAGGGTGTTATAAGGGAAGGCTATCGCCTAGACTTCAAGAGACTACCACCCAGGACATTCAAAATTACTTCATTAAACCAAAATCCTCCAGAACAGGTGGCACCTTCGGAGGAAATAAACAACCTCCTGGAGAAGGTAGTCCTCGTTCCAGTCCCAAAGGACGAACAAGGAGGGGGTTTTTATTCAACCCCATTTCTGGTCCCCAAGCCCAACAGGCTGATGATAAATCTGAAGGGCCTAGTCTATGCTTTCCCTCCCATCACCCTATTGCCCAGAGTGATCCAGAAGATCAGGAGGGAACAGGCTACAGTGATACTAATAGCACCATTCTGGCCAAAAAGAGTTTAGGTGGCTTGGTTGAGGAGACTATCAATAGCCGATCCCTGGGTGCTTCCAGAAAGACAGGACCTATTATATCGGGGCCCTCTACGTCATCCGGAAGTCAAGAACCTCCACCTGACAGCTTGGATTTTGAGAGGACATTCTTCAGGTCTAGAGGCCTATCAGAACAAGTCATTGGGACTCTCCTGGCTAGTAGGAAAAAAGTCACCTCCGAAATCTATCTGAGAGTATGGAAAACCTTCCTGCCCAAAGTAGTGTCGGTATTCCATAAGTCTCGGGAGATAGTTCTCCCTTCCTTTTTTCAGGACCCAAAGAATGAAGGAGAAAGATCCTTTCATACTTTAGACGTAAGAAGGTGTGTCTGTGAGTATTTAGAGTCTACAAAGGACTTTAGAAAGACCCCGCAACTCTTTGTTCAATTTCAGGGTCAGAACAGGGGCTCAAAGGTTACAAGCCGTACCTTAGCCAGATGGATAAAGAGAGCGATAGGTTTGGCATATTCACTATCAGATTGTCAGGTCCCTTCAGTTTTTTCAGCCCATTCCACCAGGGCAGTAGCCTCTTCCTGGGCAGAAAAAGGGTGTGCTACCATAGAACAAATCTGCAGGGCTGCAACGTGGAGTTCTCCCTCTACGTTTTACAAGCACTACAGGTTGGACCTTTCATCTGTGCAGGATATGTCTTTTGGGAGAAAGGTGCTGCAGGCTGTAGTCCCTCCCTAATAGTTATCTAGTCTAGTCTCTCACAGGTGCTGTCATGGGGCGTAATGGAAATACTTCAATTACTCTTACCGGTAATATGTTTTCCATGAGCCCATGACAGCACCTACATAATTCCCTCCCTTAAAAAAAAAAAAAAAAAAAGGAAATAAAATATTTTTTATAAAGTATGATGATGGAAAAAAAAAGAGAGAAATTTACTCTTTAGTATGGTGCCAAAGAAGAGATATGCCTGGCATATATTTGGCGCAGAGTTTTTTTCTATTATGTTTTCTCGCCTATGTTGTTAGTTTTCACTATATATAGGTGTGTTGCTGGTCCCAGGAATCTTGTCAAATACTGAAGGTGGAAGGCATGGGACCAATTTAAAGATCTGGGAAGTTCCTGTTTCCTGTCCGGAAGGAGGAGGATCTCTCACAGGTGCTGTCATGGGCTCATGGAAAACATATTACCGGTAAGAGTAATTGAAGTATTTTTCTTCTCTGTGTCCATTCTGTTTTTTATTTAATTTTTGTGGGCGGCCCATATGTGGAACCATTCACTCCAATAGGGTAACAAAACAAAAAAAATGGAAATGACTTCATGTACGTACATCTCTGTTAGGCCTCATGCACACGACCGTTTTTTTTTTTTAAGGTCCACAAAAACGGGGTCCGTAGGTCCGTGATCCGTGACCGTTTTTTCGTCCGTGGGTTTTCCTTGATTTTTGGAGGATCCACGGACATGAAAAAAATGTAGTTTTGGTGTCCGCCTGGCCGTGCGGACCCAAACGGATCCGTCCTGACTTACAATGCAAGTCAATGGGGACAGATCCGTTTGACGTTGACACAATATGGTGCAATTGCAAACGGATCCGTCCCCCATTGACTTTCAATGTAAAGTCAGGAGTCCCTATTATATCATCGGATCGGAGTTTTCTCCAATCTGATGGTATATTTTAACTTGAAGCGTCCCCATCACCATGGGAACGCCTCTATGTTAGAATATACTGTCTGTTATGAGTTAGATGTGAAACTCAGATCCGACAGTATATTCTAACACAGAGGCGTTCCCATAGTGAGGGGGACGCTTCAAGTTAGAATATACTAAGAACTGTGTACATGGCAGCACCCGATCTCTTACAGGGGGCTGTGATCCGCACAATTAACCCCTCAAGTGCCGCACCTGAGGGGGGTTAATTGTGCGTATCATAGTCCCCTGTAAGAGATCGGGGGAAGACCACCCTCGGTCCCCCTCCCTCCCTCTATTGTATTATTTATTTCCATTGGTGGCCAGTGTGCGGCCCCCCTCCCTCCCTCTATTGAATTATTTTCATTGGTGGCACAGTGTGCAGCCCCCCCTCCCTCCCTCTATTGTATTATTTTCATTGGTGGCACAGTGTGCGGCCTCCCCTCTCCCCCCCCCCTGATCATTGGTGGCAGCGGAGAGTTCCGATCGGAGAACCAGTTTAATCGCTGGGGCTCCGATCGGTAACCATGGCAACCAGGACGCTACTTGCCATGGTTACGTAGCAATATTAGAAGCATCATACTTACCTGCTGCGCTGTCTGTGACCGGCCGGGAGCTCCTCCTACTGGTAAGTGACAGGTCTGTGCGGCGCATTGCTTAATGATCTGTCACTTACCAGTAGGAGGAGCTCCCGGCCGGTAAGTATGATGCTTCTAATATTGCTAAGTAACCATGGCAACCAGGACTGCAGTAGCGTCCTGGTTGCCATGGTTACTGATCGGAGCCCCAGCGATTAAACTGGGACTCCGATCAGAACTATCCGCTGCCACCAATGATCGGGGGGGAGAGGGGTGGCCGCACACTGGCCACCAATGAAAATAATACAAACCGGATTCCAAAAAAGTTGGGACACTATACAAATCGTGAATAAAAACTGAATGCAATGATGTGGAGGTGCCAACTTCTAATATTTTATTCAGAATAGAACATAAATCACGGAACAAAAGTTTAAACTGAGAAAATGTACCATTTTAAGGGAAAAATATGTTGAATCAGAATTTCATGGTGTCAACAAATCCCCAAAAAGTTGGGACAAGGCCATTTTCACCACTGTGTGGCATCTCCCCTTCTTCTTACAACACTCAACAGACGTCTGGGGACCGAGGAGACCAGTTTCTCAAGTTTAGAAATAGGAATGCTCTCCCATTCTTGTCTAATACAGGCCTCTAACTGTTCAATCGTCTTGGGCCTTCTTTGTTGCACCTTCCTCTTTATGATGCGCCAAATGTTCTCTATAGGTGAAAGATCTGGACTGCAGACTGGCCATTTCAGTACCCGGATCCTTCTCCTACGCAGCCATGATGTTGTGATTGATGCAGAATGTGGTCTGGCATTATCTTGTTGAGAAATGCAGGGTCTTCCCTGAAAGAGATGACGTCTGGATGGGAGCATATGTTGTTCTAGAACCTGAATATATTTTTCTGCATTGATGGTGCCTTTCCAGACATGCAAGCTGCCCATGCCACACGCACTCATGCAACCCCATACCATCAGAGATGCAGGCTTCTGAACTGAGCCTTGATAAAAACTTGGGTTGTCCTTGTCCTCTTTGGTCCGGATGACATGGTGTCCCAGATTTCCAAAAAGAACTTTGAATCGTGACTCGTCTGACCACAGAACAGTCTTCCATTTTGCCACACTCCATTTTAAATGATCCCTGGCCCAGTGAAAACGCCTGAGCTTGTGGATCTTGCTTAGAAATGGCTTCTTCTTTGCACTGTAGAGATTCAGCTGGCAACGGCGGATGGCACGGTGGATCGTGTTGACTGAAAATGGTTTTTGGAAGTATTCCTGAGCCCATTCTGTGATTTCCTTTACAGTAGCATTCCTGTTTGTGGTGCAGTGTCGTTTAAGGGCCCGGAGATCACGGGCATCCAGTATGGTTTTACGGCCTTGACCCTTACGCACAGAGATTGCTCCAGATTCTCTGAATCTTCGGATGATGTTATGCACAGTGGATGATGATAGATGCAATGTCTTTGCAATTTTTCGCTGGGTAACACCTTTCTGATATTGCTCCACTATCTTTCTGCGCAACATTGTGGGAATTGGTGATCCTCTACCCATCTTGGCTTCTGAGAGACTCTGCCACTCTGAGAAGCTCTTTTTATACCCAATCATGTTGCCAATTGACCTAATTAGTGTTAATTGGTCTTCCAGCTCTTCGTTATGCTCAAATTTACTTTTTCCAGCCTCTTATTGCTACTTGTCCCAACTTTTTTGGAATCCGGTTTGTACAATAGAGGGAGGGAGGGGGGCCGCACACTGTGCCACCAATGAAAATAATACAATGGAGGGGGGGGCCGCACTGGCCACCAATGAAATTAAAACTGGGGAGGGAGGGGGGTCTGCCCCCTGCTGCCTGGCAGCCCCTGATCTCTTATAGGGGGCTATGATATGCACAATTAACCCTTTAGGTGCAGCACCTGATGGGTTAATTGTGCGGATCACAGCCCCCTGTAAGAGATCGGGTGCTGCCAGGCAGCAGGGGGCAGTCATGTACACAGTTCGTAGTATATTCTAACTAGAAGTGTCCCCACCACTATGGGAACGCCTCTGTGTTAGAATATACTGTCGGATATGAGTTTTCACGAAGTGAAAACTCAGCTCTGAAAAAGCTTTTATGCAGACGGATCTTCGGATCCGTCTGTATGAAAGTAACCTACGGCCACGGATGCCAATCTTGTGTGCATCCGTGTTCTTTCACGGACCCATTGACTTGAATGGGTCCATGAACCGTTGTCCGTCAAAAAAATAGGACAGGTCTTATTTTTTTGACGGACAGGAAACACGGATCACGGCCGCTGATGAACGGTGCATTTTCCAAGTTTTCAACCCCATTGAAAGTCAATGGGTCCGCAGAAAATTACGGAAAACGGCACAACGGCCACGGATGCACACGCCCGTACGTATTTTGTGGTCCATAAAAAACGGATCCGCAAAAAAATACAGATGACGTCTGTGTGCATTCGGTATTTTGCGGAACGGAACAGCTGTCCCCTAATAGAACCGTCCTATCCTTGTCAATTATGTGGACAATAATAGGACATGTTCTATTTTTGCAGAACAGACATACGAAAGCGGAATGCACACTGAATAACTTCCTTTTTTTTGCGGACCCGTTTAAATGCACGGTTTCGTATACGGTCCGCAAAAAGATGGACCGGACATGGAAAATGCGGCATGGACACACCCAGTGTTCGTGATTTACAGACTGTAAAACAACAACAGTCGTGTGTGTGCATGAGCTTAGTAACAGAGACATCCTTGGCTCCTCACTGGTCCACCACTCTCATTACCTTCCCCCAACCTACACAAACTGCTAATCCCCCCAATTCTGTGCCTGTTGCTGCCTGATCCGTCCTTATTACTGTACTTAGAAAATAAATGTGCCTTGTTTTTCTCACTACACAGTAATAATGCCCCCTGTACAGCCCTTTAACCCTAAGGGCTCTTTCACACTTGCGTTATTGTCTTCCGGCATAGAGTTCCGTCGCCGGGGCTCTATGCCGGAAGAATCCTGATCAGGATTATCCTAATGCATTCTGAATGGAGAGTAATCCGTTCAGGATGCATCAGGATGTCTTCAGTTCCGGTACGGAACGTTTGTTGGCCGGAGAAAATACCGCAGCATGCTGCGCTTTTTGCTCCGGCCAAAAATCCGGAACACTTGCCGCAAGGCCGGATCCGGAATTAATGCCCATTGGAAGGCATTGATCCGGATCCGGCCTTAAGCTAAACGTCGTTTCGGCGCATTGCCGGAGCCGACATTTAGCTTTTTCAGAGTGGTTACCATGGCTGCCGGGACGCTAAAGTCCTGACAGCCATGGTAAGTGTAGCAGGGAGCGGGGGAGCAGTGTACTTACCGTCCGTGCGGCTCCCCGGGCGCTCCAGAGTGACGTCAGGGCGCCCCAAGAGCATGGATGACGTGATCGCATGGATCACGTCATCCATGCGCATGGGGCGCTCTGACGTCATTCTGGAGCGCCCCGGGAGCCGCACGGACTGTAAGTATACCGCTCCCCCGCTCCCCGCTCCTACTATGGCAACCAGGACTTTAATAGCGTCCTGGGTGCCATAGTAACACTGAAAGCATTTGGAAGACGGATCCGTCTTCAAATGCTTTCAGTACACTTGCGTTTTTCCGGATCCGGCAGGCACCTCCGGCAACGGAAGTGCATGCCGGATCCCAACAACGCAAGTGTGAAAGAGGCCTTAGGCTACCAGGCGCTGGTGCAATGTGTAAACATGACGCCCGCTCGCACATGCAGCAGGCGTCATGGCTGGCAGATCTCTGCTGTTTCATACAGCAGAGACCTGCGGCTAATTACTGTGACCGGCAATAATGCCGATCGCGGTAATTAAATGCTTTAGATGCCATGATCAATTGAGATCACTGCACCTATATGTGCAAAAACCCAGAAGCTCGCGCTTCCGGGCTTCCTACCTATGCCCCGTGTGTCCAATCCGGGCATAGGTAGTGGCACTGAATACTGGTAGCCTTAGTGCAGGCATTCTCAAACTGCGGCCCTCCAGCTGTTGTAAAACTACAGTACAACTCCCACAATGCCTTGCTGTATGCTGATACCTGTAGGCTGTTAGGGCATGCTGGGAGTTTTGCAACAGCTGGAGGGCTGCAGTTTGAGGATGCCTGCCTTAGGGCTCTTTCACACTTGCGTTGTTATTTTCCATTCTGAATGGAGATAAATCGGTTCAGGATGTCTTCAGTTCAGGACCGGAACGTTTTTTGGCCGGAGAAAATACCGCAGCATGCTGCGCTTTTTGTTCCGGTCAAAAATCCTGAACACTTGCCGCAAGGCCGGATCCGGAATTAATGCCCATTGAAAGGCATTAATCCGGATCCGGCCTTAAGCTAAACCTTGTTTCGGCGCATTACCGGATCCGACGTTTAGCTTTTTCTGAATGGTTACCATGGCTGCCAGGACACTAAAGTCCTGTTTGCCATGGTAAAGTGTAGTGGAGAGCGGGGGAGCAGTATACTTACCGTCCGTGCGGCTCCCGGGGCGCTTCAGAGAGACGTCAGGGCGCCCCACGCGCATGGATGACGTGATCGCATGGATCACGTCATCCATGCGCATGGGGCACCCTGACGTCATTCTGGAGCGCCCCGGGAGCCGCACGGACGGTAAGTATACTGCTCCCCCGCTCCCCACTACTACTATGGCAGCCAGGACTTTAATAGCGTCCTGGGTGCCATAGTAACACTGAACGCATTTTGAAGACGGATCCGTTTTCAGTTCACTTGCGGTGTTACGGATCCGGCGGGCACCTCCGGCAAATGGAGTGGCTGACGGATCCAGACAACTCAAGTGTGAAAGAGGCCTTAGTGAGTAGGCCAACAATATTCAAACTGCAATTCTTATTTTGGCCACCAGATGGCAGGCCGGGATAAGAAATGAGCAGAAGTGAGCAAAATAAGCTAATAATAAATTTCTGATAAACCAAAAAAAAATAAAAAATGTAATAAGCTCATATAAAAGTTTAAAATCACCCCTCTTTTCGTATAATTAACCACTTCACATCTGAGCCATTTGCCTCCTTCCTGACCAGGCCTAATTTTGCAAATCTGACATATGTCACTTTATGTGGTAATAGCTTTGGAACGCTTTTACTTATCCAAGCCATTCAGAGATTGTTTTCTCGTGACACATTGTACTTCATGCTAGTCATAAATTTGAGTCAATATATTTCACCTTTATTTATGAAAAAATCCCAAATTGACCAAAAATGTTGAAAAATTTCTATTTCTCTGCTTTTAAGGCCTCATGCACACGACCGTATTTTTTTGCGGTCCGCAAAAACGGGTTCCGTTTTTCCGTGATCCGTGACCGTTTTTTCGTCCGTGGGTCTTCCTTGATTTTTGGAGGTCCGCCTGGCCGTGCGGAGCCAAACGGATCCGTCCTGAATTACAATGCAAGTCAATGGGGACGGATCCGTTTGACGTTGACACAATATAGTGCAATTTCAAACGGATCCGTCCCCCATTGACTTTCAATGTAAAGTCAGGAGTTAATATACCATAGGACTGGAGTTTTCTCCAATCCGATGGTATATTTTAACTTGAAGCGTCCCCATCACCATGGGAACGCCTCTATGTTAGAATATACCGTCGGATTTGAGTTACATCGTGAAACTCAAATCCGACAGTGTATTCTAACACAGAGGCGTTCCCATGGTGATAGGGACACTTCAGGTTAGAATATACTGAAAGAACTGTGTACATGACTGCCCCCTGCTGCCTGGCAGGTGCTGCCAGGCAGCAGGGGGCAGCCCCCCTCCCCCTGTAGTTAACACATTGGTGGCCAGTGCGGCCGCCTCCCTCCCCTGTAGTTAACTCATTGGTGGCCAGTGGGCCCCCCTCCCTCCCCTGTAGTTAACTCGTTGGTGGCCAGTGCGGCCGGCCCCCCTCCCTCCCCTGTAGTTAACTCGTTGGTGGCCAGTGGGCCCCCCCCCCTCCCTCCCCTGTAGTTAACTCGTTGGTGGCCAGTGGGCCTTCTCCCCTCCCTCCCCCTCCTAATTAAATTCTCCCCCCCTATCATTGGTGGCAGCGGAGAGTACCGATCGGAGTCTCAGTTTAAACGCTGGGGCTCCGATCGGTAACCATGGCAACCAGGACGCTACTGCTGTCCCGGTTGCCATGGTTACTTAGCAATTTGTAGAACCATTATACTTACCTGCGAGCTGCGATGTCTGCGTCCGGCCGGGAGCTCCTCCTACTGGTAAGTGACAGGTCATTAAGCAATGCGCCGCACAGAC